>NC_090992.1:2737272-3040303 GCF_041146395.1 Eulemur rufifrons | reverse complement strand
AATATTTGTTAAATAATAAATGTGCGCAGAGATTTGGCTATGACAATGTTTGCTGCCACACTGTTGAGAAAAACTGGAAGCTAGAAGCAGCCTATATATCCATCCATGAAGCATGGCTCCAGCCAACACTTTGTCCACAGGTAAAGTGGACATAATAAAATAAGAGGAAAAATTGGAGTTACAAAAATGTTACATAATTAGCACAATCCCATTTTGTGTTATATATAAAGATGGTGAGATCGTTAGAATTTTTCCTTCCTTTGTATTTTCCGACTTTCCCCATAACCATGTACTGCTTTATAATAAGTGGGGAAAACCTTATAAATAAATGATAAATCTAGAACAAAATCTCGGATGAGATGCTTGCTTCTGTATAAAACTAACAGTTTTCATCATCTCAATAGTGATCAAAAGAATCAGTCGTGGAATGTGACCAGATTTGGATCAGCGCCAGCACACTGAGGGGGTGAGTGACCAGTGTCCTAGCTTTGACGATGGGGCATGGCCCACACTTGGATGTGGTCTCAACATACAGGCTGCACAGAAGTCCCTGTGTACCTGCCCCTTGAGCCTCCAGGAGGCCAGTGGGACAGGGAGCTAAGGACCAGGCTGGGAACATGACAGCAGGGGACCGGGACAGAAGTGCATTGTATCCGGGTTCCAGGCCAGCCCCACTCTGGTCTGCTGGGGGACCGTGAAGGGCAACGTCCCGTCTCTGTTATGTTCATGTATGACGATAGCCCTACTCTGCCTATCTTACTGCAGAGCTGATGGAAGGAGCAGAGGAACCTCCTACTATGTGCCGGGCACTGGCAAAGTGCCACGTGGATGTGAGGTTGTTCCTTGTCCATTCCACGCCCCACACACAGAGCCAGGCCAGATACCCAGAGATGACCCCAGGAATGTGCTGAGGTGTGTCTCCAGCCACCGCCTGCACCGTCCCCCCACCACCTCTCGGAGCACCCAGCCACACACACCTGCCGCTCCCTCCCTGACACATCTTTCAAGGAAGTCAGAGTCCCAGGGAAAAGCAAACCCCTTGGGCGGCCGCTGGAAGCAACAGTAGCCCTACTGTCCCAGTTACGAGAATCCCTTTGCAAAGAAAGTCTTTACAAAGAGGACGGCAGAGAGGAAGGGGGGTAATGACAACAGAAGGGCAGAGCAAACCATTTCAAGTCCTGACACAGGCAAACTGGTTCTGAAAGTCACCTGTTTCTGAACAGGAACGCGAAGCTCTGTCCTGTCATGCCACACAGCTGGGTCGCCGTGCATTGCCAACCGACTTATATAAGCTCTTGAAAAACCCCATTCGTTTGAGTTCCCTGCTTGTGCAAATACTGTCAGGGGTGCATCCGCACACCCCGGCCATCCATCATCACCGGTGCGTTTCCCAGGCTGGCGATGACTCACCTGGGCCCGGACCCACGCTGCGCACTCTGCAGGCGGCTCCCTCACCGCGAGGCCTCGCAGCCTGCTGATGCCGCCTCCCCACTCTCCGGGCCCACAGTGGGCACATGAGTGATGATGAAACCCTGAGCACTCAGGTGGACAGGAAGACAGCCAGGTGACTGAGAGGATGTGTGTGTTTGTTTTCACCATTCCGCCCAGCCAAAGCTTGGGGGTTCAGAATCCACCCCCCTGGCGGCACGTCTGCCCTGGAGGAAAGAGAGCCACGGGTCTGGGGATTCCTTGGAGGAAGCACTCACGCCAGCCCAGAGCGAGAACTGCAAAGGGGGAGAAAGCTTGGGGACCTTGACTTCTGCTCCCAGAGCTCACGGGGCAGGGGACCCTAAGGAGCCAGGGTGAGTGTGGGGGTGGGGAAGGCTGGCTCACAGCCCCTCAGAGACCCCCACGTCCACATGTAGTGTCAGCCACAGCTACAGAAGACCAAGCCTGCCCAGTCAATGCCAAGCAGGTTATTTAAACCCTGGATAGGAATTCTTCGCTAGAAGTCCATTGTAAACAGCAAATACAGACATATTCATCTGCAGCCTCAGAGCACAAGCCCCATGGACCAAGAAGGGTTCAAGTGCACGCACACAACACAGCCAGCCCCACTCTGCACATCCAATGCCTCGGGTTCCACATCAGCGGAAAGCAGACAAGCCCCGTTTGCAGCCCTGAGAGTGAGCTACCTGTGCTTAGTTTCATATTTGACGTGATCTCAGATGAGCAAACAGTGCGGCATACCCCGTTATGGTATCTTAAATGTTACGCTTTAAATCACCAGGATATATTGATCTTGGCTATTTGTGTACATAAACAAATACAGACACATGTAGGCATGTATGAGTAAGGTACAAACTTCAGCTAACACTAACATTAGCCAGCTGGTGCTAACACTACCTGAAGAGTGCTAAACAAAAATCTGCAACATGCTTCTCACTAAATCGCCCTGAAAAATCAGCAGTATCGCTTCTTCGAGCTCCCAAGCAATAGGACTGGGGAGGTCTGCTTGGTGAGCACCGGTCCTTTTGCTTTCGCTAGAGAGGAAGGGTTTTCCAGGAGACCTTGGACGCTGGCCACAAATATACATCCAGGATGCACTTCTCGTTCCAAAAGAGAAGACTTAAAGCAAACCCAGCTATTTTTGAGGAGATTCGTTCCTATTTGTTGAACATGTCTCTGAGCCAGATACTCTTCCAGGGGCCGGGGAAGCAGCAACAAACAAAACAGAGCAGACATGTTCTCACCTCACAGAGCTCACATTCAAGTACGGAATTTCACTCTTGCTGATTTGCTTCTTAATCAGGGTGGTTAAGTTCTTTTCCCTTCCCGCTTTTGTCAAGAGTCTCACTTTTCCCGAATATTTAAACCTTGGCCCCAGTCTATTAAAAGAGCCACATGATCCTGAGGTTGGGTGACACGGAGTAGATAGACCCATGTTCAGAGGTCAGTCTGTGTTCAGCGCATCTGGATTCCTGGCCATACAGCAGGGGAAGACTTTGAGCATCCAACCACCTGCCGAGAATCCAGGGAGACCTTAAAACATCCAGCGAGCCTTAAGATGTTTCTAAAGATGCCCTCAAGAACGTCAAGACTTAGAACTGTTTCTCGGAAAAACACATCACCAAATAAAGATAATTCATTTTGTGGGATCTCACTGTGGGTTCCAGAGTGTGTTCCAAAAAGGGAAACAAGGAAGAAGAACCACGCTCCCCTGGGCGTGCGTCACCAGCAGGGGACCTGGTCTGGCGGAGCCCAGTGGAGACCCCAAATGAGGGGCAGCTCCGCACAGCTCAAGGACAGAGCGCAGCCAGTGCAAGGGGCCGGGGCAGGCCACACACCTCCCCATCCTGTGCGGCGCAGGTAGAGGGAGAGAAGGAGGAGGCAGAGCGGGCACCTGCCCCTTGCCGGCTTTTGGTCCCGAGCTCGAGCCCCTCATCCGCCCAGCTCCCGAGGGAACATCCCAGCTCATGTGAGAAAGGTCGGCCTCCTTCCCTCAGCAAATCAGGTGGGTGGGAGCATTTCCAGGCTTTTAATCATTCTCTGATTCAGTTCCCAAAAACCCAGGGAGGGAGGCCCGGCAGAGTTTGCTCAGAATTGAGATAATGTGTTTTCTAACCAGAAAATACATCTCAGCGAGTCACCACCTCATGCATCTATCGAGAGTGGTCATAATTACAGTGCTCGGTTCCGTAATTGCTGCCTATTTGCAAATGCAAAATCCCTGAATCTTAAAAGAAATTACAGTTCCCTTTTCTATTTAACAGCTATTGTGCTTCTAGTTTACAAAGAGGAGGAGATACCGCCAATTATCACTTTAATAACAAGCCTAAGGTGAGCGAGGCTTGAGTTTTCAGAAGGTGACGTGACTTATTAGCACAAAAGAGAATTATTGAAAATCATTTTATTGAACAGCTTAATTACGGATTTCTCAATTCTGGGCTCAAGGGCCAAGGCGAGCAGCCTTTGATCTGCCTTCTGCGGCGCACTGCGCACCTCAGCACAGGTGCCACCGATCCGCGCCCGCCGTGGCCAGTGTCCCCCACGGGACGTCTGGTGCCACGGACTCAGCCTGCTGACTCTGGTTCTCTAACTCCTATTCAAAGAGGGCTCTGGGGTTCTCCGGAGAAGAGAGCGTGTGGGAGGGGCTGTCACTCTGTGTCTAGGAGCTATCGGGAAGCATGTACGAGCTGGGCCCTGGATGTGGGCACCGAGGCAGGCAGGGGACGGACGTGCAGCCAGGACCGGGACGGCGGGACCTGGCCAGGCAGGAAGGCAGCGGCAGGCAACAGGTTCAAACCACATTTTCAACGTGCCTTTGTCTTTGAGCGAGGCCAGCAGCTGACACAGCTGTCAGAGCCCAAACGAGAATGTTCGGAACGGCTCCGTGCTGCTATGCAGAGAGGAGGGACTGACAGTCACTCCCAGCCCTCGAGATGTTTGAGCCAGGTGCGCCCAACAAAAGGCCATACCACCGCGCTACCACCCTCAAAGCCCGTGTTTGCTCACCACCCTGGACGGGAGGGGCCTCCGGGCCGACGAGGAGCTCCCTCCAGGCTGCAGGGAGGACAAAGCCTCAGCTTCAGAGACGGCGCCTCCTCTCCCGCCGGGGGCTGCACGGAAGTCTCCAGCCCCAGATGCCCGCGGTGCCCCCAGACAGCGCTGCTGTCACACCAGGGTGGACGCAGGCTCCCGTCGGGGCCTAGAGTTACCCCCGTGAGGCCGTTGGGGCCTAAAGTTACCCCCATGAGGCCAGAGAGACGGGAGCACTGCGTATTCCGGCCGTGGTCCTCCCTCTGCCCCCGCCTGCCTGCCAACGCCCCCTCCGATGGCCATCGACTTCAACACGGCTTTCCGGGGGCTCCTGGTGTGAGGTTTTGGTGTCACTGCCAGGTAACAGAAAACTCCCAGATGTCACTGACAGGGATGAGCACCTTCCACTCCCCAGGCTCCGGGCCAACAGCTGGTGACGCACAGAAGGACAAAGTGGTCCGAGTCCCTGCCCTCAAGGAGCTTGGGGTCTAGTGTGGGCTGGAGGCCTCGCTGCCCCTGCAAGCCACACGACCGTAGCCAAGCCCCCACCCTTTGGCCTCAGCCCTCAGCTGAAGAGCGGACACTGATCGAATGGCCCCCGAGCACGTGGGAGAGGCATCCTGGCCTAGAGTTCCGAGCAGCCCCACAGACTGCCCGGCCTGGACCCCAGCTCCACCCTTGCCAGCTACGTAACCGCGGCCAGCCGGACACTCACGCCTGTGTCCTGTGTGCCGACGGCAGGAGGAAGAGGCTGACGTGAGAAGTAAATGAGTAAACCGCAGCCGAATGCAGAGCACACAGCGCACAAGGCCGATGCCCACGGAGAGCTTGTTTCACTGTCATCATCATTGTCACTTGATGCTATCATTGCACGACATGCTGGGCAGCAGTGAAGACAGGACAGTCCTTGTCCCCAAGGGAGGTGGAGCTGCCTCCTTGCTCATTTTGTGCAGTGTGATCCTCGGCTCCTCGAGACCCTGGGGGAGGCCTCCTGGGCCTGTGGGGACCAAGGGAGGCCCCAGAGGACGGAAGCCGGTTGAGAGCTGAAGGCCGAGCGGGCGTTAGGCAGCCAGGTCAAAGGGGTGGGGGTGGGGTGCAGGCACAGCATGTGCAGAGGCCAGAGGGCGCAGGGCGGCTGGCGAGGGGCGTGGGGGGTGCAGCACACACCCTGAGCCATCGTGAGGATGAGGGGCTCTGCCTGCCAACAGACACCGAGAACTTGGCCAAGTGCAGAAATTGTCCACAGCTTGTTTTCCATCAAACGCCAAAATGAGCATCCAGAACGAGCGTTTACTGAGGCCCCAAGGTGGCCCTGGGCTGGGTCTCACAGGGCAGATGGCCTGAAAGAGACCCTGAGCCTGGCTCAGGGCTGTGAGGGTCCTGACCCAGACCACGCGCTCAGGCAGAGCCGCCCGTTCCAGCAGGGGCTCGCTGGGCTCTCACCCATGCGGGACCCGCACTCACGGGGCTCCCTGGAGGGGCCTGGCCTGTATCTGGTGGCTCTTCTCAGAGAGACACGCAGCAGCCCACTGTGCGGCTGACAGTTCACAGGGCCCCCCGCCACACTGCCAATGCCTGTCATCTGGCATGGGGACAGACTGCTGCACGGTGGAGGGGCCCAGCTGCTCCTTGGTGGGGTGGAGGTTCGGGGCTCATTTTCCAAGGCAGAGTCAGTCTCTGTGCTAAAGGCTTCCCGGAGCCCTGCCGCGCCTGGCTGTGCAGGGGACAGGCAGCCAGGGGACAGGGAAGGCAAGCCGAGCCTGGCAGCAGGTGCATCACAGGGTCCTTCTCCGCTGGAGCCACGACACCCATCCCTGCAGACGTGGCCAGAGTCTGACCCGAGCACCCGCTGTGTGGCCGGGGTGACCAGGATCAACCAGGCCAGGAGGCTGGGCAGCCCTGCCTCGTGGAGACGGGAGAGGGTCTGGCAGCCGACAGCCCACTTCCTGTCCTGGACCGTCACCTCCTCACTGTGTGATCTGAGGCATGTCACTCACCCTCTCTGTGCCTCGGTTTCATCTGTAAGTGGGTTTCCTAGTAGCCCCTACAGCTCCAGAGGTTGAGGATTAACACAGAGCGCAGCAAGGGCCCCAGAGCCCGGCGCAGCCCGGCTCTCGGAACGTCGGCTGTTATTCTGGGAAAGGCCGGTGGAGGAGCTGCCGTCGGCATCTGCAGGCAGCACTTGCCAGCTCCCTCCACGCCAGGCACGCTCCTGGGCCGACAGAAATAACCGCAAGTACCTTCTGTTTACTGGGAACAACTCTGAGAAAAAGACAAAAAATTCGTTCAAACTTTTGTGGAGAGTTTTCTTAGGAACCTGGAGTCAGGCGAACCATCTTCTCAAATCTGCTCCAAACTCTAAGGCAAGCAGAACGGCAGGAGATGCACAGTGTAGGCAAGCGACGCCGACACGTTCACTTGCAACCAAGTCTGGGCCCCAGCGGCGCTGCTCTTGGTGCGCCGTGTGCTCACGGCACCAGGGGCCCGTGTAGGACGGGCGCAGACCGTGCACCACGCCCGTCCGCAAAGCTGGGAGTTCGTGTCGCTCCACTGTTACCGCCAGGACGGGGCTTGGGCTTGCTGGGCTCTCCCTCCATGAGGCGCTGCTGATGGTGAGTCCAATGTTCAACCTCCGCATCTGCCCCCTCCTGGACCAGGACCAGGACCACAGAGCCCTGCTCGGAGCGGCTCGGCAGGTGTGAGGGACGGCAAGAGCTCCACCGCACGGCTGGAACCACGCATGACCCACGCAGCAGGTCTCCATCCCAGAATGCACTTCCTTACCGCCCCCCCAGACAGCCCTGGTGGGAACTCTGCTCCCCACTCTGCCTTTCTTCCCTCTCTGTGGGCGGCTGCAGCCCAGCTTGACAGTGCTTGGGGGACCCAGACATCTCCTCCAGTCGTGGCCCCCCATCCTGTGCTCCCATGCCCCCTCCCTGGGCAACCCCCAAGGGGGCCCTGGGACCTGCCTGGTCACAGCAGAGCCATCACTGAGGCCACCTCCAGCAGGTGGGCCATGTCCCCTTCCAGCACAGCTAGCACAGAGCCCAAGAGCGGGCATGACTCAGTGCCACCAGCCAGGACCCACTGAACTGCCGCAGAGCCCCACACCTTGTAATTAGTCCATGGGCCCGGGCTGGGGACAATGGCCTGGAAAGGCCAGCAAATGAGACATGTACATTAAAACCAGGGCTCCGTGCCAAGTGAGCGACTTAATTACATAGCGCAGGTATTCTCTTCCTCCGTGAACTCTCACCCCGGCCAGTGACGACACAAGCGAGGGATCACAGAATGCCTGCCCGGGTCGGGGAGGCCACATCTGCATGTGCACAGCAGAGAGGCCGCTGCCACTCCCAGAGCAGGAGGAGTGGCCCTCCTGCAGCCCCCCGGGAGACACAGGAGGTGGGCGGGCATTCAGCTGCCACCACCCGCCTGGAATTCTGATGCTACTTCCCCAACACCCTGCAACAGTGTCGGCCATCCACCGTCCCATACAGGGAAGCAGCCGGCCAGCTCCCATGACGCTCCTGCCCAGAGCAGGCCTTCTCTGCAGGGCGGTCACGGCCCCAGAAGGTGGCTACCAGAGCTCACATTGCTGTCCTCTCCACAGCCAAGGCCAGGTCACCTGGGTCACCTGGGCAGAATCAGCCACCAGCTTTGGACTGGGAATCTCCACTCTGCAGAGCCACACCCTCACCCCAGTATCCTCTAGGACTGTGGTCCCCAATCCCCCTGGCCACAGATCAGTACTGGTCCGTAGCCTGTTAGGGACCAGGCCACAGAGCTCTGCTGCTGTCCTCCAGCCCCACCCCCAGCCCCACCCCACCCCCATCAGTGGAAAAATTGTCTTCTATGAAATGGTCCCTGGTGCCAAAAAGGTTGGGGACCGCTGCTCTAGGACAAGGGTGCAAAATCTTGTCCTGGGAAAAGCAATGGAGAATTGGGCAGTTGGGAAACGAAACCAGGCACTCTCTCCGCTGGAAGGGGAGTAGAGCCCAGGAAGCTTCCTCTCCGAAGAGCTGAGGCCCCTTCTGCCAAAGCCCCGTAGGGCTACGAGATGATACCTTCCTCCGTCACGGCCTGAGCAGAGCGGGGCAGAAGCCACACCTGCTGAGGGTGACTCTCACCCTAAGCTGATTACCTGCATACCCCCCAATCCCCTGTCTCCGGTGGGCCATGGCCCTCCCAAACCACACCTGGAAAACCCTGTGCTCAACTCCTTAAGATGTCGGAGAGACCAAGGCTACCTCTCAAAGGCTACTGTTACTGTGGACTGGTGCTTCATGTGGGCAGTTTCACCCCAGTGCTCTGAAATGCCCCCCAGTCACCACTCACACACCTGGAGGGAAGGACAGAGGTCGCAACCTGCAAGGATCTGGCCTGGTTTGCTCACAGCAGTAGAAGCTCGAGTTTTCATGCCAACGGGCAGTTCCAAAGGCACGTGTCGGCAGGAGGGAGAGCCAAGCAGGGTAGAAGAGTCAAAGAAGGGTCTGCCCGTGGGAGGGTCTCCCAGCCCGGCCCTGCCCTGCCATGAAGAAGCAGATCAGGCCCGGAGGACAGGGAGAGGTAGCGTCAGACAGATGTCCTGCCCCTCCCCACCCTGTGGCCCACAATCATGGCGGGCCTGCACCCCCACCAGCCCCAAGGATGGACAGCGACAGGGCCCAGACTGCGGATTTGAGCAAGCGGCCTCTAGACCAGTGGCAGGGTCCCAGGAGAAGGGAGGACCCCCACGCTGAGGGGGCTTAGACCTCTCAGCCCCTAAGCCCTACGGGAGGGCCTCACCCAAGGAGCCTTTGATGTGGCCGCCAGCCCGGCACCATTCCCAGGCCCGCTGAGGTCCCCGCACTGCACCTGTGCTGTCTGTCACGGCGGTCGGGGCTGGTGGACACCCCCATGTGATCCCCCCGGCCGTGGTGGGCACACTAAGCCCAAGGGGCAGAGACTCATCAAGGCCACACAGCCAGCACCTGTCATGGCCCCACACCAGGCTGTGCTGCAGGAACTCCCTGGGCCAGCGACCTCTGGCCTCTGCTCCAGGCCACTCCGAGAGCCAAGGCAGCACCAGGGCCACCAAAGGAACTCCATCCACTGGGGATCGTGGCAAAGCGTTATTGCTCCCACTGTGACATCAGCAATGACTTCCTCGGGGTCTGTTTCCTCACCTGTGAAATGGTAGCCCCGCCCCTAAGGAAGGGAGAAGGCAATTGTGTAGAACACGCTGCCCAAACACACGCCTCAGCTTTCACCCTAGGACTCCCTTTCACTAGTGGGCTCCGGTTCCGGTGTGTGTCTCCAGTCTGTGGCTAAAACTAAGTACCAAATTTGGGAATCATTTACCATTTCTGTAGATTTAGAGCAGATTAAGGAGATTCCTGTAACTACATCTTTTTCTTGGCTGGCTTTCTGATTGCTTTCCCGACGGACACAGAGTGAGGAAGAGGCAGAGCATCAAGGGGGCAGGGGTGGCGGGAGGCCTGGCCGCACCTGGAGACAGAGGGCACCCGGGAAGCGGCCCCGCAGCGGCGCAGAGAGCCAGCAGCCAGCACAGAGAGCCGCCTCCTCTCCCACAGGCGGGCAGGGCGCCCCGAGGAAAGGGCCTGGTCTGTGCTCAGACCACCCTGGCTTCCCCCAGTCCCACCACTTCCCTGCTATAGCACGCTGGCAAAGTTGCTAGACCTCCCTGGCCTCAGTGTTCTCATCTCTGAAATGGGAATCACAATGGCACCTGCCTCCTGGGGTCGAGTGTGTGAAGCCCACAGCACAGAGCCTGGCTTGTGCCCAGGCTGGTGACCGCTGGCTTCTACCTCAGCCTCCCCCCATCACCGTGGGGCCCGGCCGTGGACAGCGGCATCTGCAGGCCTGTCACCCCACCCCGGCCACTGCCAGGTGCGCTTGCAGATGCCGCCTCCACGCTTTCCACCCCGTCCCCAGTCCTCTCCCATCTCCACTGCGGGTTCCCGGGGAGCAGGGATGGGCAGAGGCAGCGGCAATGAACCCAGTCGCATCTGAGAGTCCTAGAAGTGTCCACCTCCAAATGGCAGCAGTTGAGGCGTCTGGGGGACCCCAACAGAATGGGCCACAGCCTGTGGGGGAAGGGTCCCGTGTCCCAAGGGAGGGGGAATCTCCCCAAGTCGGAGCAGCCTCATAACAATCATGCGAGATGGGATTTTACAAATCTGAGGCACAGAAAGGGCAACTCATCCACCCGAGGTCACACAGCCACTAAGTGGCAGAGGACCGGAACCCAGGCAGTCTGACCCAGCAGCCCTTGCTCCAAACCACGGCCTCCCTCTTCAACCCCGCTTTTCAACCCCACACATCCTTCCCGCCCCCTTGGCCCCATCTCGACTGCCTGGCGAGGGCGGGGAGGTGCCGGGGAAGAGCTCTAGCCTGCACCCTTGCTCCCTGACGCTTGTCCCAGACTCTGCAGCCCACCCTGGGACCCAGGCCACCTCCGGCCCACTCTCGCACTGCCACCGGGGAGACCTGGCAGGCCCAGCCCTGGGAGGAGCGGCTCGCTCACAGGCTGGTAAAGGGGCTAATTAAACCCCCAGCCCGTGCCCCCCACCACGCCTGGGGAACCCAGCCGCCCCACCGCCCCGCTGCCAGCCAGCGGCTCGGAGCAATGCCACACAGAATTCGGCAGCGGGCAGAGCAGGGCGAAATCCCTCTTTATAGAGTTATTTTTGCTGTGGAATTTTCACTGGCCTGTAAAATATTTTTATATTTATTACACGTTTAACGGGAGCTCCTAGAACCAACAGGGTGTAAATAATGAAAACTAGGGCAGTAAAGGCCCCAATAAACCTCGCACCAGCCCTTTGATGCTCCCCGTGCGCTGCAACCTCTCCTTCCTCCCCAGACCCCATCCCTGTGCCCCGGAGCAAGCCCAGAAGACCGAGGGACCCTCAGGAAGCTCATCCTGGGCTCCCAGAGATTAGGCTTCCCGCGTCGGCAGCCAGGGCCGTGCTGCCGGCAGAGCCTGCTGAACGTGCTGACCGAGAAAGCACCTACTGTGTGCGCAGCTGATGCCAGCGCTCACCAGAGCTGGACCAGGAGAAGACCCTGACGGAGGCCTCCACCTCCCCCAGCCCTGCACCGCAGATGGCGCTGTATTCTGAGGTGCCACCACCAGCCCAGCAGCACAGACATGCACTGGAGCATCACATTCCCAAGGCCACAGGGTCCCCATGGAGGAACAGAAGTCTTAGGAGACAATGCTCCATCCATCAGTACTGAGCCCCCCTGCAGCGCCCGGCTCAGCGTGTCTGCATCCTGCACCCACAGGAGGCTCCCAGGACCCCCTTCTGCACCAGGACTCCCCACGTCCCCCTCATACCATTCACAAGGCAAGAAAATCCAAGAGGAAGCAGGACCTTAGATCCTGCCCCAGGCAGGAATACAGAGGCACAGAGAGGGGAGGGACCCACCCAGAGGGCAGGTGCCAGTTAGTGGCAGAGCCAGGACTAGCCTCAGGGCCAGAGTCTATGTCCAGGGAAAGAGATCTGGCCCAAATCTCTGCACATGTCAACAGCAGCCACCCTACCTCTGCCTGCCGGGGACCTCAGTGACTGGGGACTCAGCCCCTGACAACCCAGCGCTCTCCACCTGGGCCCTGTGACAGTCCGCAGCTGAGCCAAGCCTTCCTCCCCAGAGCCAAGCCTGGCCGTCTGCGGCCTCCTTCTCACACGCACCCTCCCCACCAGAGCACAGGCAGGCGTCCCCTCCCAGACCACCTGCAGATGCGAGAGCACCCCCTCCCCCACGACGAGGTGCCCAACTCCTCACAGCTCCAGGCTGCCCGAGCCTCCTACAGCGAGGACCCCCCAGGGTCGCACCCCATCCCTCACCCAACCAGACACTGAACACCTGTCTGTGCATCTAGGGGTGGCCTTCATAGGGGCTTTTTAAGCAACCACAGCGTGTGACCAGTTGACCCCAACTTTGTCAACTGGTCCAAATCCCTTCTGTTGGGTCTGGTCTGTCCCACTTCAGACTCGAGGGACACGATCTCCTGAATCCAGACGCAAGACTTTGCCTCTGTCCTGGGCAAAGCCCCCTCCTCGCACCCACGAGATCAGAGCTGGCCCTTCCCCTGTGCCGCAGCAGCCCGACACGTCTGCAAGGCCGCGCGAGGGGCCGTCCTTCCTCTCAGCCGCTCTGAGCCACGCCGGCCACGCTCCCTAGGAATAACATCACATCTGCCCCATGGAAGAGGTCGCCGGCGCCATCCCTGCGGGGCTGCAGTCAGACAAGCGCCAGGGCGAAGGGCGTGGACCCGGCAGCTCTGCACGCACGAGTCAGACGGGAGCAGCGCCTCTCCGGGGACAGATCAGGCGGCAGCTCCTGCCTGCATCTGCTCCACCACGAGGAGATTCTTGTCCCTCAACCCCGGATAATTATAGTCCCCGGTGCTCGGTTAACACCCGTGTCATTGCAGGGTGTTGGAACAAGCAGAGTCTGAGTGAAGAAAATT
The DNA here is from genome assembly GCF_041146395.1 of Eulemur rufifrons. Classification (NCBI taxonomy): domain Eukaryota; kingdom Metazoa; phylum Chordata; class Mammalia; order Primates; family Lemuridae; genus Eulemur; species Eulemur rufifrons. The sequence continues at coordinate 3,027,345 of NC_090992.1, read as the reverse complement.
AAACAACCGCGTTTGACAAGCGGCCCATCCCCTGTGGCACCGCCCTGAGCCTGGCCCCAGGGGACGGTGCGAGGCCTGCTGGCCCACCCGGGGGGAGCCGGCACCTGGGGGGCAGGGGGCTCCGGGTAAGTGGGTGCAGCGGCCCGTGCATTAGCCGGAGCGAGGAGAAGGGGAACTGTGAGGCCCAGGAAGGGGGCGCTGGAGACGTTCCTCTCGAAAGCTTCTGCTCCCCGAGACTTGCTGTCCCAGAGGCTGTAGCCACAAAGGCAGATTGAGAGGCGCAGTGAGGTGCCCTCTCGGAGAGGCCTGGGCTCCTTGTGGGCCGAGCGGTGGGGCGAATAGCCTGGCTGGACAAGCAGCACTGTGTCCCCACCCCGGCAGCGCGTCCCCGCTCCGGGCCCCCCCCCCCCGCCCCCCGCCGGAGGAGCAGGCCCGAGAGACGTGGGTCGTGGACTGTGTCTGGGCCCTTCCCAAGCCCAGCTCAGCTGTCCCATCTGGTCCTGCAACCCGGCATGTGGGTGCCAGGCCCCCAGGTGCAGGTTGCCCAGGGGTCTCCCCCGTGCCACTGAGTCCCATCCTCTACCCCACGAAAGCTCCTGGGTCCTGCAGTCAATCAACAAACAGAATGGACGCCAGCCGCACTGGGGCAGCTTGTAGCAGACCAAGGTGCGCAGAGGCCTCCCTCGAACCCCGGCCGCCTGCGCCATCCTGCTCCCCAGGGCTTTCTCCGCAGGATCCGACTCAGACCACACACTGAGGACCGCCATAGATGGGCTGAGCCTCACGCCAGCCGCGTCGCCCCTTGCGCCCACCCCAACCGTTGCTGTATCTCACGTCTTCATGAGCTAGAACACTGAGGGGCTCGAGGAGGCTGAGTGACTTGTCTCGAGTAGCAGATCCAGGATTTAAACCCAAGTGTGACATCTCCAAATCCCAGAGGACGTCTGAGGACAGTCCGGGCTCTTTACAAAAGGCAATTCCTCCCCAGACAGCCCTCCCTGAGCCCCCTGCTTGCCTGCCCCCCTCCTGTCCCACGCCGCAGCTGGGGGAGGGGGAACAGCTCCCCTCAATCCTGGCCAAAGAGAGGCGCTAAGCAGACTTCAGCTTCCCGGCACCCACCATGAGGCAGAACACATGTTTCCTGTGCTCCCAAACATGCTGGAGATATTATTATTATTTATCATTTGCTGAGTGCTGACAGCGCGCTGAGCATCAGGCCCGGGAGCCCAGGCCCTGCCAACACGGTTCGCAGTCAGCCAGCCGGCACGACACGGCCCCGCCACCCAGATGCACACGCAGCTGCAGGGCTGCCGCTGGGGACCCCAGGCTGAGGGCTCCCACCCCGTCCTCAGCTCCAGCAGCCGCGCCCCCGCCCCCCCGGCCTCCCCCGACCCCAGCGGGCAGATGCTCCTGGGCAGGACCTCCGCCCCCAGGACAGCTAAGGATCCACTCAGAGCCGGGCTGCAGCACACGCCGGAGAAGCCCCGCGCCTGCTGGTGGCCTTGGCAGATGCTAAGAAAAACCAAGACGGCCATGTTACCAGCCCCTCCTCTCCCAGGCACCCCGCTCACTCTCGCCTTCTTCCCCAGGAGAGAGCACAAGGGGCCAGAGTAAGCTCCCAGGCACGGGGAGTCCCCGCTCCGTCCTGGGAGCAGGACTCAGGTCTCCCCGGTGGCCTCCTGGCCCCATTCCTCCTGCCACCCTGCCCTGCGCGCCCTTGTGAATGAGCAGTGGTCCTGCCCTGGACAGCTGGGGGGCCCGTCCACCTCCCCCCATCACCATTCCTGAGGCCCCAGCCTCATCCAGGCCTCCCTGCCCCCCAGCCAAATCATTCTTCCCTTCATTCATTTCACCAAGCTCATCGGCCACAGACTCGGGGCCAGCGGGGCTGCCCACCTTCAGCACAAACAGCCACTGGCCCCGACAGCACGGGGAAGGATGGGTAGGGGGCTCGCAAGCCCCCAGCCCTGCCAGAAGCAGGGGAGGGGCAGGCAAGGAAGTTTCCCAGGGGTGTTCACCAGGACAGCAGGCTCTCCCCAGGTTGGGGGAGGGTGGGGTAGGGGATGGGGCGTTTCCAGGCAGAGGAAACCTGTGCACCGTCCAGAAGCAGGAGGCAGCCTGGCACATTCAGAAACCGGCAGGTGACGGAGTCGGGGCCGGAGGAGAGACGGGTGAGGTGTGGGTAGGTGCCCATCTGAGCAGGATCCCCCACACTCGGGTCTAGTTAGGGAGATTTCCATGGGTTAAAGTCTTATGGGGACCCCCCCACACACAACCTTGAAAGTCCAAGAAAAGTCACCTGCTTCCTTGTCCCTGGCTGCCAAGACTCCTGGGCAGAATGATCGCTCAACCCCTGGCAAAGATGCTCGTGTCCTAATTCCGCTGGACCTACGGTTACATACCCCTCAAGGCAAAGGGGGCCTTTGCAGACAATTAAGTTTAAGGGTCTTGAGATGAGATTATCCAGGATTACTTGGGTGGACCTAGTGGAATCATGGGAGTCCTTAAAAGTGGAGAACATTTCCCAGCTGGGGTCAGATGTGATGATGGAAGGAGGCTCAGAGAAATGCAAAGCTGCTGGCTTTGAAGACAGACGAGGGGGCCACAAGCCAGGGAATGCAGGAAGCCTCTGGAAACTGGACAGGGCAAGGAAACAGATCCTCCCCAGAGCCGAGATGGAGCACAGCCCTGCCAAGGCCTTGCTCTTAACCCTGGGAGACCACATTCAGCTTCTGACTTACAGAAGTGTAAGATAATCAATGTTTGTTTTAAAGCCCAAAGTTTGTGGTCATTTGTTACAGCAGCAATAGGAAACTAATACTGCCCCAGAGACCTCGGCCACCCTGCCCTCCACCTCCCCAGACTTCTGGACGGAAGGGCCTGGCCTTGGAGATTGCTTCGAGAGCTCAGCTGTGTGACTGACCTGACCTGCTCTCCGAGTACGGGCCAGAGTCTGCCTGAGACCAGTCCAAGCCCCCAGGGAGCCCCCTGGGCTGTCGCGCTCTCCATAGCAGAGCCCCTTCCCAACAGCCGCTCGGTCTCCTCCCAGCTGGCCCGAGGCTGGTCCCAGACCTGCTCGCCCACCTGCAGGGTCTGGACGACACAGCGCTCTTCGCTGCCTCGGCCCATCGCAGACCGCCCTGCCACACGCCTCCTCCCGCAACAGCAATTTCGACGTCTCGCTGCCCTGCGGCAAGGCTTCCTCTAGCTCCCCCGGCTTGAAGCAGCGATGTCCAAACTGTGTTGCCCAGAACCTGGGGCCGCCGGGTACCTGGGGAGATGGTTTGAAGGGCAACAACAGGGGGTCTGGAACACTCCGGCGCCCTGCTGTCATCCAGGCAAGCGTGCACTTCAACAAAGGGGCCTCCAGATAAGTGAGAAGTGTGCACGAAGGAAGAAGTCACAGACCGAAGGCAAAACTCAGCAGAGCATCCTCCCCGCCCACAGCAATGGCTACCGGTGTGATTGCTGGATTCATATCTGTCCCCTCTCTGGGCTGTGAGCTCCGTGAGGACGGGGATCGTGTCAGTTTTGTTCCCACCTGGAAACCCAGAATCAAACATGGCGACTGCACCTTTGAATGAGTACATGGATGACTTAGTAAATGGATTAGTGAACACCCTTTACCCACCTGTCTACCTGCACACACAGAGTGCAGCCCGCATCACCGCCCAGCCGCCCGGCACACTGCCTGCAGGACACAGACACAGCCCACCTAAGAGCTGCACTTGCGGGGGCCCCTCCACACCCACACTGGCAGTGCTCTGGGGACGGGTGGAGTGGAAAGGACTCGCTCATCTCCGCTCTCCTCTGGTCCAGCCCAGCTCAGGGTGGGACCTGTCCGAGGTGCTGGCAACACCAAGCAGCCCTCAGGGCCGATGAGGGTCCATCAGGGGCTCCCGGGGCCTGTAATCCCCTCCTTGGCTTCCCCCCTGCTCGCTGCTGCCTGCATCCTCACACAGCCCCCGGGCTCAGCCGAGGGTAGGGGATCCAGACGTCCTCATGCAAGCGTGGGGCACGGGCGTTTGCAACAGAATGGTCAAGTATCCCCGGAGAACCCACACTCGCCAGCAGCATCCGGGGCAGAGGACCCCCACAAGCTGAGAGCTGCCATCCCCTTTGAGCTGGCCAGGGGGGCTGCTGCGAGGAAGGAGGATGAGGAGAGTCCCCCCTGGGAGTGGGGGGGATGCACAGCCTGATCCAAGCATGTGAGGCTCCTACCCTGAGCCATGGTGCTCCCATTCCACAGACATTTACCAAACACCTACTATGCACTGGGCACTCTCACCCCAGCCCCTAGCAGGGTGTCCGTACACAGTAGGCACTCAATTCTGCTGCCTACTGCAGCAGCTACTCCTCAGAAAACTTCACTGAATCCAGCATCCTGGCAACTGGCTCACCCCAAGCCTTCGCGCAAGTCTGATCTCCGTCCAACAGCAAGAGGCTCCCAGGGCCCCAGAGATACGATCGGGATGACACCCCGCCCGCGGCGCGGTGATTCACGGCCCGAGACATCCCTGCCCAGGCTCTGCGCAGTTATCAGCCCCACCATCTTCAATTACCAGGCTTGTCACTCATCTCCAGCCATCAGAGGGAAGTGAGTGAGGAGATTAATGTCTTTTTAAAAACTGCTTTCATCCCTTAAAAGGATTCCTCCGCAGATGCCATTTGCATCTCCAAGAGGGAAGGCAGAAGAGCCCACTCGGAAGCTCAGCTGCGCCCCCAGCCCCCTCGGCCACCTTTGATCATCCGTGTCCCTCCCACGGCCATCCCAGAGCTGCGCGGCCAGGCCGGGAAGCCCTCCCAGCTGAAGCCTGGGTTGGCGCGGGACCCATGTCTGCCTCCCTGGGCTCCCCTCAAGACAAAGGGGAGGCAGTGCCCCAAGCCCAGCAATTCCACAAGGCAGCTCTCAAGTATCTCGTCTGGGGAGTCTGTTATGGGTTGAGTTTTGTCCCCCAAAAAGCCATGTTGAAGTCCTCACCCCGCAGCACCTCAGTATGTGACCTCACGTGAACATAGGGCCACTGCAGATATAATAGTTAAGTTGAGGTCATTAGGGGCAAGGTGGGCCCCTAATCCGACAGTCCTTACGAGAAGAGGGCGGTGTGGACACAGACACAGGAGACTGGCCCGGAAAGAGGGGCACAGACTGGTGTGACGTGTCCATGAACCAAGGAGAGCCAAGGGTGGCAAATCGTCACCGGAAAGCAGGAAACCAGGAACAGACTCTCTGCACAGCTTCCCAAAGCGAGCCAGCCCTGACCTGGGACTCCTCGCCTCCAGAACCGTGGGAGGACACATTTCTGTTGTTTGAAGCACCGGCTCGTAGCATTTATTATAGCAGCCCTAGCGAGGGAACCCTGAGCCCACGGCTACCCGGCTCCTTCCTTCAAGGCATCTCCGCTCTGGCCCGAGTCGGGAATGAAAGCTGAACGCTGAGCACACACAGGCTCCACGACGGCCCCAAGCACCACACAGGTCCCTCCCTCACCAAGTGCTCCCACTTGTGCCAGCTCATTAAAGAACACGGCCCCCACTCGACCCCCACCATAGCAGTAAAATATGTCCTCCCAAGACATAACGCTGGACGTGTCACTAAGCCAAAGGTCTGTCCTGGTCAGTCTGTCCAGACACTGTGCGACAGAGCCATGGACAGACGGAAGGTGGGGAAGGCACAGGGTCCTCCGAAATGCCCCAGGCCCCCCAGGGCTTGAGATTGGTGTAAGCAGGGGTGGGCACGGCTGGGATCTGTGCCAGACCCGCAGTGCTGGACTGGACACGAAAACCGCGCCAGCCGGCTCGAGCATGCTCCGCGGGGGTGGGGACCACTACCCACCCGGTGCCTGGCACGGGACCGGCAGGCAATCGGTGCTCATAACTGTATGTAAAATGGGCGTATCTTGCTGAAGGGGAAGCAAAGGAGACCGTCCTCCCACTCCTTTCGTTGCAGAAAGCAGGGGAGAGGAAGGAGATACAGAAACACGCCCAGATATACCACCAGGATAGTTCCAGGAAAGCCCTCACCCTCCGAGGGCTTCCCCCACCAGCCACACATCTGTGCCAGGTTGCCAACAGCCATCAGCGCCAGGACGCACCAGGGGTGGGGCCGCCCTTCGCTTCCCAAGGGGCAAACATCACCGCTGTGTCTGGTAGGAAAGAAGCAACAGTGAGCAAGCTCAAGAGCCCAGCTGCACAGGTTCAAATCCCAGCTCGTCTGCTCACTGTCTGCGTGAGCCTGAACAAGTGACTTCACTTTCCTGTGCCTCAGTCTCCTTCTCTGCAAAACGAGACTTTGGGTCCAGGAGTATTAGATGGGTTAACACATGCAAAGCATTGGTGCGGTGCCTGGCACATGATATGTGCTTGGTAAGTGTAAACTGACGCTATTTGCTATCATTATCCTGTGTCCTCACAGCTCCAGGGAGCAGATCCTTCCACTTGCTTTGTCGGCATTCACTGATGCTCTTCTCTGTATGACGACACCCGACAGCTATTTACAGAGAATTATGCCTTGTGCCAGGGACACAGGGGAAAGTTACCAAGGCCCGAGGGGAAAAGCAGATACAACACTCCAAGAATATGAGACATAAGGCATCATTATCTGGAAAGATGGAGTGCCATGAGAGGTCATGCTGGTGAAGGCATGTCAGACCAAAAGGCATTTGGGTTTTGAGGGCTGAATAGGAGTTTACCAGATGCGTCTTGCCCAGTTTATAGCAGGTGTTCCATAAAGAGCTAGAACTAAATGAGGCAGAGTAGAAGAACATTCCAGCCCGAGGGAAATGAGAATGTACGGTGCGTTCAAGGATGGAGAAGGGCCAGGATAGGGTTTAGCTAGAGTAGGGAGTAAGTGAGCATAAAAGCAGGAAAGCAGGTTGAGGCAAATTGGGCAAAGGTCTTGAACACCATACTCAGGGGTCTCGGCTTTGTCCTCAGGCTGCACAGACCCAAGTCAGAGGAGGAATGACAAGAGCCGGGTTTAGAAAGATGGCTTGACTTGCAAAGCAGGTGACACAAGGATGAAGACAGGAGAGCAGGAGGAGGCCACAGTAGCCCTGTCCTCCCTTACCAACCGGGCGCTGCCCTTCATTTGCCCTTGAATCCTCTTCCTGGTAGAGATGTTCTCAAGTTCACGCCCCTGGAGACCCCTGGCTCCCAGCTATTCTGGTTAAGGACACGGTGCCCACAGCCGCCTGCTATCAGAAGAGGCTCTCGGCCAAGACCTTTTGGGGAAATGTTCCTGTCTCCATGCAAGTCCCCAGTTGACAGACAGAATTGGGCTGAGAGACAAGTTCAAGCCATAACCTGGAAACCCCTGATGGCCGGCCGGCTTCTGGCGTTCCAGCGAGCTGACGTTTCGGCGCGGCCCTTTCTCCTCCCTCACTCCCCAAAGGTGCCCTCCTGCCCTGGGCTGCATCCAGGGCTAGTGGATTTGTTTCCAAATGCAGGCTGCGATGTTCTGTGTCGTGGACACTTGAGAATTCCCCTGTGGCTCCGCGGCTTGCCCAGCCAGGTCTCAAGCTGTGCTCTGACCTTACCAGCCTGGCAGAGATGCTGTTGACACGGCCAGCACCACCCTGACCATCTGCCCAGCAGCTGGGGCCACGCTTAGGCAGCTGCCCCAGCAGGCACTAAAATTAGGTGACCCATTAGACCCAGGACGTGGCAATCACGGGCAGATTGCCAGCGCTGCCTCAGAGGGTCATTCCTTCCAGCCCAGGACTCAAGCCAGGAATGAACGAGAGCAGCCCAGCACCCCCTCTTAGGCCCAGGGAAACTGAAGCCTGGGGAAGAGCACGGACCCCCAAAAGAGTGTGAACTTGGATTTTTGTTTATTCATTTCATAATCGTTCCTGAGGATGACAAGTATTACATACTTCCAGTAGAAATTTAAAATATATTCCATAAATAGGTAAGAGAGTTGAAAATCACAATACCATCACCTGAGCTAACCTCCACTTACGCTCCGCTGCTTCCCTCCTTTGTAGATTGTTTTACACAACAGAAAACACATTCTGCAGATACTTTGTAACATATTCCTCCCCACCACTTAGAATCATTTCTACAAATCATTAAACGTTCTTCATACACATCAATTGAATCCCTGTATGGTATTCTATTTTATTAATATGCCACAATGAATGTCACAAAAATCTCCCATTGTGGAACATAGAAGTTGTTTCCTCTTTTGTGCTATTATAAGCAACACTGCAGTGAACATCTAGGTGCATGAATCTCTGTCCCCACCTAAGATGATTTTTCGGATGGACTCCAGGTAGTGGAATCAAAGGGCCACAGGAGAAGCACATTACAAGGGCCTGACACAGACTCCCTCCTCCTCTCCAAAAGGCCAAACCACTGGCCAGCCTTTGGTACCACCTCGCACACCTCTGCCAGCCTGGCCACGGCTCCTTACGGCCGCCGTTCGCTCGTTCCCGGGATGACGTCTGCCCCAGGGAATTCAGTGTCTATAAACCCGCCTGTCCGGCACTGCAGCCACAGGCATCTCTTCAGCACCAGGCTGACCCATGGCTCCTTCCCTAAACTAGCCACGACATCCAGGAGACACAGGGAGCAATCAAGTCTCAGGACCCAGGGACTCAAAGGTGCTGCTGCTCCAGTGTCCTGTGGGCCTTAAATTTGGGGTCAAAGCGAACCCCATTGATCAGGTCCTTCAGACAGCCCCGAGGACCTCGCCTACCCTCTTCCCCAGTTCGTCCTGCCGCTCACACCCCCAGGAAGCAGCCTCCTGATGGAATGTCATCCGCCCCCAGCAAGGTTAACCAATGACCCAAATTATGACACCAGACCTAAGCTAGCAACCCATAAAGCAACTTGGCCAAGAATCGAATTGCCTTTGCATTTCCCGGCAGAGAAACTAAACTCCGGGCTCTGTGTAAATAGGCTGTCTCTGGCGCGACACCGGCCTCGCTTGTGGCACGTTATGGATGGCACCGAGTACCGCCCGCCATAAATACAGCCCCTCGGCTAAACAAAGCTGACAGCTTTGTGCCAATAACCTTTGAACCACTCAAGCCCAGTGTCAATTGTATTTGTCTTCAAGCTGAGGTTTACTCTGGACTGTTTGCTAAATCAGGGCTCATCTGCGGAGATAACTCAAATATATTACAGGCACCAGGCAGACCCGAGGGCCTCCCCCGCACGGCCTCCCCCGCACGGCCGCCGGGTCTCCAGCTCAGCAGCCTGCACATCCCCTGAGCACTCGGCAAGCTACGCTGGAAAGGAGCAGGAAACCAGGGGCAAAAAGGGACACTGAGGCCGGGATGAGAACCTCCAATCTGCTGCCAGCCCTCTGCAGGACCTCAGGAAAGTCACCTGCCACAGGAGGTGGCAGGTTTCTGTTGTCTCCTGAACTAAGGGAGTACCTATTCTTCTGAAACATGGAGAGCCTATTTTTGGAGGCCTATGTATTCAATCAGGCTCCGTGAAGGAATCGGCTCTGGAAAGTGATAACCAGGAGGTGCAGAATTGCAGAATGAGTTCCCACCTCGTGCAAGAGCTGGATGAGCCACAAGCAAAGCCCCCGAGACCTGGTGGGAGACCCGGTGGGCTGCAGAGCACCCGGCGGGGAGACGCTCTTACCTGGTCAGGGTGGGGGAGCTGGGGAGGCCTCAATATAACATGATACATAGATACTTTTTAACAAAAAGTGATATAACAGGGAGAACGCCACTCTGGTGAAAACAGGTGCAGTTACTGTGGCCACCGAGGCTGGGCTGATTCGTGCAATCCACATCACCGGAGTACCTGGTGCGTGCCAAGCGCTGGCTGCCACCAGCGAGACGCGGAACTCAGGCAAGTTCTCGCCCCACAGCCAGTCTAAACCCCCACCCACCCACATTCGATCTGGGGCCCTCTCAGACACAACCCTGAGTCCTCAGAGCCTCTCACTATTTGAGGGGCTTTGCCCAACCCAGCCACGAGCCTCCCACCTGGCAGGACCCCAAACAGCCCCCCAGGAAGCGGGACGGAGACCAAGGGAAGCAGCTCACCGGGCTTCGTCTCGTGACCGAGCAGCTGTGGGCCTGGCAGTTCGGGAGGCCGGGTGGGGAGGATGAGGCGTGGAATTCTGCACTTAGATTATGGCCCACGAGCCTCTCTTGAAAATGGGAGTGAAGAATTCAACAAGGAAAACGCTATCAAGAATGGAAGGGGCAAAGAGGGAACACAGCTGCCACCAGAGGTGCCAGGCAAGCTGTCCGACCCCAGGCACCCAGCACCTCTGAGCATCTATTCCCCGTATCTGTAAAACAAGAAAAATATGCTTTGTCGGAAGAGTCACTGCCAAGATCAGGCACAATGGGGACCCTCACAGCCTTTTGCCTTCTGACACACGTTCCGCCAGCAGAAGGGGTTAAGGCTGTGCGTCTTCCCCGCAATGAGGAGGCAAGAGATCCAAGTTCTCCTACTGATCTACTTCTAATTTGCTGTGAGACCTCAGGAGTGCCCCCAAAGCCCCTGGGCGTCACTGGAATAAGGAGAGACTTGCACAAGACGACCTCTAAAGTCCGTTCAGCTCCAACGCCGTGGGACTGATTCTGTGACGCGGGTTAACTACAGGCCAGCCCCTGGCAAGGCGCCCCTCCCCAGAGGTCAGCCCAACCCCATGCCCCACCAACGTGGTGGGAAGACATTGGCAGGACCGGGACCAAAGACGTCACTGTCACTCACCTTTGGGAGCCTCGCCCCTACCTGGGGATGTGGGACCCTCCAGCTTCTACTTCTCGCCTCTGCTGGCACCTGGGAGAAGGGAGAAAAGGGCCACCTGCCCAGTGCCTGGACCATCTCTTTGCCGTCCGTACCTGCAGGAGGGGATAGCACGGCGGCAGCGCCTGTGCTCAGAAGGAGAGGCAGGAGACGTTCATAAATGACCCTCTTAGCTGTTTACGAGACACCTTCTGAGAGAAAGCAGAGGAGGAGAAATAAACTTGAAGGAGGGAGACCTGGCGGGCGTCCGAGATGCGCTTTGATAAGCCCACTCACCAGCCTTTCTCCTCTGTTTTTATGGCCACCTTTACGGCCCTGTGTTTGCGACTCTTTATCAGGGGCCGGAAGGGGAGAGTGCGCAAGATCCAAGGCAGAGAGCCTTCCCGCAGCTCCACGAGCAGACGCCAGCTCATCTGCAGATGGAGATAACCCGGCTTCCCTCCCAGCTCAGGCAGCGGCCCCCAGACACCCGTATCTGGGGTGGACAAGGAATTCCTGAGGACGGCAGTAAATCTGCAGATCCAAGCCCTCCTGGAAGCCCCAACGGGGCTGAAGCCAAATGAAAACAAAACCAGGGCTGGGGCTGGAACTGAGGTTCTCCTGAGATGTCAGGATGCTCTGGAGCCCTTGTCCCAAAACTCGCTGAAGTTGGTAGAGTGTCTCAGGGCTCCCGCCCCAGCAGAACCCCGTGCTCTTCCCTGGGGCTGGCTCACACCCAGGTTGGGGATGGGCTCTGCCAGCCCCATGCTGTGAACTTCCCAGCTCCCTCCGTGCTGCCTGAGGCAGTAACTCCCTCTGGGCCTTGGTTTTCTCGTCTGTAAAATGGCCTATGCAAACAGTCCCTACCCTTCCAAGACAGGACACACAGAAAGAGCTCAACAGACAGAAGCAGGCTTTATATCGGGTGAAAGTAGCCAACCTGCCAGAATTCATTTTGGAAGCCTGACACCTTCACATCAGCCTCACCTGAATGATGGTGGCCCTAACCCCTGCCATACCTGTGTGGCAAACCACAGTAGGCTCCTCACATGGGTCACTGTGCTTGGGGGGAAGGGGGGTGCTTCAGAGATGGAGAAAGCCCTGAGCCCCAAAAGCCCATGATCTGTGACTAAAAATAAACCTACAAACACAGGACACACTCAGTGTAAAACTCCGCGACCGTACCAAGGGCACGGGAGAGCAGATGCGGTCACGGTCAGGGAAGGGAGGCTGCAGGAGGCGGCTCAGAAGAGGGACCTCCGGGCTAGGCCTGCAGAGTGAAGAGCAGTTGGCCAAAAGAAAGAGGAGGAAGAGGAGGAGGAAGAAGCCACTCTCTGCAGATCACTTAGGCTGACAGTAGGTCCTTGGTGAGCCCCAGGGAGGGGGCAGGGAAAGGGCGGGGGAGGGTGAGCAGAAACTGTGGCCAACCGGGCTGGCGTCATCAGCAAGAGCCTAGATGCCGCTGGCCGCCCCCAGCCTCACGCCCAAGGATGAGTCTCGGGCTGGGGCTCTGGGGCAACTCCTCTTGGATCACAGCAGAGGGGAGGGTCCAAGGAGACCGGTGAGGACGCTGGGGGCGGGGCAGGGAACGTCCCCTCCTCCTGGTGACCTGAGGTATCAGCCCTGTGGACCCCAGGGAACAGGATGGAGTGGGGCCCTAGTGGCTCCACAGGCCTCCGGGTCACCCGTGGGCCCGGACACAAGCGCCTGCTGCTGGGCGACCCAGGTGCCTCGTGCCAGCCCTCTTTGGGGCTCACAGAGGGGGCTCCTTGGAGAATACTGGGCACAGAGGGTGGACAAGCAGGGGGGATGGAGTGAGGCTAGGCTGGCAGCCTGCTGAGGGCCCAGGGGACCAGAGCCTGGGCTCTGGCTGCCTCCACTCAGAAGGAAAGAAAGGGGCCCAGTGCTGCTAACCAGGCCAGATCATGGGGGGGAAGGCAGGGATCGGCCTTCCCCACTCCCTGCCAGGAGACCTCCTTCCCCAGCTCAAAGGACAAAGCCAGGGGCCCTCTGTAGTCCCCCGTGGCCTCTCCCCAGGACCTGCTCGGCTGCCTCTGGCCCCCTCCCCAGCTTCCTAGAGCAGAGCCCTGCTCAGGCCACTTTCCAGCTCAGTCACCCTCAGCGGCTCCCCATTGCCTGGGGGACCCCTTGTCCTGACATTCAGAGCTCCGCTGGCCTTCCCACCCTGGGTTCCCCCACACCCCCATGGGCACTGTGGGCTCTGCCACACTGAGCCACAGTGACCTCACCGATGCCCAGACACCCCCACCCCCAGCTCGGTGTGTTGCTGCGCTGGGCGCCCTCCCGACGCCACCCCAGCTGCTCTGAAGGAATCGCACCAGCATCTTACGGCCCAGAGCAAAAGGCACCTCCCCCAGGAAGCCTTCTCAGCGCTGTCCCTCAACTGATGCCCACGGTCCTGGGGGCGGGGGATGGGCGGAGCTGGTGGGCCAAGGGAAAGGACCCCATATTACAGCTGACCCTCCACCCCTCCTGTTCTGGCCTCCTGCTGTGAAAGAGGTGGCGTATGAGTGAGGACTGTGGAAAGAGAGAGATCACCCTGAGCCCTCCAGTTCAGGGGGGACGCTGGCCCCGCTCAGCCTGGGTATACCCAGGTGTCACCAGCTCCCAGGCCCCAGTGCCAGACCAGCTCTGCCTCCTCGGAAGCTTCGCCACTGTTGACTTTAGTCAAATTTCCTGGTTCCTAGAGGAAGAGGGACCTTGGGATGTACAGGTCACATTGACCTCCCAGCCTACCCAGGCACCCTCAGATGACCCTGCACCCAGGGGCTCCCAGGGAGGCACGGCTCAGCGGGGAGGAAGGTTGCCACCAACGTGGTGTCCCAACCTGTGGTCCAGGCCCCGGCCAGCCGGTCCAAAGCGCACGGAGAGGATGGTGGTATGTTCTGGCAGAGCCCATGGAGGCCTCAGGCCCAGGCCACTCCCTTTTCCTCACTATTTATGGCCCCTTGGAGGCTGCTCTCCCCTTTGTTCTGCCAAACAAGCTCACTCCTGACTCCCAAGTCAGCCAGGGACTTGGCAAACATTTGTCAAGACTCGTCCCCTCACTTTGTGTTTGTCTCCTCGGCAGCAATGGCGGCTGTGTGCACAGACAGGTTTCTCCTCCGCGGCTCAGCAGGGATCCCCGAACTCTGCCCCAGGAACACCGAGGTGGGCGTCTCCCTACCCACCGCAAGGCCAGCCTCCCTCCGCCCTGCCTGAAATGCCACCATTGTCCCTCAGTGCCACGCAATCCCCCTGCGGCAAGAACACATCCAGGCCCTGTCACTCAGTCACGCTAAATGGCAAGAGTTTGAGGAGTTTTAGGGGGGCTGTGAGGGCCCACGGTTTGTGGTGGGGGCTGAGCATGAGCTGGAATCCAGCAGGGAGAGGGGAGGGGAGCCGGGAGCTCCCAATACTGCCTCGCCCCAGCCCCAGCCTCCATGGGAGGGGCTGTCCCCTGGCTGGGACTCACCGAGATGGGCCCGCCCAGCCAGTTGAGGTCAATGTGCCCTGATCAACACTTTGGGACAGACAGACAGCCCCCAGAAAGGCAGGTTCTCTGGGGAGGTGCCAGACGCTGATTTCACAGTCAGCGCCAAGGAGAAGATGGTGGAGGCTGATGCCAGATGGAGCCCCAAAGGGCAAAGACAGTGCAAGGGGAGTGAGTCTCTGGTCCTCAGTTTCCCTGTGTGCATAGTGGGAACACAGGGGAAGCCATTCTCTGGGAGGCCATGGCTGCAGCTGCCTCAAACTCCACAGCACGGGGGCAGGAGGGAACAGCCTGGACACAGGGCCCAAGAGCCAGGCGGAGTCCACCTCCCTGTGCCTTGACGCCTGTGATTCCTGGAGGCAGCAGCAGTCCCTGCTCTGCAGATTTGCCTGGAAAACTGATGCAGCCGACGCACAGGATGATGTCAGCAAAGCCTGGCACACACCTGGGCGCCTAATCCATCCGAGCTGGTGTCACTATTACTATTATGAGGGACCTCAGGCATGTCAGGGAGCCTCTCCCAGCTCAAGTTCCTCCTCTGTGAAATGCATGACAGCTGGCTGTGATGAGGAAATGGCCTGATACAAAGAGCCCAGCTCAGACAGAGCACACAGTAGGTGCTCAAAAAAAAAGTGCCCCTCTGCACACATCTAGTAGGCATTCAACAGCTGCCTTCAGGAGTGATGCTGCCTTGCACCACAAATGGCAAACAGGAAATCTGAACGGAGCAAGGACAGCAGCAGGCCCTTGAGGAACGGAGCGGGGAGGCCGCCTTGGCCACCCCCAGGGCCCAAGACCCTCGGCGGCTGGGGCCGGACAGCCTCGTGAAGAGGCTCCTGCAGCCCAGGGGCCCCGGAGCTCCTCGGGGGAGTCGGGAGGGCCAGAAGGGGCTGCGGAGGAGAGCGGATGAGCAGCGGGGGCAGCGCCACATTCCTCTCTGGGGTCCTCATGAAGTTTCGGCTGAAACATGTGCCCTGCTGCTAGAACTAACCCAACTGCTTGGTTTTTAGGGGAAAAAAACAAAGCCCAGAGAGGCCCATGGGCAAGGAACCTGGCACCTTGGAGCCAGGGAGACCCTTGTTGGTGTCTCTCTAGGCTGTTCCTCCTGGCAGCTGGGGCAGAGGGGACACAGGGTGTCGTGCCCCCAGCCCCAGGTGGACAAGAACATCTGGACTAGCCTGCCCTTCACCAGCTTTATCACGGCCCTGCCCCACCTCAGCTCCGGGGTAAACCCCTGCTACCCTTAGGGTTCAGCAGGAAGGTCACTTCCTCCAGGAAGCCTGCCTGACCACTGGGTTAGGTATGCTGCCCTTGTTCCTTGCTCCCATGGCTCCTAATCTGCCCCATTTCCAAAGATGCGTTCATCTTTAGATCTAGTCTCCTGTAAGGGATTGCACTGGGATTGCCAATCACACCTGGGTCCCACCCTATTGAATGCCAGCATGTAGAATGGGTGCTTAATAACTGCCTGTTGAATGAAGGAATGAAGTATTGCCTCCATTGTCCTCATCTGTAAAATGGGTAGATATCACCTCCCACAGTGAAAAAGTGGGCCACTCACTGTGGCTGGCAAGCCAAGGGCTCAAACAGCAGGGCTCCTTCTCCTGCTGCCCTGAGCAGGTTTGAGGTCAGGCAGCCGGGAGGCACCGCCCACCAGTTTCCTCTGCCGTGGCAGAGCCTCCTCGCAATGAGCAGAGGCCTGGGCTGGGCAGGTGCGGTCCCTTACCAAGACCCCAGGGCACCTCACCCATTAGAGGTGCCTGCCAGGCCAGCACACACCGCCCAGCATGAATATTTGTTTAGGATTTGCAGAGAAAGGAAAAACACAGAGTACTTCAAAGCAGTCTGCAGAGGAAAAGAGACCACAAAGCCCTAGAGATCCAGTGGAGGCTCCCAGAGCTGGCTCTGGGCTGACCCCAGGGTCTGCCACAGCCTGCGAGCCAGACCCCCTACACACGGGCACCCCTCCACCTCACCGCCGCAAGGCAGGAGCTCTTAGCTGACAACGTGGGAGACCTGGGGCCAGACACGAACACACAGAGCATCTCCAGTCCCCGAGTTCTGAGGCTGGAGCTCCGGGGTACAGAGCAGGTCCCCAAACCACTCTCCAACTCTGCACAAAAGCACACTCCCAACTCCCCATGGCGGGGCAGCCCAAGGACCCCCAGAAACAATGGCCGTCACTTTGAAGCCACCAGCCCTGTGCACCCAGGGTTCCCAAGCTGAAGGGGAGCAGCCCCACGACACTGAAGAAACTAAATATTTCATGGGCAGGTCCCTCCCAGCCTCCAATCATGTTTTCAATTGTCATGAAACAATTCAGAGTTTCCCACTCAGGCCTAATGGGCGGCCGGCAGCCGGTCCGCCCGCGCAGGCAGAGCTAATTATTTTAAAAGCTTCTCACGGGGCTGCTCACTGCACCGGCTCCCCAGATCGTCTGCCTGCACTGGCGGCTGTGCACCACGAGGCCCTGAGTCCCTGTGTCCCCGTGCGGCAGGCGGACCTCTGCAGGGCCGCTGCCGAGGCACTGGCACAGGGCCCGTGAGCATGAGACAGACCGACTGGACCTACAGATGGGTAAACTGAGGCCCTCCAAGCGGGCAGCTCCCAAAAGTGATGGGCCACGACTTCTCACCTTCGCGTTTCCCGTGGCAAACTGTGGCCTCTCGCGCTCGGACAGTGAATGCACAGGCGGACGGGCCGAAGGAGACCCAGGGCTGACGGCGCCGCGGAGGGGTCCTTGCAACAGGCTGCGGCCCTCCCACTCCTCGAATCCATCCTCCACGCTCCCGGCGGGGCAGCTTCCTCAGACACCTGCCTGCCCCCATCCTCCTCTGCTCCTCTCTGCCGTCGGGATAACGTCCCGTCCTCCTGACAAGGGTTATGAAGCCCCAGTGGTATCTGCTTCCCAACCTCCTCTCCCCATGCTCTGCCTCCTCCCCTGGCCCCAGGCCATGATGGAGCCACTCCGGCTTTGTTGTAGACCGTCCAGTGTACCCCAGAGCCTTTGCACGTGCTGCTTTCCTAGGGAGGGGTCCCCAGGGCGTAGAGACACGGTCACAGGCACCTCCTCAGTAAGTCACTCAAGGCCCTTCAGCACCAGATTTCCTCTCTGGCACTGCGCTCCACACGCGGCTCGGTGGCCCTGTGTCCGTCTCTTTGCTCCACCTGCATGAGCAGGAGCCATCCGTCTCCGTGTCTCCGCAACCACGGGCACAAAATATGTGCTTTCTCACCTTGGCTGACCTGAAAGATGCCGGGCCGGGAGAGTCCCGGGCAAGGTCTCTCTCCACCACTCTAGCGGATGCTGACGGGACTACTCGAAAAAAAATACTTGAGATGCCCAAATAGCTTCTTTTTTGCTTTGCCTGCTGGGAATCTCAGAGTGCAATAGAATAATGCTCAAACATATTAATATCTTACCTGATCCTGGGGAATCCTGTCTACTTTTAGAGCCTCCAACTCCGTCCTTCTCACAGGTGAAAAAGGGGGTACAAATAGATTCCCTTCTTGCTGTGTGGGCCCATCCATGTAGGTAGGCGTCAGACTCTGAATCTCCCTTCTGGTCGCCCTCCACCCCTCCCCACAGACGAATGCGGGACTAACTGTGATGGCCTTCAGCCTCTCCCACAGGGCCCGGCCACCCCATCACACTAGGGTGGACTCCCCACCCATACCGCCAGCAGCCCCCTGAGAACCTTCACAGAGCAGGGGCTTCTTGGGAAACAACCCCTTCCCTGCCACCAGCTCAGAGAACCTGTTCCAGGTAGTCCAGGATTCTTGGGGCAGTGTGGCGGGTACTCCTTCCCACCCTTCTGGAGTGGAGCCTGTGGTCCTGGCCAACCACAACCTTGAACCATTCTTCCCCGCAAAGTGATTGGTACAAGAGTGGGCGTGTAAGCCTCACGCAGCCAATCAGCATAACCAATCCCCTTGCCCGCACTAAGGAGGGTCCTATGGGTGGCATGAAACGCTCAGCCCTCTTCTCCGGAAGCTTTCAACTGGTAGGGGCAACAGGTTATTTTATTTTATTTTATTTTTTAAAAAAAAAAATTTTGAGACAGAGTCTCACTCTGTTGCCAAGGCTAGAGTGCTGCAGAGTCAGCCTAGCTCACAGCAGCCTCAAACTCCTGGGCTCAAGCGATCCTCCTGCCTCAGCCTCCCGAGTAGCTGGGACTACAAGCATGTGCCACCATGCCCGGCTAATTTTTTCTACATATATTTTTAGCTGTCCATATAATTTCTTTCTATTTTTAGTAGAGACGGGGTCTCACTCTTGCTCAGGCTGGTCTCGAATTCCTGAGCTCAAACAATTCAACCGCCTCGGCCTCCCAGAGTGCTAGGATTATAGGCATGAGCCACCGCATCTGGCCAGGGCAACAGGTTTTAATTAATAATCATACAAATATTAATTTCTATACTATTGCAATAAGAGCTATGAGGGAAAAGGACACTCTCCCTGCATTTACTTGGTATTGAGATAAGAAACACTCCTTGAAGAATTGTCACGGCTTTCTACATAACTGTGGCTGAAGACATTTGCCCATTATGTTTAGTGTGAACTCCTGGGACAAATGCAGCGTAGAGTTTTGTACTGGGGAAGACATTTTCTATTCGAGGAAGCACGGCAGTTTGGATGGAGAGACAAGGCAAATGTGTCAGCCAATTCTGCTAACCCTTTTTTTGATCAGGCACCGGGAAGCTCAAAGCTAAAGAGATACTCAGGAACAGGAACTATTACTTTGGTTCCTGGTGGATCCAGCCCCGGCCTTCTGCTCTCTGACTCCTGATTCCTCTGCCTTCACAGTGAAAACATCTGTGACCTAAGATGTCAAAACCTAAAGGCGAATTGTGAAAAATTCTTTTTTGTGAGGCAAAAATAAGATTATAAAAACTGTGTTCTGGCCTACCCCAGTTCACCAAGAACTTCCAGACTTCCCACTCCACCAGCCTGCCCAGCTTTCCTGGGCCAAAACTTCCTAGTAGCTAAGCAGGGCGTGGGGGCAGGTCTATTAAATCAGAAGAGAGGTCTGGGGTCTGTTCCTGCCTCACTCAATCAACACGACCACCCTGGGAAAAGAAGGAAACAAAAACAAGAGCAAACGATTTTAAAAAGCAAAGCAACGGGCAGGTGTCACCATTAGCACTCAGCCTTTCTGCCCACAGGACTCAAGGCCAAGTCCCTCACCTTCATCATCTCACCCATTTCTCAAGGAAGTGGGAACTCTTACTCTCCCATTTCACAGATGGGGAAGTGGAGGCTGGGAGAGGTGATATTACTTGCCTAAAGCCACATGGCTAGTAAAAGCCACAGCAAGATTCCAACTGTGGCCATCAGGTGCCAGAGGCAGCATTTTTCGGCACCAGAGGCCCTGCCTGGGGAAAAGGGCATGCAGAGAATCTCACACACACCAGTCACCCAGTGGGTACAAAACTCAGAAAATTGCTAGTGTGCAGGAGTAGGGAGGTGTGATTTCCCACCACACACAGATGCCAGAGTAAAAGCTACCCTCAGTGTCAGTTAGGGGGCCCACTGGCCCTCCATAGCAAGAGTGAAGTGTTGCATTTATGCCCAGAGATTCCCCCCTCACTTGGGGTGGGGGAAGGTTGCTGGAGACAAGGTCAGAAGTGTCTCAGCTAAGCAGCTTCTAGGGCTGGACCCACCAACAGGCCATTTTCACACATAAAACAGCCAATGGGGAGAGGGATAGGAGAAGCGGGTCTGGAATCCCGGCAGCTGCAGTCTGGAGATTTCAGCCAGGCAGTCCCCAGGCCCCAGTCTGCCAGCAAGCCCCAATGTCAGGGACTTGTATCGTTACTCGGGACTCTGTGTGCACGGAGCCCCACGCACCCACCCAAGAGGGGTTCCCGCTGCTAAGGGTTGAGAGGAGGTTGTGGAGTCCCCAGAACAGCATGTCAGGGTGCAGGGGCCACCCCACAGGGCCTGAACCCAAGGCCTCAGCGAACTTGGGTCTGGCCGGCTTCTGGCTTTGGAGGTTGGGCGGGAGTCACTGGTCCTCCGCGTTGCTGGGCCAGGCGGCCCTGGAGGCACTGAGGAGCAGGGCGCCAGGGCGGGTGCAAGGCCGCAGCCTCTCCCGCAGCAGCTGTCAGCGAGAACCAGGCAGGGAGGCGCCGCCGGTGACGGCACCTCATGAAACATTAATGCCCCGCCGCCGCGCTGCCACCTCCTGGCACCTTGGGTCCGAAGCACCCGCTCTGGAGCCTCTGGCCATCGGCGGGCAAGCTTGGTCGCTCCTGCCCCCGGAGTGCCAGGCCACAGCTCGACCCGACGTCTCATCCCACAGTCCCAACAGCCGCAAGCTCAGACTCGGCGCTTACAGGAAGCAGGAGTAGGTTTGGCTGGTTGGTTTCCTGAGGCTTCATGCGCAGGGTATCTGGCCACAGGGCCACGCTGGGGAACCCGGTGGCCTGCGGTGGGCCAAGCGCCGGCCTCCAGTTCCCCCCAGTCCTGCCCAGCTCCCAGTGGCAGCCAGCCAGGAACAGGCTTAGGGGCCACAGGGGTCCAGGCCTCCCCGTTCCCAGGCCCGCAGCAGGATGACCCCTGGAGGATGTGCGGGCGCAGGAGCTGGACCCTTGTAAGTGTCTGACCTCGCGGGGTCGGTCTCCTCTTCCCTCACCAGCCCAGCCCTTGAGGAGAGGGAAGGAGGGAACCCCCAAGCAGGAAGGTCGTGCGCTGCCCCTCCCTAAAACCTCCCACCCCCATACACTGAGAAACCCTGGGGTCTGTCCTTCAACCTCCGGGGCTGCCAAGCTCTGCGGAGGGGACTCTCCCCGCCAACACGCAACACCAGCTCCCCCCTGCAGGCTGAGCAAAAAGAGGAAAGGTACAATTTCAAAACCCCGGGCTCAGGCTCGACGGTCACCTGGCAGGACCCCGCGAAACTCCGACCAGACCCCGATCAAACGGAAGTAGGGCCGGCCCCTCACAAGTCAGGTGGGAAACTCAGCCCAGGGCGAGACTGCGCACCGCGGGGACCGGGCTGGGACCCTCAGCGACTTCGTCCGCATGCGTCCGAGCCGGTTCCCGGCCCGGTCCCCGGCGCGCGCGCTGTCCCAGGGTGCGCTCCTCGGCCCGAAGAGCGGGCCGCGAGCCGCGCGGACCCCAGCCTGCGCCCCGAGGGAGGCCAGGACCCCTAGCCGGTAGGACCGCGCCGCCCCCTCCCCGCCGGTCCTGGCGAACGCCTAGCTTCCCCTCCCCCCCTTCCCGCCTCCCCGTCCCGTGTCCCCGCCTTCCCCGCGGGCGACGGGCGGCGGCGGCGGGAGGAGCGGGGCCGAGTCGAGGCAGCCCCGACCTTGCGCGCTGGGATGTAGGGACCCAGCGGGGGCCGGGGCAGCGCGCAGAGCCAGGGCAGAGCTGGAGCCGGGCCCCAGCCGGAGCCGGAACCTGAGCCAGAGTCCGCGGCGGGCGAGCCCGGAGCCGACGAGCCGCAGACGCAACGCTGCCCAGGTGGGGTAAGAGACGCTGGGCCAGGGGCACAGGGTCTCCGCGGTGGAGGGGCGCAGGGAGGTGGCGGCCGGGTCCTGCGCTGTTTGCTCCCGGCGTATGTTGGGTCTGGCTGGCGGCGCGGGACAGAGGGAAACGCGCTGAAGGTCAGGCGCCATCGAGGCAGCGCCAAGAGCTCGTTCCTGCGCCCAGGGCACGGTCACAGCTCCGTCCCCAGCTGCTACCTCACCTAACCGATGGGCCCACCCTGCGCTTCGGCCCCAGCACCCTAAGCAGGCAGCATCCTCGGGGGTGCGGGCACCGGCCCGGCGAAGAGCAGAACCCGAGAAGTTCTTCGCAGCCTCTTGGGGCGGCGGGGGACGCAGGGGGCCTTCGGGAGACAGGGGCAGGCGAGAGGGCGGCCGCCGCTCCGTGCTGTGCCTAGGGATGGGGGCTTCACCACGAATGGAAGCGCTGGCCCCTCTGCACGGCCTGGGACTTTGGCCGTAGCTTCGCGTCAAGAGGGTATTTTACCTAAACGAAACCGCTTCATTCGTTCGTTCGTTCGGGCAGCAATGCCGCAGACAGGCAGCAGACATCGGCCAGAGCCCCGGCTCTCTTCGCCGCAGACCCCGACGTCCCGCCGCCGCACTCAGAGGTGCCCCCAGCCCATGGTGGCCTTCCCTTGCGGGCACGGGTCGGGCTTTTTCTTCCCCCGAGAGAAGCTCCAAATACTCTTGGCAAAGTCCAATAAAGGTATTCCCGCGGCTTCTCCCGGGTTTGGTTGTTGGCACAGGGTCCCAGAACACAGCCGCTTCTCTAGCACCAGGTTTCCGAATTCTGAAATTGACCAGCCTTGTATGCTGGAGCGGATTCTGCCACCGCAAAGCCAGGGCCCCAAGGCCGGGATCGCAATAATGGGAACCGCAGGCTGGAATCCTGGTCCCAAGATTTTCTGATTTAGGAATTCCCTGAATCTGAAAATATGAGTCTACTTTTCTGAGAACTAAGGCTTGGGTATTCTCCTGGCATCCCAGTGACCTCTGAAAGCCACCAGGGCCGCAGGGAGGAAACCCCAGGTTGCTGTCCAGGTGGCGGAGGATGCAGGTCTAGGGTAATGGCCAGGTCTAGGGTGAGGGCAAAAGCTACACGCAGCAGGGGCAGCACAGGAGGGGACTTGCTGTCCCCCTGCCCTTTCACCAGGCTGCTTTGAGCTTCCCCCATTTCTGCCAGGGAAAGGAAAGGAGGGAGGCTGGGGCGTGGAGACCACAGAGGCTCGGAAGTACACTTCTCTCGTGAACGCAGCTGCTGGGAAGAGGAGGCTGTGGTACAGCAAAAGTTGACACTCTGCTCCCCAGCTGTGTGACCAGCTGCTGCCACTTTCCTAGTCTTCTCTTCTCCACAGCTAAGCCGTTCTCAGGAACCAGGCAGCCTCCCGGACCCTGGGTGAGCCACGGGGGGGAGAGCCATGGGCCGGGCCAGCCACTGATCGAGCAGCCCGCACAGAGAGTCCCCGGACTCCCATCTGTGCTCCCCTGGCAGCCATCCTGCCCTAATACATGCCGGCTCTCCCAGGACAGGCGGGGATCCCCGCTTGGCAGGAAGCCTCAGACTGGGGTCCTGAGAAGCCAAAAGGATCCAGTGAGGTCTCTCCAGCCCCTACCTGAGCACCTTCCTCCTCCCTTCCCCAGTAATTACTTGCATTCAAAGAAACAAGAGTTTTTATTGGGGAGGGGGTGTTAGATCAGGCAGAGGGAAGTAGGTGGTCCAGGCTGCACTCCCAAAACTGGGTTTTCTAGTTTGAACTTCTCCACGGCCTAAGAGGCTTAGGGCTGGAATGTCCCGGAGAGTCATGGATAGCCCTGGGGGCAGGCTCTGGCACATTCCTTCCTTTTTCCTAAAATACCTCGATTCTGGGAGCCAGGATTAGGGCAGGCTACCCCCGTGGGTGGGTGGAAGGATGCCCCCTATGAGGGCCTTCCAACCACCCTTCCCAAATTAAATTACTAAGCCATTCTTGGGTGTAGAGAGTCTGTTTTGAGTGAGCCCAGCTTCAGAAAGGGTCCCTGTGATGACTACTTCAACCCCACCATAGGCCAGCCTCCTCTGCTTGGCCCAGCCAGAACCCCAAACTCCAAAATTCTTGGAAGTCACACAACCACTGCTGGCTCTGTATGGCCAGGGAGAAATGGGGACTAGGGCCCATGGTTCCAGCTCCAGCAAGCCCCCTTCTCTCCTCTCCTCACCCCCATCAAGTGAGCCGGAGGCTGAAGCAGCAGGCAGAGATAGCTGAGTCCCAGGCTGGACATGGGAACTGAGGCACAGTGCAGGTCAAGCCGTGACCTTGAGGCAAATGCAGGTCACGCAGCAAAGCTGGGAGAATGTTGAACTTCTGCTCTTACTCCTGAAAGAGTGCTGCCTCCTGTCCTTTGTGTGTTTGTGACGTGTCTGTGAGTGTGCAAGGGGCCCCTACCCTGCCTGGGATGGTGTAGCTGGGGAAGAACAGAGTCCGTCCAGGTCCCTTCTGCAGCTGACACCCAGGATCCGGCCACAGCCTCCTCACAACCAATCACCTCCCCACCTCTTGATCATTCAGTGCTGCCAGGCGGCAGAACAGACTCCCCTGGGCAGTCCCCACTAGCCTCAGCCCCTCTTTGGAGCTCAGGGCCCTGAGGATACAGGGCTTCACCCAAAACAGTCTGAAGGCCTTTCTATCCACACAGCAAGCATCAAGATTTCCAAATAATGGGACTATTGTACCTGCCTGGAGCTCTGCCAGAGGCTTGGTCCCAGAGGGGCACACAGAAGGTGCTCAATAGCTGCATTAAATCCATCAACAGTGAGGGATACAAGCCCCTCAGACTGAGCAGCTGGAGCTGCTGAGTCACAAAACAGTCCCCATCCATACAGTACCTGACTCTTAGGGCCTTCTGAGAAGTGGGGTGGGAGATGGTCCCACCCTCTGGACGCCCATACACAGACCATTCATTTCCATGTCCCTGCCCAGAGGTGCACGGTGCTTCCCTCCTTGGCCTGACATTTGGCGGGCTTAGGACGTATCTCCTATATCCTACCTGCCAGTCTTCATGCCAAATGGCACAAATGTGCCTGTACCCAACACTCCCATGTGTGGGTACAGCGAGTCCCTGTGTGTCTGTGTGTACACAGCATGCCTGTGTGGTGTGCAGGATGTGTGTGAGTGCGTGCTCCCGTGCCCTGTCTGCATCCAAGCTGCCTCGCGGGGCAAGACAGCTCTCCAGGGAGGATGGTGTGTGAGGGGCACTCCCTGGCGTGCGGCAGCACCTGAGTATCTCCTTGAAAGGAGGTGTCTGCTGCTGCAGGAGACTCAGCCAAGAAATGTAGTAAGAGGTGTGGCTGGGGCAAATGCTAGGCCACTATACTTCCCCATGTCCCCCTCCCCCTGGCCAAGACTAATTTCATGGAGCAGGGATGTCAACTTGGAAGGAGAAGGCAGGAGTCACTGAGCCTCCTCAACCCAAACTCTGGGAAGTGTATTCCTTCTGGGCCTCAGACCCTGCCTCCTGTGGTCACAGACACAGGGTGACAGTAGGCCAGGCCCTATGGAACTGTGCCCTCTCTCCATGGCCCAGAGCTGGGCACCCTGGGCCCAAGAAGAGGGAATGACTCGCATGCCTGCCCCAGCCCTGCAGTCCTCACCAAGGAGCTCAGCCTGGGGCCTGGGTGTCTCCCTCTGATGGGAGGGGAGCAAGGTGAGAACGCAAAGGCAGAGCCTGTGGAATGCCCCGGATGCTGACACCCCCCAGGAGGGGTTGAGGGCGCACTGGGCCCTGGGGTGAGGGCGCTGGGGCTGGAGAGTAGGGAAGTGCTTCTCCCCAAGGCCGCTGTCCTGCCCAGCACTGCTCTTTCGGTTGCTGTATTTGGTGGAGCTGGTTGGCAGGTGAGGGGCAGAGGGCAGCCTGGGGACCGCCTGTGGCCAGAGGAGCAGGTCAGGGCCGCACCTTACCGCCTCAGCTGGGGCCTGTTTGCTCAAGACACTGAGGTCTCAGGGCCAGTTAACAATTGTTGAGCAAAATCCTTCGACAAACTTCACTGAAGGAGGCTCACTCCTGGAACAGGGAGGCTAATGTCTGCCTGTGCCCAGCAAAGGCCCATCGGAGCTGCTGCTTAGCCACCACCGAGTGCGAGAGCAGCTAGAAGACCGAAGGCTTTCTGGGCTGCCGGCCCAGGCCTGGGAGACAGCAGTCACCTGGCCTACCAGCCCTAGCCTGAAGCCCTGGGAAGCCAGAGCACAGGCCCCAGGCTGGGGCAAAGCTACCTTGAAGGAGGGCAGAGGTTGCCAAGGCCGACCCCATGCCTGCCAAGGCCAGGGCCCGGCAGAGTTCACCGAGCCACTGAAGGTGCAAAACAGGGTGAGAGGTAGAAGAGGCTGTGGGGCCTGGCTGGGCTTTTGGGGTCTCCTGCTGCACTCACCAGCCGCCTAGAGCCAACAGAAACGTTTCGTCTGATTAGAAGCCATCATTTCTATCCCAATCCCGGAAAATTGACTGCGGTGCAGAGAGGGAGGCCTGAGAAGCAGCCTTAGGGGAGAGGGTCCAAGCTAATTAGGAGGCAGCATTCGGGGGCCCATTAGAGCGCAAGCTGCTGTCACTCAGCTGGGCTGAGTTCCCGGGAGAAGAGGCCGGGAAGGAGGGGCGGGTGGCCCCTCGACGAGGGCACCGTTGGGAGCTGCCGGAACGGGCCCCGGGCTCTGCCCCCGCCCTGGCGCTGGCTCGAAGGCGCCCGCTCCGTGCGATCCTGCTCTGCAAACATTCTCTCATCCTGGGCTGCTCGCGCCGGGGCTGGGGACTTCGAGGCCGAGACCAGAGTTGATTCTGAGCGAAACAAGTCATTTGGAGCCTGAGGTGGGCACGAGCCGCGCGGGACTCGCAGGCCAGATGCGTTTCTTTTGTGAGGTCGAGGGAGAACTCGGTGTGTCACCGGGAAAGGAGGGAGAGGCTCGGCGCGGCCGCGGGGGGCGGGGAGGCGGCGGGAAGGTGGCTGCGGAGGGGGAGGGCGCGGGCGAGGCAGGGAGGGAGGCGGCAGAGAGGGCGCGGCGGCGCGGGCGGCTCGGGGCTGGATTCCGCCCGCGCTCCCTCGCTCGCCTGCTCCCTCCCTCCCAGCCCCCTCCCACCCGGGCCCACCCCACCCAGCACCCCTGGCGCAGGGACTGCTGGAACCTGGCGGTGCGCGCTGTCGCTTTAAGACAGACTCTGCCGGCGCCGTCCGGAGCCTTAGAAACCGGCCCCGGATCGGGAGCCGGAGCCGGAGCCGGGGCCGGGCGGGCGGCTGAGGCCCGAGCGGCGGGAGCGCAGCGCGGAACGCGGAGCCAGGCGCCCGGTCGCGAGAAACTGCCTCCGCCGCAGCCCGCCCGGCCCCGCAGCCCCGGGCGGTCCATGGGGCGGTCGCGGCGTCGCTGCGGGCGCGGGCAGCCCTCGGGGGCAGCCGCTTAGGCGCTGCGCTCTTGTCCCCGCAGGTCGCAGCCAGGGCGGCCGGGCGCGCCCAGCCCCGGCCCCTGGAGCGCCCGCCGCGGTCCCCACCTCCATGGATGCCTTTAAGGGGGGCATGAGCCTGGAGCGGCTGCCGGAGGGGCTCCGGCCACCGCCGCCGCCGCCCCATGACATGGGGCCCGCCTTCCACCTGGCCGGCGCGGCAGACCCCCGCGAGCCGCTCGAGAACTCGGCCAGTGAGTCGTCTGACACGGAGCTGCCAGGTAAGCGCGGCGACCCGCGCGGGGCGCAGGGAGCCTGCCCAGGCGCAGAGCACGGGGGGCTGGAGCAGGGCCTGCCGCCCGCGCGGCGCAGCCAGTCTCCCTCTCCGCCCCAAGAGCGTCGGGAGCTTTCTCTTTCCCGTTCTTGACCTGGCGGTGAACGCGGAAATTTATGCACACACACGAAGGCACTTCCACGCGGTCCCCTCCCTCCCAGAGACTGGCAGATGTGCAAGCCTGCAACTGGAGGGTGGGACTGACAGCCCCTCTCGGTCAGGAACACAGAGAACGCGGGAAAAGTTGGGTTTGCACAACTGGGCGCAGAGAAGCAGCTCGGACGAAGGAAGACGAGCTGATCCAGAAGGGAATGGGGGTGACGGGCGAAAGAAAGCGCCCAGAGAGACGGAGAGAGGGGCAGACACCCTGACAGTGGGCGACAGAATGAAAGGGAGAAACTGAAGAGAAGAGGCGGGAGGGAAGAGCAAATTGGCATGGGGGGAGAAAACATCGAGTAAAAGGGAGGCACAGGACAGAGAGGGCGAGCGGGACAAGGGGCGCGGGCGGACTCCGGGCAAGGCCGGCCCGAACCCGAACCCCGATCCAGGGATCCCGGCCCACATGCGTGGCCGGAGCCTGCAGTCGCCAGGCCGCCCAGCCAGGGCCCCGACTCGGCTCGGGCACGTCTCCCTCTGAGCTTCCTTTTTGTCCGAGCTCAAGCTTTCTGCCAGCTGCGAGCTGGGCCGGCGGGTGGGGGCGCGGGCAGTGGCGCGACGAATCCCGCCCGGCCCAGCCCGGCCGCCCGGGTCTCCGAGCGGCTCCCGCGCTCGCGGTCCAGACTCGGCAACGCAGCCGGCTCGGGGCTCCCGGCTCCCGCGGCGTGGGCGCCTCTTCTGCGTTCATTTCTTAATCTACCGCTGAGTGCTTCTGCGTTTTTTAATCTCTATTTTTTCGGTTTTGCATCCCTACGTGACTTTGTCTGAGAGGTTCTGTGTGCTTGGTTCCAAAACAATCAACATTGAACTACACTTTTGTTTTCAAAAGTTTTAAGTGTGGTCTTTGGTCGGTTATTTTTAAAACCTAGAGAAACATATAACTGTAGATTGATTTTTTTAAACCAAACCTATGAAGATGAATTAACTATTTTAACTGTATTTTTCGAATTTGAAAGAATATACTAAGTGTATTTCTCTGGAATTTAAAATATCTACACGAAACATCATTCTTCGGGAGATTTTAAAAGTCAATCCAAAATGGCGTATTTCTCCGGGATTTTCTCAAAATCTATTTACGGTGGTGTTATTTGGGGAATTTAAATTATCTAACTGTAATGTTGTGTTGCTCTGGGATTTAAAAATGATCCCTACAAGGGTGTTACTGGGAAGAGGTTAAAAAAATCTATCTACAACTGTACATTGATTTTTTTCTTTTAATCCCAGAGAAATAAATGCCTCCGTCTGCCTGGAGTTTATGCACGTACAGCTCTGTATTTAGTTAAGGGTGTGTTTGCACGAAGGTTTCTGGCTTCTTAATTTACATTTGCTCTGTGTTCCTACCTGCCTATTTTTGAGAATTTGTGACACTTCCCCCCCCCCCCCCCCCCAGCCCCCCAGTGTTCTTAGGCAGAGAGCTGTGAGCTTTTCTGGGCTCCTGTGTTTTGTTTTAAAATTCTTTTCCTTTATGTTCCAATGTTTCTATGACTGCATGTGTTTTGTGTAGCTTCAAAGAGAGGGAGGCTAAAGCCTGAGGTCACCTAGACAGAGTCTGTCTGTCTGGGCTGCAGTTGGAGGGGCTTTCTAGGCCTTGGGACACCAGGCCTGGAAGGAAGGCCGAGAACCGGCTGCGTTGTGCCTGCCCAGTGGGGCTCCCACACAGCGCTGGGGAGAAGAAAGTAGAGGGACTTCAGGCTGGAAAAATCTCATTCTAGTTCATAAAAGCAGAGACCCTTTCAGATTTAGACCGGCCCCCCACCCCAAGAGCCTACAAAAACAAGCGTACATTTGCGGGTAACAGAGGCAGCAGGGCCGGAGCCTGAGCCGAGCTGCGGGAGCAGGCCCGGCCCAGCCAGGAACCCAGGCCCACCGCTCGGCTCCGGGGTTCTTCTCCGCGGCACGCCAGACTAGAGATGACCAGCGCCCGGCGGGCCCTTTCCAATGGGGACAATTCCCAGGGCCCCTGGAGGGAGGGAGGGCCGCCTGCGCTGTGGCGAGCGCTTCGGTGGAGCCGGGACGGGGTGCAACAGGGCGTAAGCCCGAGGTGACCCGCCCCCGTACTGCCTGCTGCAGAGAAGGAGCGCGGCGGGGAACCCAAGGGGCCGGAGGACAGTGGCACGGGCGGCGCGGGCTGCGGCGGCGCGGAGGACCCAGCCAAGAAGAAGAAGCAGCGGCGGCAACGTACGCACTTCACAAGCCAGCAGTTGCAAGAGCTGGAGGCCACGTTCCAGAGGAACCGCTACCCCGACATGAGCATGAGGGAGGAGATCGCCGTGTGGACCAACCTCACCGAGCCGCGCGTGCGGGTGAGCACAAGGCGCGCGCCCAAGGGGACCCTCGCAGAGGGCTGCCCGGCCGCTTCTGCAGCTGCCCGTGAAAGCTTAGCCCTTACTCACTTTCGCTCTCCCGCCACTCAGGCCTGCTCCCTCCCTCCCCGGAGACCCCCACCTGAGGCCTCGGCCCACCTAGAGTCCGCTAGGCCCCTAGGCCGCTTGCGCCCCTCGGCTACTGCCGCCTCCAACCGCTCTGACCTGCCTCCTACCTGACCACCGGCTCTGCGGTAGACCCAGCCCAAAGACCTGTGGCTCCAGGGGACTCTCCCATTCCCTGTAGGGCTCAGGACCCACTCAGATGTTAGCGGGATACCCGGGGCTAGGCAGAGGATTCCCTGCCGCTGGGGACCTCGGGAGCTGCAGGACTTGTCGCGAAAACGAAAGGGAAAGGCAGGTCCTGCCCGGCTGCCTCGGAGAGGCCTGAAAGGTGCTTGGGTTTGGGGCTCTCAAAACTTCCTGGAGTTGTGGTCCTATCCCGAAACCAGCTTCGCCAGAATCTCAAGATACTCTCCACTTCCCTAACCTTCCAGCCAGTCAGTAGCTAGACCCCTTGCCTAATGCCCTCTCCTCTAGGTCTTGGGTCAGGTGAGGTGGGGGGTGGCTCTGGTGGCCAAGTGGCCTTCCCAGTCCCTTTTGAGATGTAAGCTTTCAAACTGAAGACTAGACTGCATTCTCCCTCTTCTCACCCGTTTGGTTCCCAGTAAATGCAAGGCTTTCCTGCCAGAGCAGCAGGAGAATCATTTCTTCCCTGGGTGCATGAATACTTAATCAGATATTGGGAGCACCTCCCAAGCCAGAACAACGTCCCACCTGGCCCACAGACTCCCTACCATAACGCCAGCCCTCTCCCCTCCCCAGTCAGGCTGGCCAGCCCAGTGGGACTTGGAGTGGAGACACAGCACTCAGTAATCCTGAGCTCACTAATCCTGCGCAGGTTTACGGTGGTAGGGTGGGTGGGGTGGGTCAGGCAGTGTCAGTGCTAGGGACTGGGGACGCTGAGATGCAGGGGTCCCGCAAACCAGCTCAGGAAACTGAGCTCAGGGCTGGAGAAGGGTCCGGGAGGGCAGGAGGCATGTGGTGGTCAGTTAGGTGAGGACCCGGGAAGACCTGGGGGCTGGGGGGAAAAAAGAGGATTTTACCAAATTTGGGGGGGAGATTAGAAACTAGTAAGAATCAAAAGAAAACTGAGTATTTTGTGGAGAAACATGTTTGGCATATATTTAGATGGCAGGAAAGAAATTATTTAAGAGAGAAGCAAAAGGATCAAGTATTTGGGAAAAAGAAAGAATCAACTACTTACAGGAAACAGAAGGTCCTTCTTGTTTGGAAAGAAGGAATAATTTTCGAGGAGGAATCAAAACTGGGGAACAGAGAAGAAAACAGACTGAGTGAGAAGAAAGAGGTTCAGATATCGGGGTGGACCAAACGAAAATAAATATTTGGAGCACAAATGAAAATATCAAATATTGCCAATAAAGATGAAAACAGACTGTGCGATGAAATAGGTCGAAGAATCAGGGGAGTCCGAAGGGGAAGGAAAATATCTTTTGTATTTGGGGGAGAAGAAAAGGGATGGAATATTTAGCGGATAGGTAGGAACCCGTTGGGCGAGGAAGGCAGAAATGTGGACTGGTTGAGAGGGGAAGAAAGAAAACGAATATTTGTTAAAACAAAAGAGGATCCGTATTAGGCGAGGAAAACGGACTTCATTTGCGGGATAGGATAAAGATGGGGAAAGGGGGGAAAACTAACATTTCCGGGGGCCAGGAAAGCAACCATTATGGAGAGAAGGCAGGAGCGGAAATATCGGTCTTCGAAGAACAGAAACGACATTCGGAGAGCAGGCGGAGGGCTCAGGGTGGCGGGGAGTGGGGGTGGGGACCTTCCCGCCCTCGCAGCCCTGACCCCTTCTCGCGCCCCCTCCCCCAGGTCTGGTTCAAGAACCGGCGAGCCAAGTGGCGGAAGCGCGAGCGCAACCAGCAGCTGGACCTGTGCAAGGGCGGCTACGTGCCGCAGTTCAGCGGCCTGGTGCAGCCCTACGAGGACGTGTACGCCGCCGGCTACTCCTACAACAACTGGGCGGCCAAGAGCCTGGCTCCGGCGCCGCTCTCCACCAAGAGCTTCACCTTCTTCAACTCCATGAGCCCGCTGTCTTCGCAGTCCATGTTCTCGGCGCCCAGCTCCATCTCCTCCATGACCATGCCGTCCAGCATGGGCCCGGGCGCCGTGCCCGGCATGCCCAACTCGGGCCTCAACAACATCAACAACCTCACCGGCTCCTCGCTTAACTCGGCCATGTCCCCGGGCGCCTGCCCGTACGGCACCCCCGCCTCGCCCTACAGCGTCTACCGGGACACGTGCAACTCGAGCCTCGCCAGCCTGCGGCTCAAGTCCAAGCAGCACTCGTCGTTCGGCTACGGCGGCCTGCAGGGCCCGGCTTCGGGGCTCAACGCGTGCCAGTACAACAGCTGACCGCCCCGCCGCGCCGCGGGGGCCGGCGGCCGCGGAGGACGCGCGCGGGGCCACAGCTCAAGCGCCACGCGCGGCCGCCGCCTCCCACTCCCGCCTCCGGGTTGGTTTTGTGTTTGCTTTTCCGGACCCCACGTAGCCCTCCAAAACAAAACAAAAAAAAGTAAAAAGACGTCGGAGAAAAGTGCCGCGAAATAACGGATGAGTTGCAATTTCCCTCGGGATGGCGCGGGTGGCATGTGTGTTCCCACGGGCCCCGGTGGCCCACTCCGCGGAGGGGACTCGGCAGGAAGCGAGCGCCGAGGCCCGGCGGCCCGGAGAGGACGCCCTCGTAGCCCGCGTCCCCGCCGCGCTGGACCCGGACTGAGTGGCCGCGCCTGTGCGAACTGGATGTGCGGAACCCAGGCGAGCCGGGGATTCCTCGGTCCCGTACGACCCAAGACGCCTCTCCGAGCTGGGCCCGGCCGAGCGCACCTTAGCTCGATTTGGATCCGAGTTGGAGCAGGCGTTGGGCCGGGGGTGACGGTGCCTCGCACGGGATCTGGCGCTCGCCGCGGAGCCGCACACGGCCCCGGCGCGCCCCGTAGAGCCCTCGCCGGCCCTGCGCCCCGGAGCCGTATGTTAAGGCCACGGAGCTGCAGCGGGCGGTGTGAACACGGCGGGAGGACGGGGAGGGCTTGTCTCAGAGTACCCCAGCCCCCAAGCTTAGCCGCAGGCTCAGGCCCTCTGCTCTGCTTCTGGGCAGGAGGTGGCCCCTGTCCCAGCGAACAGCCCCTTCCTCACCGCCCGCCGTGCAAGAGTGGAGCCGGGAGAGCGCGGGGCGCGGCCCCCGGGCCCTGAGCCCACTTTGCACACCCGCTCTGCGGCCCGCGCCCCTGTTTACAGCGTCCCTGTGTATGTCGGACTGACTGTATAGAGTTATAAATTTGTCTATATCGACTTGTCCATGTACGTCTATTAAAACCATAGTCCGAGCGTGCTAAGCACTGCCGAGCCCCGACTGCTTCATTGGGCCGAGGAGGGAGGCAGGTAGAAAGGGAACTGCGCCAGCTCGGGCCACCTCGGGCCCCGGGGGCAGAAGGGAGGGAAGAGGCAGCTCCCGCGGGCTCCCTACCTTCGTTTGCCACCGCCATTCCCGGCCTGCTCAGCGCAGCTGCCGGGCGGCGCCGCCGGCGTCCCGAGCTCCCGCCCCGCGTGCACCGGCTGAGCTACGCGGCCCCTGCGCGCCGGGCGCGGGGCCGTCCTAGCCAGGACCCCCATCCCTTCCCGGCCGCAGGACTCCGCAGGCTCTTCCCAGGCTGGGTCTGCGGCGACCCTCGAGGTCTCCAGGGTGCCATGGGGCCCTTGCTGCCCGCGGCGTTAGGGTGGGGGCTGCTGAGAACCTCGTTAGGCCTGAGGTTGCCTTTTCTCCTGTGGGCCAGGCACATCCCCCCCGCAACCCGCCCTGGAGCCGGGCCCTGGCTATCCCAGGAGGACTGGATCTGCCAGAGTCCAGCCGGGGCCTTCCTCTGCCTTTCTCCCTAATGCCCCAACGTGCGAGATCCCACCGGGGCCTGCGGCTGTGCTAGCTGTGTGGGAGAAAGTGTCCGTCACATAGGACTCACTTCTCACTTCCTTCTATCCCAACTTATGGGGGCTGCTGGCCGCCTCCGCCCTCCCCTGGCTTTTGGAAACTACTGAACAAGACCAGCCTGTAAACTGCCTGTAAAATTCTGCTTCCCTTAAGTAAGTCATTTCTAATGGCAAAACAAAATGTTTGCAGCTGCAGCGGGGGACGAAGGAGGGGTTGATATTCTGCTTTGGAATCACCTTGTGGTGGGGATTGGCACTGCCCCGGAGCTGGACCCGGGCAAGCCCTAGCTGGGAGCCGGGCACAGCCACCAGCTTAGTCATGCGCTAATAGCTGGATAGCCCTGTGCACACATTCTCAAACCAGGTCAGCACCGCCTCCGAGGTCAGGCGTGCTAGCCCTATTGTACAGATGGACCAAGGCGCCATGAGACCGTAACTGGGCCAGGGTCACACTGAGCCAACAGGTTTTTAGATTCCAAAGCCAGCCATCTTTCTACCCATCTTCTCACCTTCAGATGAGGAGTGAAGGGGGGGGGGTCCTCCCTAGAGGATGGCCCAGCCTGAGGCTGTGGGACTTAGACTGTGGGGTTCTGAGATGGACAGGGTCAGATACACAGGCTAACGGGGGTGGGGGTTGGAGCAGGGGGCTGGAGCCAGACAGCCCCTCCCCCAACGGTTCCAGTCCAGAGCTCTGACCCCTCACTTTCTGGAAACATAAACACAACCACATCTGGACTCCTCAGAGTGCCTCCCCCAGCCTCACACATCTGCCGAGGCAAGGGGGCCCTGGTCCCAGCTGAGGGCAGGAGGCAGGGAGACCTGGAAGGAGGTGGGCTGGAGGAAAGTGGGAAGCAGAAGGAAGCCCCTTCCGAAAGTCAGGCCTTGCCCCAGGTGAGACAGGGGCTGCACAGGGGTCTGGGAGAGGCGCAGTGTAGCCGTGGGGCCACAGGCCAAACAGCTGCAGGCAGGTGGAGGGGCAGAAGCAGTCCCAGAATGACCCCATCATCCAAGGACCATGGCCAAGCAGGTGAGTGTGAGACCCAGCCTCAGGCCCCATCCAGCTGTTCGTCCAGCTCTCCTGTGGCTTGCAAAGACGGTAGCATCGGCTCTTCTTGCACTGGCTCCAGGGTCATCTCTGGCTGGGGAACACAGGGGCTCTGAAAGCCAAGTCTAACAGGAAAAGGCAGAGTCCCAGCCTGCTCCTCCTGAAGATGGGGGAGGGGCAGCCATTCACTCATTCAGCATTGACGGTGCCCCTGCTCTTGGTGCTGGAGATGGAGCAGCGAAAACAGACACAGTCCCTGCTCTCCTGGACATGTAAACAAACGTGTGATTACAACATGGGCTGAAGAGAAACAACAGGGTGCTCTGCGTAAGAGTGCATGGGAGTCCTGCTTTAAACAGGGTGCTCGGGCAAGGCTGTCCTGGGGAGGTGGCTCCATGTCTGTCTTCAGGAGTGACACTGACGTCGACTGAACCCACACGGGGTCAGGGCCCTGTGCTACGTGTACACTCCTCATTGAGGAGCTTTTACCTACACGACAACCCTGTGGGGATGGCACTGTTTATTACTGTTGTTACTCATATTATTAAAGTGAAATGTCCTGGCTCTTGCCTTGCGGCCCTGTTCCCCCCTTTCTGTATTAATAGGGCTTCTCTGGCAGTCAAAGTTTCTCCACAGGTCATTTCTGAAATGTCATCTGGGCCCAACTTGGTTTTCCCTCCTCCACCTGCACTGGGTGTCAGGATTGTCAAGACTGACAGTCCTGCTGACCACACCCCACCCACCTTCTCCACCCCACCCCACCCCGGGAACCCGCCTGGGCTTGGGTCCTCACGACCTAGCCTATCGTCCTGTGGTACCATCTTCCCACCATCCTCTGTGGGCCGGGCCCTGGGAGATCCAGAGTAACCAGACCCAGTTCCTGCGTCCACTCCGTGGAGAGGAGGATCAGCATGGCAGCGCCCTGAGTGCGGGGCCCTGGGAGCAGAGGCCGGGCAGTCACCCCAGAAGTCTCCCCTAAGGGGTCCCTGCCACATGGGATGAAGATGCCCAAACACTTCTTTTGTTTGTACATCATGTTATCAACAGCTAATGTGGGCCCTTACTGAGCGCCAGGCCCCACGCAAACACCTCATCAGAATTATTGCCTTTGCTCCTTACAGCAACTTCATGATGAGGGGCTTGTTATCATCTTTCACAGGAAGAAACTGAGGCACAAAGCGATCTATAACTTGCCCAAGACGGCACTGCTAATGAGTAGGGGCAGCACTTGAACTCAGGCCTTCTGCCCAGGCCTGTGCTCCTACCCACACACTACACACCACCCTTGCATGAATCACATTTGTATTCAGGGGGGAAAGGAAACAAAAAGTTAGAATTCACTTCAAAAGGCCAAGCTCAGCTGTGCTCCAGGAGAGAGAGACAAAAGGTCCCAGGCTGCAGGATTTGCCCCCCGGAGCTCAGGGCTGAGTGAGAGCAGCAGAGGGCATGGGGTGGGGACAGGCAGGGCACACAGCCGCTTTCTGGTGAAGAAAGGGAAATCCAAGCTCTCACCCCTGTTGTACTACAAGCTCCCCATTCCCTAGATGGGGGCCCCTGCCAGGCCCTGCCTCCTTGCCCCATCATGGGCACCCCACTCTTCACACCCCTGTGCTGCCTCCACAGGTCCCTGGATCTTGCCTCCCGAACGGCTGGTGTTGCCCAGAGCGGGTGTCCACCTATCAAGTGGCTTCAGGGCACGCAGGGGACACTGCCGTGGCACCCAGTCAGGGTGACGGGGCTGTCACTCCGTGAATCAGACCACCACAGAGGAGCAGGGCCAAGTGCAGGAAGCTGCACGTGGAGCAGGGAGGAGGCAGAGGGCCGATGGCTTTCTTGGAGGACAGAAGGCTGCTCTGGCCAACTCAGGCACGTCTCACTCCGTGCTGTCCCCTGCAGTGCACTTGAAATGCTTTATTTCTCTTATCTCATCTTGTAGACGGGGAAGGTGAAGCTCAGGGAGGTCGTGTAGCCTGTCCAAAGGCATGCCACACCACTTTAGGGACTCAAACCTAGCCCGTCCGTCCACGCAGCCTGGGCTCAACTACCATGAGCACTGCCTCCTGGAGGCTGGCCCTGGCAGCTGGACAGGGTCACTGTGGTCACAGAGCCAGCGTGCTGGACTGAGTCAAACAGGTGTAGACAGAAAGTCTTGCACCAGTGTCTGCACATAGTAGGTGCTCCATAAATATTTGTTGAATAAAAGGATTGAGGGGCTGCTTTCCCTCACCTCACACCCCCTCTCTCCTCTCCCCACTCCTTTCTCCCCTCTCTCCTGCTGCCTCCTCCTTCCTGTACGCACTCGCTCAGCACAGGCAGCTCTGGGCACTGCTGTTAAAAGTATATCTGAAAAAACAACCTAATTCAAAAATAGGCAAATTCTAACCAGAGGTGCAGGGTTAAAAAGCAAAAAAAAAAAAAAATAGGCAAAGAACTTGAAAAGACATTTCCCCAAAGAAGATATACAATGGCCAAGAGCATATGAAAAGAGAAGCAACACCACTGGCCATTAGGAAAATGCAAACCAAACCCACACTGAGACGCCACCTCACACCATCAGGATGGCTGTTACTTAAAAAACAGAAAATAACAAATGTCGACGGGATGTGGAGAAATCTGAGCCCCGTCCTTGCTGGCGGGGATGTAAAATGGTGCAGCCGCCGTGTAAGACAGTGCGGGGCTTCCGCAAAAAATTAAAAATAGAATTACCGGGGGTGGGGAAAAAAATATGAAACTATTGTTTTTAAAAAAAAATAAAAATAAAAAAATAAAGTAAAAAAAAAAAAAATAGAATTACCGTATGATCCAGCAGTCCCACTGCGGGGAACGGACTCGGAAGAAATGGAAGCGGGACTCAGAGAGGTGACAGTGCCCCGGGCTCGCAGCAGCGGCCGGAACACGCTCGTCGCAGTAGCTGAACAGTGGCAGCAGCCAGCGTCCGTCAGCAGAGCAACGACAGACAGAGCGAGGCGGACGTGTGCAGTGGAGCATTACTCAGCCTTCAAAAGGGAGGAAGCTAAGACACACGCCACAACGCGGATGCACGTTGAGGACATTGCGTTAAGTGAAATAAGCCAGGCACGAAAGGACAGATACTGTGATCACACTCACGTGAGTGCCCAGAATAGGCAAATTCACAGACAGAAAATGGAGCGGCGGCTGCCAGGGCTGCGGGGGCAGGGGCGGGGGGGTGGGGGGCATTAGTGTGTGACGGGGGCGGAGTTTCGGGCGGGAAAGATGAAAAGGTTCTGGAGATGGATGGTGGTGACGGTGGCATAGCAATGTGAATGTACGTAATGCCACTGACTGTACACTTTAAAAAGATTAAAGTGGTAAATTTTATGTTATGTATATTTTACCACAATTTTTTGCAAAAAGCGTACCTGTGTTTATGCCCCTGCCTTGTCCAGAAGGGCATTCAGAGGCTGGTGCCCAGGGCTCCAGGGCTGTGTCCACTGCTACTGGCAAACCTTTCCCTGCGTCCTCTCCGGCCAGCGGCCCCCTTGAGGCCCCGGCGACAGCCGACCCCCACATGGCCTTCAACCCAATGCTCATCCTCCGTCCTTCCGCGCGGCACGGCCTGGGGGCCCAGTAAGGACAGACACTCCCTTTACTGAATGTCTACCATGTGGCCGGGACAGAGCGGCCCAGGATGGATGACTTTCCTCTGTAAGTTGAGCATTTAGCATAAAATTAAATAATAGATTTGCTAGTGCTTTTTTTTACTGAGCTTCTGTCAAAAAACTAAACAATGAAAGCTACAAAACAGTCGTAAGCATAGTGCCATTTTTGTTCTTACATATGCACAGAGAAATTTCTGGATGTGTTCAAAGTGTTAACACCAGCTACTTTTGGGAGGAAGGAAATGAGGATTCTTTTTTCATTTGTCCTTTCCAAGTTTTTTTTTTTTTTTGCTCTGAGTATACATTACTTTTATAATCATAAAATAAAACAAAAAATATTATTTTAAAAATACAAAGACCTGTGATGTGCAGGATGGGGCGTGTTCTCACTCTGAGGTGTCAGCCAGCACCTACCTGAGATGCCGACCCTCTGGATTCAGCCTCGTTTGAGGAAGGCCAGCGCAACGGGTGGCAGGTAAACCTTGACAGGTTTTTACAGAAATGAAATTTTTGTTTCCAAATACATTCTTCCTTAAACAGATGTCAAACTAGTAGATGCCAATAAGAATGTCCAATCAGAAGAATAATTCGAAATGCTCTTTGATTGCTGAGCTGAGAGCTCCGGGTTTGAAGAAGGTTCTCTTGAGGGGGGAGTCTGTCTCTCTCCCGTGTGTCCCTGGTCGCCTCCTCCCGCCCCCCACCTCCAGCTCAGCAACCTGTCTGCCTCCCGCCCTGCCCTGACCACGCACGCACACACACAGTGTGCCTGCCAGCCAGCGTGATCATGGAATCTTTATTAAAGAGGCCTAAATTACCAAGGTTTTACTACACTACTAAAAATAGTCATGCTTACTTAGCCTGTTTAATAAGCGCACCATTTCTAATTTTTCTGCCTGAGTAAACTGAAACATCGTTCCAGAAATACATTTTTACTGAAACGAGAAGGCTCGCTTTTTTCTTCTTCCTTCGCACACTGTTCTCCCTCCTTCCCCCTCTTCCTCCTCTCCTCCTCCATCTGTCCCCTGTGTCCCCCTCAACTCTCCACCCCTACCCTTTTTTAAGTTTCAAACATAAAGGAGAAAGTACCAGTAATTTGAACTTGGCTTTCATGCAAAATGGACCAATTTTTTTAAGTGTTGGTAATTTGTCCTGAAAATGCATATAGGGAGTTGGGCTGGAAGGGCTTTGAAGAACGGGTTTAGGAGTGGAAAATGCAGCCCGAGCATGGAGAATGTGTGCTGCGCCCCACTCCGCGCCTCGGACAGTGCAGCGCGTGATAATCACAGCTAATAGCACAGCTATTGCCATTATCACATTATGTTATTATTACTCATCAAAATCAGACAAAGCTTATTGACCCACTTAATTGAACCAAGGGTTTAATGTCCCAGTGACTTCACAGAATGTGCTTGGCAAATTCTGCAAGACATTGCAGCCACAAAGTGGCTGGCCACTTTGCCACCTGCCAGGGTTTCCCCAAACCGTTCCTGCCTGTGGCCTCTCAGGGAACTTTCCAGGACACACTGGGACGGACGCTCATCCCCACCCGGACTCCAGCCTTGCCGTGCACACAGGTGCTCACACAGGCACACACCCTCTCCCCCATGGGCAAACCCAATTCAATAAAGGATATATTTACACAAAAGACCTCCACCCCCAGACACGGCGTGACCAAGGATCCCTCCTCCGTGCCCCAAGCTGGCATTCCTATCGAGTCACCGAGGCTGGTGTGAGGACAGGCCACACAGTTGACGGTGAAGCCCTGGCTTCTCCGGAGCTTGCTGTTAACTCCGCCGGAGCTTCTCGAGTCTCCCACAGTCCAGAGCCCACGGTGTGGCCGCCGAAGCCCACCCAGCCGCCCAGGCTCAGAGTCACCCGCCTCCTCAACGCAGGAATACCCACTGAGCCCAGGCTGGTGGAGGGACCTAGCGGGGGACAGGGCCCCCTCTGGGAGTCAAGAGGCGCAGATTCGAGCCCTTGGGCCGGGCCCTTCCCAGGGCGCGACTTTCCCTTCACAGAGCCCGAGTCTCCCTCGGGCCAGGCAGGCACCGGCCGCCTGCCGTCTCCCAGCGCCCCCGGTCAGGGCTTGGAGACATCCCGGCTGGACCAGTATACGTGGCTTTCAAGTGGGATGCTGCTTCCGAGGCGCAGAATTATTCTGTATTCTCTCACTCACCTACGAGCGCTGGAGAATTTCTGAGTGAGGATTCTCTTTCTTGGTCAGCATGTCCCGCCTCTCTTCCCTACAGACTTGCCCAGGGAAGCGTCTTGCTTTATTTCCTGGGGTGTATCGGCACTTCCGGGCCCTCAGCAGGGACGCTGCACTGCCCCCAGGTCCTCCACTGGGTGAGACGGAGTCACCATCACTCTCTGAAGTCACTGGGGTCCTGGGCTCCCTCCAGCCCCTGCGTTTCCACCGGGCTCTGGGCAGCAAGGCCCAGGACAGCCCTGCCCCCACCAGCCCAGCCCCCTCCAGGGGAGTGCGGGCCAGAGACAAAACGACCGCAGAGGGTCAAAGCACAAACTCTGGAGTTAGGCAGAGCCTGGGTTCAACTCCCAGCACCACGACTTATTCGCTGCCACAGAACCCCCCTGAGCCTCAGTTTCCTCATCTGTAAAACGGGATACATGTGAAAAAGAACACATAGTGTTTGCACTGTACCGGTGGCACAGGACGCTCAGTATAATTACTAGATCTCCTTGCTGTCCACTGTCTCCCTCCCTCCACCAGGATTCTAGAGCTGGCGTGTCTCAGGCAGTCTGGTCACTGGCAGCCAGGTGTAGGGCACGACTTCTCGACCCACGGTCCTCCACAACTGGTGCTGGGAGAGGAAATATCCACAGGTAGGGGAATTAAGGTCTGATTTAAGGTAAGGTATAAAAGGTCAAGGGTAAGAGTGTGAGAAAGGGGAAATCAAGGCTACTGGGAACAATCTTGGAAGGCTTCCTGTTAGGGGAGGCCGGGTACTGAGCACCGAAGGACAGGCAGGATTGCAGTGGGTGCGCAGGAGCAGAGGTGAGACTGAGCCAGGTGAAGGGAGCCCTGGGAAATATGGGGAGAAAAGGGGGAGACAGAGTAGAGGAGCCTTAAATGCCAGGTGAAGGGGATACAGCCACCCTCAGGGTGGCGGTGGGAGTCAAGTGTGGCCAGCTCACTGCCCTGCCTGCCATCATTCCCACCCTTAAAGTCCCGGCAGCCCAGCTGGGCACTCAGGGCCCTCGGATCTGGCTCCATCCACTTCCCCAATCTCCAGTCCCGCCACAGCTCAGCCCACACCGCGGGCGGCAGCCACACTGACTCCTCAGCTCTCCCCAAACCCTCGGCAAGCTCCTGCCCTCTTTCCTTTGTGCATTCGGTTCCTTCTGCCTGGAAAGCCCTTCCACCCACCATAGGTATACAGATACACACACACGCACACACACACGCACACACACACACACACACACACACCGCTTAACATTTTTTCAAGGTGAAAATTGTTTCTCCTGATCACACAGCACATGCTCATTCTTAAAATTCAAAACGTTCAGAAGGTTTGCGGACAAAAGTCAAGATCACTCAAACCACTACGAACATTTGTATGATTATCCTTCCCAATGTCCCCAGCATACATAGATGTCTACGTGCACACACATTCTATATGCTCGCTCACTATTACATAAAGGATAGTATATCACATGTTGCTCTGGAAGTTACTCTTTTCACTCAATAAAATATCAAGAACACCTATTCTTATCTATAAAGCGTTTTTAATGGCCACATATATAGATTCATAGTAATTTAACCCGTTTCTCACCAAGGAGCATTTCAGTAGTTCCTTGCTTTGTTTTGTTTCTGTTACAACAAGCCGCAGTAAACAGCCATCTCTGGGCATCTCTGTGCATCTGTCATTTGGCTCCTTAGGATAATTTCAAGAAGTAGAACTATGGGGTCCTCGAAACTGATCTATCAGATCTAACCCGCTCTGCCTTGTGAGAAGGCCGTGCCCATGTGCACTGCCCGCAGTGACCAGGGCACCACGCTCCGTACCCGACCAGTACCAGGTTCTATCAGCTTTGCCACTCACTGCTGCTTTGTGTGTGTCTTCTTTTTTCTTTTTTTTTTTTTTTAATTTTAAATACAGATGGTGTCACATATTTACAATTCTGCACCTGGCTTTTCCCACCTGACAATGTTCTCTCTCCTT
This sequence comes from Eulemur rufifrons, assembly GCF_041146395.1. Classification (NCBI taxonomy): domain Eukaryota; kingdom Metazoa; phylum Chordata; class Mammalia; order Primates; family Lemuridae; genus Eulemur; species Eulemur rufifrons. The sequence goes on along the minus strand of NC_090992.1, from coordinate 2,984,538 downwards.
TTCTGCTTGCTCTTTCAAGGGTCAGATGAAAAAACAAAAAAACACCTATTCCAACCAAGAGTCTCCCATGGTGCCCCCTCCAGCTGCCAAGCTCCTGCCCCTCCTGACGATGCATCAGTGGACGCAGGAGCAGGCAGAGGGCCAGAAAGAACTGCCCACGCGTCACCACCCAAGGGCCAGCCTCCGGCCTCGGGGACTGCCCTGCGTGCACCGACAGGACTGGCGCATCCTGCCCGCTGAGCCGCTCACGCTCACGCCTGCTCAGCACGGCTGTCTGCAGCCAAGCCTCCGCGGGGCCTGCTGTGCTGAAGCCCAGAAAAAGGCGACACCTAAGCCAAACCCTTCTCTCTGCCCAGGCTGTAATTTCCTGATTAGGCGCCGCAGTCCCCACCCTTTCTGCACACACTGATTGCTTCCTGCCACCCTCTCAACCCGGGGCTCCCGGGGCTCCCAGGGCCAGCAGACTTCAGAGCCTCAACCAAGCGGTGGGGAGATGCCAGAGACCCGGCCAGTGGCAGCTCATCTCGGCAACCACCCTCCGCTCCTCCCAGAGTCAGGCCCCGCTCAGGAGAGAACCACGGCTTGGTTTTTAAAATTCAAGAAATAGCTTTAATAAGAGAGAGCAAGGCTGCTACGAGGCCGTGGTGCAGAGGAGCCCGTGTGCGGCCGGCATTCAAACACTGACCCTGCCCTTCAGTGATGATCTCGGCCAAGGGGTCTCCGAGCACCGGCTTGCCCACCTGTGAGACGGTGACCACAGTGCCTCGGAAGGGCGCTGCACGGCAGCACACAGAGCGGTCAGAAGGCCAGGCACAATTGGCTGTGAATTCTGGTTCTTCCCCCTTAGTTGTGCAACCTTGGGTAGGTTACATCACCCCTTTGAACCTCAGTTTTGCCACCTGTTTAATGGGAATAATGAAAATACTCAAGTGTTGTTTTGTGATTGAAATTATACATGTGCAAGTATGTTAGAAACAGAAATGCTAGTGAAACAAAAGGCAGTACAGCCACGGCCAGTAAAGAGAACGAGCTGAACTTTGGAAACCCTGCCCTGACCTCTGTCTGGAACCCCCTTCTCTGGCCCAGCACCAAGTTTCGCCGAACTCTTTATCCCAGGCCCTGACCTCAAGCGTCAGTGTCAAGGGAGGGAGTCAGGAGACAGTGGTCCTCTCAGAGTGCTGGACTGTGGGGCAGGGGGACACCTCTGCCGTGAGGACACCACCGCCTCATAGCCAGTTCACACCGGTGGTGGCCAGTCCCCAGGTTCCCGAGAGCTCTGGAACAGACTCTTTGTCCCCCTCTGGTTCCTTCTGCACTTCCCTTTGGGGACTTCAGTTTCATTCTGCAAGAAGCCAGTCACACCTGGTGCCACCACCCCCTAGTATACTCCACATAGAGGCGTCTGGTCCCAGCTAAGGGCTCAGTGCACGAAAAGTCCCCTTGACATTTCCCAGCTTGAGCCTGAGAGGTCTCTGTAATACAGGGTGACCTTTCGGATAACCCGAGCACAGCCCACCCTCCACAGGGTCTGATCTATCCGTGGGGTTCCATGTTTAAAAGGCACAGGACAGCAAGCGAGAGTCATTTGAAGATAATTCCAGTCCCTATTTGCCTCTCTCAGAGAACACCAGTGGGATCCCATTGTTAACCCACAAGGACACTTGAACGCCCCCTTTCTCGCCCCCCCAGGGCTGACGCGCCCCCGGTCAGGGCCACTGGCCCGAAGTCCCAGGCTCTCTCCGCTTTTACTTCCTTCTTCCCTCCCTCGTCCCAGGCTCCGTGTTCTGTAGACTCAACACGACAAGGAGCCTGGTCTTTCATTCACAACTGTCTCTCTGCTTTGCCAGCGACACTGATTCCCCGCCACAGAGGAGAACCCGGGAACCAGCCACGAAAGCAGGGAACTCCTCTTTCCTTCCAGCGCCCAGCCCGCTCCCCACATGCTCCTAGTGCCGCAAAGCCTGAGATCACACCGAAGGCAGAATCTGGGGCGGCGCAGCGCGCGGCTGACCGAGCACAGATGCAATTCTCTGCGGCAGAGAGTGGGGCGGAGGGGGTGCTCGTGTGTGGATACACCTCACACCATTCTCTGCTGCCCGCACCTCCCAACCCCGGGGCCTCGGGTCAGAACGAGCGCCCTCCTTTGGGAGTGGCCTAGTTAGCAGTTCAGGACCGGCTTCTCTCCTGAGAGCCACGGGGCAGGCCCACGCAGGGCCCAAGCCCGGATCAGGCGGCGCCACCCCAGAGCAAAGCCTGTCGGCCCGTGTGCTGTGCGAGGTGGCCGGTCTCACCCACATCTGCAGGCGCCGTCAAGGTGGGCGGTTTCAGCAGCTCACTGTCAGAGTCTAGGGGCTGCTGGCATGAACGGGAGAGCTGATATCCTCAGTCACCACCTGGATCTCCACAACACAGGGACTACTTCCTCCTGGTGGCATCGACAAGCGGTTAAAAAAATCCAGTCACCTTCCACACACCTCCAGCCTTGGATTCTAGAAGAGCTGGGGAAGGGCCAGGGCACGAGCAGAAGACTTGTGCACAGTCCCCTGCATCCCCCCGTGGCCCCCAAACACGAGGCTGACAGGCTGGGGATGAATGAGCCATTCAGGGACAGCCCCGCAGGGTCCCGGGGCTGGGGGGTGAGGAGAGCCCTGCTTCCCACAGCCGGGCACGGGCAAGCAGAGCCACCCCTGCCTGGGACAAATCAATCGAAGGTCTTGGCCGAGCCTGTTTGAGTTGGGGAGAGCCCAAGTGGGAGCCTCAACCCGCCGCTGTTTGCTCTGCAGGCGGACAGAGCCAAGCAGGACTGCTGCTCCCGGACGCCGCGCCAAGCACCCACCGGCGCGTCCCGCCAGCAGGGCTGGGCCAGCCCTGTGCACGTCACCTCCTCCCAGCTCTCTGCTCTGAAAGGCGGCTTGCCCTCCCACGCCACAGCCTGTGGCCTGTGCCCAGGGCTGCCTGGCCGTCCGGGTCTGACACCCCACCTGCCGGTTCTGACCCAGCTCCGTCTGAAGACCCGGCCACACCCTCCTCTGCGGGCTCCTGGCCTCTGCGTGCTGCTGTCAGCTCACCCTGTCCTCCCCTCCACCCCGGCGTCAGCCCAGTCCCTCTGAGCCCCTGGTCAGCACGGCCCGCTGCAGGTGGCCCCGGCAGAGGGGGAGGGCTGACAGCCAGGAAACGCAAGCCGAGAGCTGACGACCTCTCTTCCCACACTCTTACACAGAGTCTATTTGAACCTTGTAGCTGGTCAGTTTTGTCATCCATTTCTCAAAGGACACAGCTGAGACTGAAAGACCAACACCTTGCCCAGGGTACCCCGATTAAGGAACTCGGGTCTCCTGACTCCAAAACCACGGCACAGCCTACCTTGCCCCGCCGAGGCAAATTTTTTAATTGTTTGTTCATTCCCTTTAACGATCCCCGGCACCACGCAGGCACACTCGGTGCGGGCGGTTCCCCGCGCTGTCCTGGCACACTCGGTGCGGGCGGTTTCCCGCGCTGTCCTGGCACACTCGGTGCGGGCGGTTCCCCACACTGTCCTGGGTACTCGGTGCGGGCGGTTCCCCACACTGTCCTGGGTACTCGGTGCGGGCGGTTCCCCACACTGTCCTGGGTACTCGGTGCGGGCGGTTCCCCACACTGTCCTGGGTACTCGGTGCGGGCGGTTCCCCACACTGTCCTGGCACACTCGGTGTGAGCAGTCAGCAACACCTGCTTTGCCCCCGCCCCAAGCCGGAGCCGTCGCCTGGGGCCTGCCCGCCCTGCTACTGGGCTGCACTCACCACAGCACCCCAAAAGCCCCAGCCCGGAGTCACCCCCTGACACGTATGACCCTGAGCTTCTCCCCCTACCATGAGGGGCACAGACACCCTACCAAGCTCAGCCACCTCTGGGACGTTGGCACAAAACTTTCCGCACAGGAGGTGGCCAGGCTGCACTCCCTGCCCTCGGAGGGTCCCCACAGCAGGACAATGGGTCTCACCCTATTGTTTTCATGATTCTCAGTGTGGCCCTGAATTTGTAAATGGAAATGGTGTAAGCATCTTAGAAAAAAGGTGCTCTCTGCATTCAAACAATTGCTGTCACTTCCTCAGTGGAACTGGCTGGATTCCTGCCTTCCCTGCACAGCCGCGAGCACCAGGAGGGCCAGGGCCAGACTGAGGGTTTCTCACCACAGAAGCCCCAGGACCCAGCATAGCTCAGTAAACAGTGGATGGACGAATGGATGAAGCCACAAGGAACGGCTTCCACCTGCCCTCGTCCTGTGGCCTCAGGGGCACCATCCCCTAGGCCTGTACCCCACGGGCCCACCCACAGAACTCTCCCGACCAGCCACCCCCCTGCACTTTCTGCTAACCTGACTCCCCAGTGTGGGTCTCAGGACTTTCTGCACTCATCTGTAGGTGCCCAGTCCCAGAAGCCACCTGACCCTCTGTCTGAGGTGGCACTGCCAAGGTGACAGCCTCAGGCATGCTCTCCAGCAGTGGGCCCACGGTGGGCACTGCCAGGCCTCTGGGCTGGTCCGTCTGGAGCAGGGCAGCCACCTGGCCCACCAGGGCCCTCCATCGTGGCTGGGCCAGCATGCCACCAGGACTTTGGCAGCTCCAGTGGCCATCTGGCACAGAATGACACACAAATGTCCCCTTTTAAGCGAAGAGCCCTAACTAACCACACGAGGCAAGCAGCCCAAAGTGCCTGCCGCTGCCGCTGCTCCGGGCCCTGGTGCCAGGTGCCCTGATACTACCAGTGGCCGCCCACAGCCCGGCTCCACACCCACAGTGGAATCCTGCCAGTCACAGCTGCGCCCCTCGGGCGAGCCTAGCGGAAATCAGGGCAGACTTCCGAAAAGAGGTCTCTGCAGCAGCGGGCCCACAGAAAGATGTGCCTCTGTGAGGGGGACCACCGCACAGGTCAGCCCTCCGGCTCCCAGGTCGGCAGGGCAGCACCAGCGCAAAGGGCTGCGCACTGGACGGGCTGCTGGAGGCCCTTCTCGGTCTGAAGTCCTCAGGCAGCTTCCCCGGGCCCTGCGGCTGGGAGACTGGAGCCAGTGTGGCCCCTGGATGTGGCCTCCGGCCAGAGCAAGTCTCGAGCCTCCTTCTCCCTATGCCCTGGGTCTGCAGGGGCCTGGGGGTGGGGGCGTTCTGGGGAATCAGACTTCATGAGCACCTACCTACCCAGCCCCAACCCCTGAAAGTGGGGAGACGCCGTAATCACAGCAATTCTGGAGAGGCCAGCTCAGAAAGCCTGTGTTTAATGGGGACCCGTCACAGTCTGCGCCGCCCTCGGTGCCTGAGCGCCCACGCGCCCGGCTACGTCTCATAGACCTCTTCCGAGGACTGGTTCTGCTTCCTCTGGGGCAAGTCTTCGAGCATCAGGCCCAGCACGTGCGCGATCTCGTAGTACAGCTCCTGAAGCCTGAAGAGAGACCTGCGGTCAGGGGCAGGCGTCAGGCCACCCGGCCCCACCCACCGCATACTTGCACCTGTGCGCTCGCCACACCTGGCAGCCGTGGGAGCAGGGAAGAGCACGGAGTTCAGAGCCAGATGGGGCTGGGTTGGAACCCCAGGTCTTGTACTCTGCCTGAGGCCCCCTGGAGTAAGGGGGGCTGGAGAGAAACCCCTGGGCTCTGGGAGAAGTAATGTGTGGGGTGCCCAGGCAGTGCCTGGCCACTCTTGGCCCAAAAGTGGGCGTTCCTCAACCCTTTCCTTTTTAGTCTCTCCTGTCTCTGAAGCCCTCCAGTGTCCTTTTATTGAGAAGCCAGGATAATCATGTCTGTCCCTGCTCAAGAGCCCACTGTGGCTCCCTAGTGCCCATGGCCCCTCTGCCCGGTTTTTACATCTTTCCTGCTCCATAATGGCCCATCATAAATAATCCCAGCGAACTTACACTGGGCACAAGCCCCAGGCCAGGTCAAGCTCAGAGCTCCACATATGCTGGTTTCATTGAGTCAGCCCAGCAGCCCCTCAGGTGACAGACAGATGGGAAAAGGGCAGAGACTTGCCCAGGGTCACACAGGAAGGTAGTGGCAGAACCAGGCCAGAAGCCTCAGCTCCTGATTTGCCACCCAGTGCTCTTTCCTCTGCCCTCTGAAAGGGGTTAGTGAGCAGGGCTGGAGAGTCGAAGGAGCTGGCGTTTAACCACACGCCACGGCAGGCTGCGAGGGGCAGGGGAGCGGATTCCCCCAGCCAAGGCCTGTCCACACGGCAGTCCACCCTGTGTACACATGGAATCTTGCATCCCCAAGCGGGGCCTTGTTCCACCCCCCTGAACATCAATCAGCCCACTGTCCCCCTCGCTGTCCTGGGCACCCAACCCAGGCCAACCTCGAGGAAGCCCCGGGGACCAGGAGAGGCTGGGGCTGGGACTGACTTGTACATAGTAGCATCCTGGTTATCCAGAGTGGAGAAGTAGACGTTGATGAAGGGTATGCTAGTGCTGAAGTCATCCAAGACCATGGGGTCCCTGTGCCGCAGGGTTTTCTTAAACTTCTCCACCAGCTCATCGAAGCTTTTGTATTCAGCACGTTTCTAGAGAGGAAAGCATAAGGAAAGAGCAATGAGGAGGAGAAGGTGACAGCCAGTCTGCACAGAGACCTGGAGACCCTCCACAGTGAGCCCCAGGCAAAGGCCTGACCCTGGCCCAGGAGGAGTCTTGAGCCCAGTTGCAAGTTCATCCTGACCCCCTGGAGGATGTGGCCGCCACCAACATGAGGACAGGTGGCCCACGAAGGAATCAGCTAGAGTCTGAGTGCGGCCCAGCACGGCCTCCCCCATGGCCAAACCCTGGGCACAGCCAAGACAGTCAGACGTCCCACCTCAGACGAGAGGCCGAGGAAGGCGCACCCACCCAGCGAGGGAGGGCTCCGCGTGGGGTGCTCGGGCACTTGGGCCGGGAGAGAAGAATCACCCCCGGGCCCCAACGCTGCATCCTGCCTGACCGGAAATCTCCATTCTGTTCTGCTCATTCTCGTGCTGGTTTTACAAACACGAGCAAACTGAGGCCGTGTGACACCCTGTCAGAGCCTGCGCATCTTCACCCACTCAGTGGCCTGGGGCCACGGCTGCTGGGCACAGAGAGCCCTCAGCCAGAAGCTGCGGCACCCACTGGCCCCGAAGGGGTGCTCTGCCCACAGAGGGAGACGTCACAGTCACAGCACCCAACACTCCAAGCGGTTCAGAGAAACAAAAATGCAGGAGTGAAACCTGACTCTGGAAGTACAGGCAGAGGGACCTGCCTTACCTACGGCCACAGATCCCTGGGGCCACCTGCCCTCCACGCAGGCCCCGAGGCCGCCCCGTCTGTCTACCTGCCGCGGTGACTGCCCACCTGTGTCTGCATCAGCCTGTTGACCTCCTCCTGCTGCCGCCTCAGAATCACCTGCTTCTCCTCCATGAGCGTCGCGTGCCTCTCCGACATCAGCTCCCGCTCAAACTTCCTGATGGAGTCCTAGAGAGGGGGATGCCGGAGGCTGGGGCAGGTCGCGATACGCCCCCGCCCCCGTCCTTCTTCTCTCCTAGCCCTGCGCTGTGCACAGGCCTCGGCACAAGACCCCTCCCCACGCACAGGACCGGCCCCGCCAAGTGCCAATGCGGCTGCGGAGGCTTCCCAAGCCCGGTCTCGGCGGCCACCACTGCATGGCAAGGCACGTGCGTCGGCGCAGGGAGAAGAGTCGGCCCGGTGAGGAAAGGGCCCACCCAGCCAGGCCACCCCAGGGCAGGAGGGCGACACAGCTCAGAGTGCTCCCTGCAGACCTGGCCCAGAACTGCACCTGCCACACCTACCCCGACCCCCGACCCTCACAGGCACGGCCTCACCTCGGTGTGTATGATCATCACGCCCACAAACATGCTCAGGAAGATGAAAGAGGCAAGCAAGATGAAGATGATGGTGAACGCCCGGCTCACAGCAAAATTCCGACTGTCCAGCTGCTCCTGCAGGTCTGTCCAGCCATCGACCTGCCAGGCCGGGGAGGGCATGCTGAGGGCCAAGGCCCCGAGGGGTGGGCCCCCTTCTCACCCATGCTACGGGAGTCCCAGGCCAAAGGCCTCTTCCCGCCCCAGCCCCGCTGGGGGAGATGCTGGCTCTGCCTCCACATCAGTCCTCCAAAGCCTCCCCAAGCCACCAGCGCCAGCCTACGCAAGGTGGCCCGGGAAGGCCGGGCACCATGGGTGGACACACTGCTGGCCCCCATGTCCTGGGCTCTCTGCTCTCAAGGCCTCCCAACCTCCCCCAAAAGATACTGCCTCTCTGCCAGGCCAACCCTGGAAAAGACCCCACTCTTTCCAGAGCCCAGCAGAATCTAGACTTCCAGACTTGCGCTTTGTGTGTTTATCCTGGGTGGATTTGTGGTAGTTTGTTCCCCAAAAGGCCATGAGACATGGGTTTCATTTATAAATTAAACTTAATCTAAATGCATTATCATCTGAGGCCTCTTTGAGAAGTTTTTTGACCCTGTGAGACATAGGGGAACGCTCTAAGGAGCCTCGAGATTAGAGACACAGATGGAGCCCGGCCAGGGCCCAGCCTCTGAGTGGGGCCAGCCCCAGCCTCCCAGGCCAGCTAAGCACCCGAACACGGGCAAGGCCCCATGGGAGCCCCAGCACGTCCTCACGCTCATACCACCTGGGCAGTCCCTCTCTCCACTGTTCCCAAACACAGTACCGTGGCCAAACTGAAGAGGGTGAAGAAAGCTACAGCCAGATTCCCCCAGTTATTCTGGTCACCCCCATCTGGAACTCCAAACAGGCAGAAGCCCAAGACAGCAAAGATGTACATCAGGATGAAGAGCAGCAGGAGCACGGAGGCCACGGTGTAGATGGTCTGTCCCACGGCAGTGATGAGCCTCTGCAAGGAAGGAAAACCGCAGTAGGCAAGGGCGCCGGGCTGGGTGGTCCCGGAGGACAGAGGTCGATCTGCCCGGTTCATAGCTAGCCCCAGCACTGGTGCTGTGCCTGGCACATGGGAGATGCTCAGGAAGTGTCAGCCGGTCAGATGGATGGATGGATGGATGGAGTGAATCAGCTGTGCCAAGAGCGAGTGCTGGATCAATCTAACAGTGGTTTGCCAGGGTCTGGCATCTACCTCCAGCCACCTATGGGCAGAGCGTGTGTGCTGCCTCAGGTCCAGGGTGGCCTCCCCACCAGCACCACCAAGCACTCCATTCTCACCCTGGGGTGTCGTGCTCCTGCTTCTCAGCTGAGGGCCAGCCTTAAACGCTCTTTGCCCCACGTCCAGGAGGACTAAGGGAGCCCCCCTGGGAGGGAGAATGGAGAGTGTGCGGGGAATGTGGCTCTGCATTCCTCTGGAGGAAGGCTGGTCTCTGTCCTGTGACTGCAGCCTTTCCGCCATGAACCAGGCATTTGTTTACTTTTGCCCATTTGTTGACACTGCCCATTCCTGGGGAGCACAGGATATGGCTCCTCTTCGTTCATTCTCTGTGCCCCGGACTCCGGCATGTAGTGGCTACTCAATGCATGTTCACCTACCTAGAAGTTTCACGACATAATTTCAAGGTGGTAGGCATTTTCGCTCTTCCCATTTCAAAATGAGGAGTCAGAGGCTCAGAGAAGCAAAATGTCTTGGCCAGGATCATACTTCTGTGCAATGGCAGAGCTGGGACCACTCCCAAGCCCTTTGCCCCGTGACACCATTGTCAAGCACTAGCAGCTCTGAGCACAGAGACTGTCTACTGGCTTAGCACTAGGAAAGGAGCAACTTGGAGCTAAGACACGGGACGTGCAGTCTGGACAGTCTGGGGTAACTGAAGAAGCAGAGACAGCCCCAAAGGCTGGGCTCCCTGTACGTGCACTCGCCTGGCAGCTGCCTACGAGGGTGAATGCCCGCCTGATGCCTCCCTCCTGTCCCTGGGGGAAGAAAATCAGTTTTATTGTATTAATTGCAAAACAGCTGAGATGTGAAAAAAAAAAATTGCCTTCCTCCCTGCCACAGAGAGGTAAACCTCTTCCCCCAAAACTAGTGAGACTAAAGCAGCGAGTCCTCACGAGAAACGCTACAATAGCATCCCATCTGCGACCAGGTTCGCACAGCAGGAAGCGGGGAGGCCGCACAGCAGAACGTGAGACACGCGCAGAAGGGTTGGAGCCATGGGCCTGGCTGGGTCTTCCGCCTCCAAGACAGCCCAGCGACCCTGAGAGCGGCAGCGGAGCAAAGGTCATGCTCTCTGGGAAGCCCCATGCAGAACCCCAACAGCTAGTCTTGGCCAAGTTCTTAAAGCACAATCCAAGCAGGCCTTGTTAGAGTGTAGTCCAGAAAGGTGCACAAAGGTGAAGTCTCTGTAGACTTCAATTAATACAAAGTAGCACAGAGGTGCAAGTCTCCACCGTCAGCAGCTCCAGCTCCCCCCGGACAGCACACAGAGGGCATGTAATCCAGGGTCCCAAGACATCCCAAAGGCTACAGGAGAGGCACAGCCAGGGTGGCTGGCGATCCTCAGGGAACCACTGTGGATACAAGGCTCCGCTTAATGACAGGAAAACCCTGAGGCCAAACAGGGGTACATGTTTGGGTACATGCTGTGTCTGCATGTCCACGGGTCTGGGCATGTCTATGAGGACCAAAGGATGAGCAGAGGCCTGCAGCCACCAAGCAGGCCTGGCTTGCTCTGGGATACGGCAGGCCAGCAGGGAGGCTGCCTGGGCTGCCCCTGCCAGGCCCTCAGCCCCAGCACCCCCAGGCCTTTGCCAGGCTGTCGTAATGCACGACACACAAGACAGGGGCACACGCCAGGCAGCGGGGGCCCTCAGCCCCACCAGGTGTAATCTGGGCCAATGCCCCTTCCTTCCCCGACAGAAGCTCCTCCTGCCCCCAGTCTTTTCTGCTTCTCTCCTCCCTGCACGGCCCTGGGCTTCCTCTCCCTCAGCCCACTGCCCACTGCCCACTGCCCCCTCCTCACGTGACTCCCACAGGCCCTGGCACCGTCATCCCACAGTGACCTCTCTCCTGGCCTCACCTGAAAGTCCTCTCTTACCTGGGGACATCACTCCCAGCACCCTCTCCACGGAGGCTGCCTATTCCCCACCGACCTCAGCTCTAGGGGCCACCCCTGCGTTGTCCTCAGAGCCCCCGCCTCCACGGGCAGAGCCTCTGCTTCCCGGCAGGGCCAACCTTCCAGCCTCCCACTCCTCCTCACATCTCGAAGGCTCTGCCTCCAGGATCACCACCCCACCCTGCTATCATCCTGGGGACCTCTGGCATCTTTGTGAATGACCCGCCGTCTTCCAGGCCTTTCCATCTGGTGACCCTGGTGGCACTCCTGGCCCCTGTTCCCTTGGTGCCCAACACTCCCCACCGTCCGATGACTGCCTTGCTCTGAGGTGCCCACCACCTGACACTGAACACCCAGGGACCTGCAGTCTTCTTTCCTGTCCACCTGCCTTACTTTCGTCCCCACTGACACCAACGCCCGGCACGTCAGCACTCCCCTCTCCTCCTTCTAGGACACATTACAGCCGTGGTCCCCAGCCCCTGGGCTGTGGCCTGTTAGGAACTGGGCTGCGCAGCAGGGGGTGAGCAGAGGGCGAGTGAGCGAAGCTTCCTCTGTGTTCACAGCCGCTCCCCATCGCTCGCATCACCGCCTGAGCTCCGCCTGCTGTCAGATCAGCGCGGCATTAGATCCTCACAGGAGCAGGACCCCTGCTGTGAACTGCGCACCTGAGGGATCAGGGTTGCGGCTCCTTATGAGAATCCAATGCCTGACGATCGAGGTGGAGCTGAGGCGGTGATGCGAGCGCTGGGGAGCGGCTGCAAATACAGATTCTCATTAGCAGAGAGGTCTGACTGCACAGTAAATATGATGTGCTTGAATCATCTCAAAACCCTTCCCCGCTTAACCTGGAAAAACTGACTTCCATGAAACTGGTTCCTGGTGACAAAAAGGTTGGGGACCGCTGCGTTACAGGATCTGTCTCTGGCCTACGAACAAGGGCAGCCGCTCCCAGGTCTGAAACAGAGAGTGTCAGGATTTGACGTACACTTTAGAGATCGCCCCTTGCTTCTGCGCTTCTTCTGCTCGGGGCTTTCAGGTCTGTGGGAAGCCGTCGCAGGCATCCAGGTAAAGACTGAAGGTGACAGTGATGCAAAGATGTGGACGGGTCAATAACTGTTCAGGAGGCTGTGCAGCAAGACTTTGAGAGAGAGGAGTCCAAGCTGACACTCAGATTTATGACTTGGCAATTGAATGGGCCAAGAGACAAAATACTGGAAGAGGCGCCAGGATTTTGGATTTGAGGTTGGGGATGGGGAGGGGGCAAGTGATGGCTTCCAGTGTACACACACTGAGCTTGAGGGGCCTGTGAGACACCAGCAGGCAGCTGGGTCTGAAGGTCAGAGAGAGAGGCGCAGGCAAGTGCAGGACCTGGCCGGTGGAAGAGATCAATAGACAGAACACGCAGAGGGAGAAGAGGTGGAGAACTCAGGAACAGTCCTGAGAAAACAACACTTACGGGCCAGGCAAAGAAAAAAATGCACCCAAGAAGTCAGGCTGGACGAACACCAAGAGAAGCCAGTGACGAGGATGCCAAGGGAAATGGCCACTGGATTTGGTGACAAAGAGGTTGTTGGCAACCTCTGAGAGGCTAAGGAATCTGGAGTGGAGGGAAAGAAGCCAGGGCATAAGTGACGGAGAAGGAAGCGGCGAATGGAAGTACAGACACCTTTTTCCCCGACGCCTGGCCGTAAAGGAAAGGAGGGGGAGGGCGGGACTGTGTTGTTTGGGAGGGGACACACACAGGCACGTGACTGCATGAGAGCAAGACGTGAATGCGTGTGGGTGCGTGGCAGGGGGAGCTCGCTAACAGTCTCTTTCTCTTCTCCAGCCAGCGCTGGGGATCCCTGAGTGTGGGGCAGGCCCGCGGCAGCCGGCCGCACAGCCCTGGGCCAGGGGCAATCTCTCAGCAGGATGGGCTGACACGTCCTGACACACATAGCCCAGACCAGCCCTTTCCTGGGGAAGCATGGAGACTGGGTGCAGAGCCAGGGCAAACACGCTGCGTGTATGTCCGATGCCTGAGGGCACGGTTGAGTGCAAGGGGTCAGCCTTGAGGTTTTTTCTGAAACCTGAGTCTAGGAGAGGCTGGTCACTCCATGACTTTCAGCAACCCAGAGAGACTTCTCAGCACAAGCAGCACTTTCAGAGCTGCCTAACAAAGTAATGAGACTATTGCCATCAAGAGAAGCAGCAGATTTTCAGCTGTTTGGGGAAAGCGGCCAGTGGCCAAGGCCACCAAAAAGCTGGAGACTCCTGGGTGTAGGTCAAAGGATTTGCAGCTGAAGAAAATCCGTCACTTTGCAGCGTGGGAGAGAGGAGAAGTTCAGGCGGCCTCTGGAGTCAGACACACCTTTCAAATCTCAGCTCTCACATTTAAATGCTGGGTGACCTTGGGCCTCAATTTCTTCCTCTGTAAAATGGAGCTAATAATACTTTTCTTACCATTGTTTTAAGATTCAATGAGATAATATTGGTAAACCAACCTGCCACATAGTAGGACTCAGGAACTGGGAGATAGCAGTAGAATCATTATTTCCCAGGGGTTGGGGGGCAGATGGGCCCTACTGCCTGGCCTCCCAATGCCGTGGCACCCCCAGGGCACTCACCCGGATGCCCCGGCTGTAGGGGATGAGCTTGAGGATGCGCAGGGACTGCAGGCCATCGGCAATGTGCAGGTAGGGGTAGTGCTTCCCCTTGATCCTGCGGAGGGTGTAGGGGATGAAGATAATGAGCATGATGGTCACATCCAGCAGGTTGTAGCCATCCTTCCAGTAGTCAATGGGGTCCACGTAGACTTTCATGGGAATCTCAGAGCTGTAGATGGACATAAAGATGATCTCCGAGATCTGCAGGGGTAGCAAGGGTTGGAGGGGTCAGACCAAGCTGCAGAGCCCTGTAGTCCCGGCCCTCCCTGCCTGGGCCACCCAGTCAGGTGTGCAGAGGGTGCTCCTGTCTCCTGCACGAGAGAGAAAGCCAGGCGGAGTCGTGGCACATGGCAGATGCTCCGTGCGCCTGAGTCCCTTCCCCTTCAGTGTCCTCCCTACCCGGCAGCCCTGAGCCGGGGGCTAGGTTGGACCCCGGGTGCTTGGCAATGACTGAATGACAGCCAGAATTACGGCACAGGCCCCAGTGTAGAGCAACTCAGTGTGTCCCGCAGCCTACACATAAGGTTTCCCAAGGGAAGATCCCAAGAGTTTTCTTGCCAACCCGAATATATAAACTATATAAGGAACACAGATGAAATACTCAAATATCTACTTCTATTGAATCTATTAATTATACATACTTAAAATCAGTTAACTAAAGTCATCTGTTTCTGAAGAATATTCTGCTTTCCTTTTCACTTTTACACCTTAGGAACCAATCAAACTCTCCTCAAGCATCTACAACTCCAGTGACTTTGCTTTTATCAAGAGGTACTTTCTGAGTCATCTGAGTTCCCTTACCAAGTTGACTATCACACAAATCCATTCATTCGTTCACCGGAACAGCTGTGACTGAGCACTGGCCACGTGCCAAGCAAGCTCCGTCTCAGGCACCGGAAAATGCACCAATGGATAAGACGGAAAATGCCCAGCCCCCGGGACGCTTACAAGGGAGTAGACAGTAATAAGCGCTTAAACAAATACATATGGAATGTAACATCAGGTAGGAAGGAAAATAAACTGGCCAAAGGAGATAGAGGGACTGGTCAGGCTGGGGACAAGCGGTCCTGGAAGCTATTTTTAAGAAAAGGTGGTCAACGGAGGTCTCGCTGAAGCCAGAAATGAAGCCAAAATTCAACCCAGGAGAATGCTGCCAGGAAGCTGGGGAACGGTGAAGGCAAGAGCCCTGAGGAGGGTGAAAAGGAGTCTGCGGAGGAACAGCAAAGTTAGCAGGGCTGGAGCAGAAAGAGGGAGAGCGGGGCAGGAGGTGCGGGTGGAGAGGCCGACCATGCAGGCCTGGGGAGGACTTTAAATTTTAATCTCAGCCTTGGAGGATTCTGAGCCAAGGAGTGATCTGAACTGATTTACATTTTTAAGACATCTCAACAACTTCAAACAATTCTTATACGTTTTATTGTACACATGTGCAAAGTCTCTCTGTTATATACCTAGGAGTGCAAATTACTGGGTTGTAGGACACGAGCATCTTCAGCTTCACTAGATTTTGATGAACTGTTTTCTGAAGTTATTGAACCAATTTACTTTAATATCATCAATGTTCCTGTTGTTCTACATCCTTGCCAATACTTCCACTGTCAGACTTCTTAATTTTTAAGACTTAATTTCTAATACTTCCAACTGTCAGTCTGATGAATATGAAATAGTATCTTGTTTTTTATTTTAATTTTCACTTCTCTATTAATGAGATTGCCATCTTTTTATATGTTTAAATTGTGAATTACCTGTTTCTAATCTTTGCCAAATTTTCTGCTGGATTGTTTTGTCCTTTTCTTATTGATTTGGAAGACATCTTTTACAGATTTTGAATCCTAATCCTTCACCCGCTACATGTATAACAAATACCTTCTCTCACCCTGACCTTTCACCTTTTTAATGCTCTTTGAATTTAAAATTTTAATGGAATCAAATTTATCAAAACTTTTTGTCACAGTTTATTTATTTTGTATCTTAAGAAATCTTTCCCTCCTTGAGACCATATAAATATTCTCCTATATTTGGTTCTAAAAATGTTAAAGTTTTGCTTTTCAAGTTAGGTGTTTAATTCGGCTGTGGATGCTATGAGATAGAAAATCAACTGTATTTTCCCTCCATAGGGATAATGATAAAGATAGTCAAAGATAGAAATGAAGTAAGACAGTAACTTGAAGCCATACAAAAAAATAAAGAACACTGGTAAAGCAACTATATAGATAAATACAAAAGCCACTATTATTGTATTTTTGGTATGTAATTCTTTTTTTAATATGATTTAAAATTTAATGTTATAGTTAATGGGTACAAAATGTATAAAAGAGTAATTTACAACAACAAAAACTTAAAAGGAGACAGATGGAGCTATGTAGTTGCTTTACCAGTGTTCTTTATTTTTTTGTATGGCTTCAAGTTACTGTCTTGCTTCATTTCTATCTTTGACTATCTTTATCATTTCTTTTAGGGCAGGTCTACTAACAACGAACTCCCTCATTTTTGTTTATCTGAAATAATCTTGATTTCCTCTTCACTTTTGAAGGATAGTTTTGCTGGATATAGAATTTCTAGTTGACAGTTTGTAATGTGTCTTAGTGTGGAAGAAAAGAAAGAAAGGAAGACTCTTCTAGTCCCTTCAGATGGCTCAGTGTTGGGGTGCTCCTTCAATATTAATATTTACAACTCTACTTTAGTCTTCACTTCCTGCTTGCACTCAGCCTGAAGATCAGCTAAAGGTGAAAGCGAGCTTGGGATCTTCTCAGGTCTTAGTTCTAAGTATTTGTCCTACCTGGGCAAGGGTGGCTTTCTAAATTCCTCCATATGCATAAGAGCTTCTCAATGCCCTAATTTACCAAAAACTTCCCTTTCCTGGCTTTCAGCATGTCCACTGATCGCCTCTACTGCTTTTTCTTTTTTTTTTTTCTTTTCTTTTCTTCTTTCTTTTCTTTCTCTCTTCCTTCCTTCCCTTCCCTTCCTTTCCCTCCTTCCTTTCTCTCTCTCTCCTCTCCTTTCTTTCTCTTTCTTTCCTTCCTTCCTTCCTCCCTCCCTTCCTTTCTTTCTATCTCTCTCTCCTCTCTCTCTCTCTTTCTTTCTTTTTTGCCCCAGGCAGCAATAGGTTGTTCATATGCCTTTCAATGTTTGTAAGAAATTCCTTCTGCCTTGAGAAGATTCCAAGTCAGGTAAAACAAATGCAATCACCTTCCATCAGTCCTTCAAACAGCCCTCAGGTGAAAACAGACCAACACACTTCTTTCTTTGAGAACAAGATCTGCTCTGCTGCCTCAGGAAACAGGGACCAGGGTCCCACACTGGTAATGTTGGCTACTGTCTTCAAGATCATCACCATTCTTGGAGGAAAATGGGACAAGGGCAAGTAAAAATATAACAGAATTTTCTATATATACACACACACACATCTATATATATAGAAAATTTTTGCGTCTCGTCCATGGTGTCCACATACTCACATACAATGACAGTCTTATTTCTTCCTTTTCAGCCTGTGCAAATTTATTTCTTTTTCTTGTTTTATTGCATTAGCCAAGACTTCTAGTGTGATGTTAAATAGGAGTGGTGAAAGTGTACACACTTGCCTCTTTCCTGATCTTAGCAGAAAAGCATCAAGTTTTTCACTATTAAGTAGGAGGTTTGCTGTAGATTTTTTATAGATTTTGTTTTGGTTTGTTTCTTAACTTTTGTTTTTAATTGACATATAATAATTGTACATATTTATGGGGTACAGTGTGATGTTTCAATACATATATGCATGTGTAATGATCAAATCAGGGTAATTAGCATATCCATAACCTCAAACGCATGTCATTTCTTTGAGGTGACGACATTCAAAATCCTCTCTTCTAGCTATTTTGAAGTATACACTACATATTGTTGTATATAGTCACCTTACTGTGCAACAGAACTTTTTCCTCTTATCTAACTATAACTTGGTACCTGTGGACCAACCTCTCTCCATTCCCCCTCCCCACTCTCCCCAGCCTCTGGTAACCACCATTTTACTCTCTACGTCTACCAGTCAACTCTTTTAGATTCCACATATAGCGAGATTATACAGTGTTTGTTCTTCTGTACTTGGCTTATTTCACTTAATATAACATCCTCTAGGTTCATCCATGCTGCAAATGACAGGATTTCATTCTTTTTTATGTCTGAGTAGTATGCTATTGTGTGTATACATGCCACATTTTAAAAATCCACTCATCCATTGATGAATACTTAGGTTGATTCCATATCTTGGCTACTGTGAATAGTGCTGCAATAAACATGGGAGTGAGATATCACCTCAACAGACTGATTTCATTTCCTTTGCAAATAGACCCAGTAGTGGGATTGTTGGCTCATACGGTATTTTCATTTTTAAGTTTTTGAGGCACCTCCATACTGTCGTCCCTCTGGCTGTTCTAACTTACCTTCCCACCAACAGTGTGTAAGAGTTTCCCTTCACAGCTGCTCCTACCACCATTCTCACAGATTTTAGAGTATATGTTAAAGGTCCTTAGAATTTCTACAGAAAATTTCTTGAGACAAAATGTCTTAAAAATCTTACAATGTTTCCAGAAATAAAACAAGTAAAACAGAAGAAAATGGACCCATTTTGTCTGCTTACCTCAAGAAGTCTGAACAACTGGTATCTTATTTTATAACTGGTCCACAAGACCATGAAAAAGGCATTCAATGAGACGGTGCTAATCATAATGATCTGAAAGAGACGACTCGTTATGACTCTCTTCACAAATGCCCGACACTGATCATCTTTCCTCCTGTCAAAAAGTTGAATAAGAAGTATGGTTATGTCACAACAGGGCTAGATCCCCACACAGTGCACACCTTTTTGTAGGGACAAGAATCTGCTTTCCCCCCTCAGTGAGTATAAATTTACATATACTTTTAAGTAGCAATGAAACGTTGAATAATTTGGTTGATGCCTTCTCATAAAAAAAAAAAAAAGAAAAGAAAAAAGAAAAAAATGTTGAGTAATGACCACTGAAATAGGCATGATGATCACCAATAGTCTGTCCCCACTCGGTTACTCAGTTTCCTCTTCCTGGACCTCTGAAAAAGAATGGTCACCACTCCTTCTCAAACAAAACAAAGTGTCATCTTCATTTACTCATCCAACAAATCTTTATTCAGTGACAACCACACGCCAGGCACAGGGGATACAACATGAGCAAAACTAAGTAAGTATTGCCAGTCTGCCAGGAAGGACTGATAATAATCAAATAATCACCCATACACATACTTACAAACCAATGATTAAAAACTGAACAGCTTAAGAGAAAATGGGCACATAATCAACTCATGAAAGAAATAAAAAAGGCCAGTTAACTTCCCCCAAAATATTCAGTAGTGATACGAATCAGGGAGATGCAAAGTAAAGCCATTATTTTTGTTTATAAAATTAGCAAAGATAGAAACATAATATTTAATGCTGGCAACAGTGTAGAATGATGAGGCATTCTCATAAATTCCCAGAGAATGTAAATTGACCAACTTTTCTGAAAAGCCTTAGAACGGTTCATATCCTCTGCCCCCACCAATCTATTTATATTCCGAGAGAATATAACTGGAATACAGACAGTGACTTTGGCTAAAGATGTTTACCCCAGTAGTATTTATAGTATTGAGAACTTGAAAACAACTTAAAAGTCTAACAAAAAGGACTGGTTAAATAAATTATGGCATATCCATCTCATGAAATACAGACATTAAGCTATTTCTATGAATTTTTCATGATCTAGAAAAATGTTTATGAGCCACTGGATAGCAAACATAAAAACAAGATACAAAAGTCTCTGCTCAAAATTATCTCACCTGTGCAAAAAATAGGTTGAAAAATTCAGCAGGAAATATGCTAAAATGTTGATAGTGTCTGCCTATGGATGATGAGCTTATAGGTGATTCTTTTTCCTATTTATATTTACCTGTGCTTTGTACTTTTTCTCAAAGAGTATGTATTACTTTTCCCCCCATTTGTTATATGTAACAAATGAACACATTCTCATAACAGTGAAAAAATATATAGAATGTATAAACTTCCCTAATCTATAAAAACTAGATGTGTAATTTTTATCATCTGATTTGAGATGGTGATTATTACCCAAATAAAGCCTTCAAATTGTCTAACACAGTAGCTGATAGAAAAGGACAAAACGGGCTGGGCACAGTGGCTCACACCTGCAACCCCAGTACTTTGGACAGCTAAAGCAGGATGATCAGGAGTTTGAGACCAGTCTGTGGGACACAGTGAGAACCCTCCATATCTATAAAAATTAAAAAATTAGCCAGGCATGGTGGTGCACAATTATAGTCCCTGCAGGGTGGGAGGATCACTTGAGCCCAGGAGTTTGAGGTTACAGTGAACTATGATGAGACCATGCACTCCAGCCTGGGTGACAGAGTAAGACCCTGCTGGAAAGGGAAGAGGAGGGGAGGGGAGGGGAGGGGAGGGGAGGGGAGGGAAGGAAAGGAAAGGACAAAACTGAGTCAAACTAGTCTACAGGTCAAGTAACAATATGCCAACCTCACCAATAGAAGAAACCAGATTTATCAAGGACATGCACCTCAATTTGGGAAGCAGATGAGAGTATCTGAGGGAAGAGGCTAAGAAAACACTCACACCCTGTCCCCACACTTCCAATTGTTCATTTCTTAACAGCAATGGAGATAGAGAATATTTACTTAAAGTTTCTGAATCTTGCACAGAAATCCGCCAGCTTAGCATCAAGCAGTGAACTAAAAACGGCTTTCGAGCGGTTCTGGCCTAAGAATCGAGACATTTTCCAAATTTTCAATTTTTATTCCTCGCTTTTATCATCCAACAGAAAACCTCTGCTTAGGGATTTCCTCGGCGTCTGAATTCCACGAGGCAGCAGGGAAGTATCCATGAAGGGAATCCTTGCTTTATGAGGTCACCGTGGGGCATCCAGTGCATTCCTAGCCTACAGGCCCCGAAAGGTGAGCTCCCCAGCGTGCCTACCTGCGGATCCTCTCTTCCCAAGGAGACTGGGAGTGCCTCCGTTCAGCAAAAAGGTTATGGGCACCCAGCAATCATGAGGCTCTGGGAGTCATTAGAGGTAAACCAAAGACACTCCCTTCTTCAAGAAGTGCCCTCATCTGATAGACAAAGGCCCTTAATAATGTGTTAGGAAAAGTTAAGGGTCATAGGAGGGGGAAAAGCAAAGTTCTCTGGGGTTCCAGCACAGCACTGGTAACACTTTGAAGGACAAGGCAAGATTGTAATGGGTTTGAACGGATTTGGGCTAGAGCACAATAGGAGGAGCAGAGAAGGTAACCTCCGCCCTGCAGCGGCTGCCTGCAGGCATGGAGCAGGCACAGGTAAACCCCCTGAATAGAATGGATGGGGCGAGCCTGTGGGAGAGACACGTTTTAAGTAAAGAGCACAGGGATTTCTGCTCTGTTTAACTCTTGGAATTAATATATTCTCCTCACTCTCCTTCTTCTCCTAACTGCTTTGGCTTTCCAGGCAAATCAAGACAGAGGGATCTGGGTAGTCCTGTGTTACATGTTTAGGGGCTAAATTGGAAAATTTCCTGAAAACCTAAGTTCTTGAGCTGTAAGAAAAGGAGGTAACCACCCCCCCACCTCTGCTGTCCCCGGTATTCTAAAACAGGTGGATATGACCCTTCCTGGTAGGAAAAGAACTCTTGTAGGGAACCAATATACAGAGCTGAGAAATATCTTATTTACTCATTTTCTCCATTTAAAATCCTCAACAGCAAAACTTTAAGATCACTATGATTAACATCCCCAAGATTCAAACTTTGTCTCCATCTTCTCCCTCTACGTGCTCTCCCCCGTGGATCAGCTCCTCCTGTCACTGTGACTGCCCCTTTGGTCATAGGTCCCCTCATGCCTCTGGGGCTCCTGCCCAACGTCCACCCACAGTGGCCTCCTGGGGTCGCTGCTCCAAGAGAGCCTGAATCAGTCCTCTGACCGTGGCCACCTGTCCCAATACGTCCATGTGCCTAATCCCCCGGGGCACAGAAGGCCCTCAGTAATCGTGCACTCTGCAAATACACAGACTAATGGCGTCGGGGATCCTCGTGCTCACTCAGCTGGGCAGAGTGGGATTTCATCTCCAGGAACCATCAACGGCGTGCTTCTGTGCCTCCTCTCTTTATTTATCTATTTTTTTAAGCTCTTCAATGCCAGCAATGTGTGTTCCCTCTTTAAGCACCAAAGCATACTTTCAGGGAAAAACAGAGGAGATTAAAAATGTAAAGAATTCTTTCACAACGCTTGGAGGGGTGAGGAAAGACAGCCAGCTGAAAGCAGCACAGAAGAGCCCAGCTGTTCTTAGCATGCGACATCAGCACAGCCAAGCACAGCCGAAAGCCGCTTCTGAAGTCACTGAGGAAGACATTCAGTCTGGGAATGACATTCCAGCTGAGTGAGTAGAAAGCAATAGGAAATCAGAGGTGACAAGCTTGTCCAGGGCTACTGAAGTCATTTATGTCGTCTCACTGACAGGTGGGCAGGACAGCCGCCCGGGATGAGAAGCCAAAGGCTTCCCTGCGAGCAGCGCTCCCACTGCCTCACGTGGGCAGCGCCGGCCGGCCGCAGGCCGCAGCAGCGGGACAGTCGGCGGCCGGCAAGCGCGGCAGCTTGGCGACTCTTGCGCCCTCTGGACAGGGCCGTTCCTTTACTCGTCCCGAGTAACCAACACTGAAACACAAAGCTCACTTATTGTAGCCAAACCCTATTACAGCTCTTGATGTTTCACAGAAACTTTTACAAAACTGAAAGTTACAAGTTCCACGAGCCTATTTTTGATGCCAGATTAGAGAGTACGCAGACTGCGCCATGCTACCACTAGCACTGGGCTAGTCAGCGCACTGACGGAGGTCACGCGTGTGCTGCGCCCAGATCCAACGCACATGCTGCTGCTGTCTGTCTGTGGCGAAGACAGAGACAACCATGCTTATTCTGTTGATCCAAAGATTTCCTGAATCTCACCAATGTCAGAAAATAACCATTATTTTCAGAATTTCCATTAATTTCATTTTAGGAAAGGACACTGTCGAACATACTGGCCCTGGCTTTCTCTCTGTGGGGGTCATGCAGGGGGTCACAGGTCATGTCTATTTAACTCCTCTCTACTCCAGTGATCCTTTCAAACGAACACGGAGGGAAACCAAAGCTCGCCACGTGAGAGCAACACGGCCATCACGCAAAGATGTGGAACAGACGGGAACTTCCGGGCCTCCAACTTTGACAATGTCTCTTTTAAGTTGAAATGCGAGTTACTTAGAGCAAGTCTGGGGATTCGTTCTGTCAGAATTTACCACAATGAGTATTTCCATAGGCTTCTGATACGGGATCTTTGATTCTCTACAGTAAGGTTTCTAAGTTCCAGCAGATGCAACACCCCTTAACATGAGCCTTATGTGAAATCCCCATGTAGATGATAATTAACTGTATTCTCAGGTCTTCACCACTGTAATTATGAGCTATATCCTGCCTTCTCCGCTGTGCTATATGTGGCGTGTGTTCACACAGCCGTCGGGTTTAGCCTCTCAGACTCACATTCAGAAGAGGGAAAGGGATCCATTCAGGGTGCAGGGAAACAAGCTAAATCCCACCACCATGGAGCAAACACACAAATCCAGAAGGCAGAACAGTCTTCAATACAACTGACCCAGTTTTGACGATAACTCAATTACACGGGAAAGAGGGGAAAGGGAGGGGAGCTTGCTCCAGGTTAATTTCATTTTGCCTGAGCATAGGTCGCACCAAGGGATCGTGGTTTATTTTGTCAGGTATGATAATGACACTGTGGTTTATACAAGAAAATGACCATATTTTCTAGAGATACTTACAGAAGTTAGTAAGGGTGCAGTGATATGCTATCTGGGATTTGCTTTCAAAAACTTTAGAAAAGAAAAAGGAAACGGCATTACATGAAGCAACTGGGGCAAAATACGTGCAATTGCTGTATCTGAGTGATCAGTATATAAGGGTTCAATGTACTATTCGCTCTATTTTTGAATACGTTTAAAATTTTTCATGTTTAAAAAAATTCATGTAAAAAAACTGAAGCATGAAACTAAAAACCTTTGGTGATAAAATGTATAAAAGTTCCAATCTACAATAAAGCAAAGAGTTTCTAAAAACACATAGCTTTATCTTTTCCTTTGAAAAAGTTCTAAGACACAGAAGTTCTAGTGCCAAGCTCTGGTTCCCCCAGCAGCCACAGAGCCTGAGCGGCTCTCCCTTCTCTTCCCCTCCCTGCACACTCCATCCCTCAGGGCTCAGGGCAAATGACCGTATCTGCCTCTCCAAGGCCAGCAGTACCAGCCAGGAACTGGCTTCAGAGAGCTCAGCCTCCTTGGCATGTCCCCAAACGGTTTCTCAGGTTTGGGATGGGGGTGAGCTGCGGAGGGGAAGGTTGGCTTGTTGTAATATAGACTGATTTTTCTGGCCTCTAAAGTGAGGTGGTTACAAAGATGATCCCTGTTAAATCTCACTGCCATGATGTTTCAGGGGACTAACACATGCTCCTTGGATAAATATATATGCTCTTTTAATCTGTATCATAGTCTCATTAGTAAGTACATTCCTGAGTTCCTTAAAAGAACACTGTTATCGCAATTTTTAAATAACAGGGTACACTTTATGCCTGACAGTGTCCTATGAGTAGAGCTCATTATTGAATAGCACCGAAGTGGCTTCTAGCTTCAGTGACTGTAGACCTTCAGTACAGGGGTCACAATATGCAAATGATGAAAAAAAGTGACCCTTTGGTCCTCCTCAACTCAGTAAGTCAAATAATGACCTAGCAAGTTGGTTACTGTGACAGTGAATCCTTGTATTGCCACACCTTCTGGACACCCCGGACGAGACGTCCTCTTCCTTTGACTCCCTGTCCAAAAAGTAAAAACAAAACATACCAAGATAGCTCATCTAATTTTTGTGACTTTTATAATCTGATGACTTATGTAGTAAGAGCAGCTACTATCCAAATCAACTTTGGTGTCATAAGAATCGTTATATGAGGTTAAAACCCATTATCTGCAGAGTTCCTAATTCTTTTTCCGCCTACAACTATTCTCCAATACCTTACAACAATGCACTTGTAAAGTCACCGTAATTGTTTGAATTTCTGAATTATGAGATGTGTGAATGCTCCCCCATCCCAACTTGTAGTCTTTAAGAACGACATTTCTCTTTCTGAATATTACCTGGGTTGGTTTATCTTATACATGTCATTAGATATACTGAAAAGTACCTCAAGCTCAAGTTTAAATCATTTTCTATTTAAGCACTAATTTTACAGAATGTAGCATATAAAGGTGAACTCAATTTACAACTTAATTTGTTTAAGTAAATTGCCTTCACAATACATTGTAGCTAAGATGTATGTGAGATTTTACATGCATTTGGGGAGAAATCACACAGAAGCAGCTGCTTTTTCAATAAACTTGGCCAACTTCACATCTTTTTGGGTCACTCCACCGTAGTCATGCGAGGTCAGAGTTATCTGGACCTAAGAAAAGAGAAAGCAGTTTTTAAAACCCTGAGCTGCAATGCATAGTACTCTCCTTTGGTGGTTCAGAAATCAGTCTATTATTCGCCATTCACATTTGAGAATTTGGGGGGATTAAATGATTTAGAAAATACTACATTATGGTAAGCAAAGCATTTCCAAAACCCAGCAAACTCCAGGGGCACAGTCTATATCGGGCAGGCTCAGCAGCTACTCAGGGTAACAATTCCCTTGTACGAAAGAGGCAATTCAGCTGCCAGAATCTCAAATCTTTTTTTTTTTTTTTTTTTTTTTGTTGAGACAGAGTCTCACTTTGTTGCCCAGGCTAGAGTGAGTGCCGTGGCGTCAGCCTAGCTCACAGCAACCTCAAACTCCTGGGCTCAAGGGATCCTGCTGTCTCAGCCTCCCGAGTAGCTGGGACTACAGGCATGCGCCACTATGCCCGGCTAATTTTTTCTATATAGATTTTTTTTTTTTTAGTTGTCCATATAATGTCTTTCTATTTTTAGTAGAGACGGGGTCTCGCTCAGGCTGGTCTCGAACTCCTGACCTTGAGCAATCCACCCACCTCGGCCTCCCAGAGTGCTAGGATTACAGGCGTGAGCCACCGCGCCCGGCCTCAAATCTTGTTTCTTGAAAAAAAAAAAAAAAGAGAGAGAGAGAGAGACTGACTGAGGTTCTACTTGAACTCCCATTACTTTAATTACACCAACTATTTTCAGGCCACTGAGAAAAACCAAGCTAACAAATGTAATATCTGAGTTATGTAATGTTAAAAAAAAGCACACTTCCAAATTGGGGGAGTTGGGGAGGGAGTAAGGAATGGACTGTTGCTTCTTGACAAATTGATTTAAAAGCAAAAGCAAAATTATGGGCAAAGAGAGGCAACTAGGAGAGAAAAGTTTATCCTCGTACCAGTGTGTTTTGAATTACTGCAATAAATCACAAGAATATCATGAAATTCTCTCTTTTTTCAAAGAGGACTTCCAATGAGAAAATAAAACCTCACAGAAATCTGGATCATAAGATATTCCAAATGGCATGACCATAAAGACAAGGACACTTCTGGAGGGACACTTCTTCTCACCGTGCACCCTGAAAACTTTTTAGTCTGCCCTTTGTCTTAAATAAATAAGGTCAGTTCCCACTGAGGATCCAGAATTTAATAAACAGTTATTATTTAAAACACAGTTCTTGAGCAAATTTAGTTCAATGAGATAAATAAAGCCACACTATGTTATTTGCTACCATTTCTTTCAATAATTTACCTTAAATTAAAAAATGTATCTGCATGGCTGATATTCAAGCTTAATTCAGGAGCCTAATTTGGCCCAATATTCTCATGTTAATTTCAGTAGAAGCCAAGCATGAAAATAAAAAGCTTATTCACTGTTCTTATGAGCAGACCTGAATATTTGTTACTAATTTGTTATAATATACAGAGATTCTGAAAGAAAGGATAAGGGAACACTTTCTTAAGCACAGTGACATTTAGCTGCACAAGATGACAAGGAAGAAAGAAGGTTCTTAAACTCCATAATTAAGGTGATCCCAAAATAAGGCAATTTCATTACCTTGTTGTACACATTGAACCATTCTGGGTGATGATTCATCTTCTCTGCTTGCAGGGCAACTCGGGACATAAAGCCAAATGCCTGTATGAGATGAAGTCAAGAGTATGTTACTGATACTGTCCTCCGCCCTGTGCCTGAGAGATACCAGAGCAAGCCAACCAGATAAAGCCTGGAGAAATCAAATATGAGAGGATTGCTCTCTGCAGGCCTGGGGTAGCAGCGGAGCAGGACTGTGACCTGCTGCTGGATGGCAGAAAACAATCAGGCTCAAATAAACAAACCAGGAAATTGGTCTCACCCAGTGACCTGTCTGGACTGTTTAATTGTCCTCAGGACGAGACTCTCCAAAATAGCATGGGAATAATTTTCCTTCAACCCAGTGCCCTGGGTCTCACTACCTGGCCCTAAATCTTAGGGGCCACTTTTCTTGCAGCCCTGTTCCTTTTGTCTCCAGTGACTGGGTTGTAACTAAGGCATCAACCACAAGTCTATGGAAAAAGGTCCCCTGAGTGCATCTTAAGCAAAAGCACATCCCACTGCCGGGGCCAGACTGGGGCGAGGGAAAGACGGCTGGCGTCTACAGTGAAACAGAGGACTGGCTTGCCTGTCGGGGTCTTCTTGCTACTGCCCCTGAGGTGACAGTGCACCTAGCCCGGGACAGAAGACAAGCCAGGAAAGGAAAAGAGGGCTGCAAACCTTGCCACAGACCTCCGTGTGGACCTCAGGGCTCTGTTTTCATACCACAGGGAAAGTGGAAAATAATTTCGTTAACCAGAGGCAAACTTGACCCGAGAAGGGAAAAAAGTTTTTTTGTTTGCTTTCAAGTTTTGAGGGTAATTGCACACAATAGGAGAGTCTGTCTCTACTGTGTGCGGAAGGCAGAAGTGCTTGGTAAGGCTGGAAGGGACCGGCACGTTAATCACACAGTTGCACTGGAATTCACAGGGCAGGCCCCGCTACACCCACAGAGACATTAATAAATGTCTAACTGCATTACCTCTATGCAGAAAGACCAATATGATGTCAGTTGGGCCATGGGTTTTGGGTCATCCAATGACATAAGGGCACATTTCCTAGCTAACAGTAAGAAACATGGAAGACGCCATTTTAAACAATTTGCTACCACTATGGTTCCCATCTCAGAGCCAGTTTTACTTGGGATGAAGATTTCCACTTTGACCTTCAAGGCCTGAAGGTGTTCCCTGTTATGAAAAGAGAGAAAGTCCAAGCAAAATCCATTTAACCATGTATGGAATTATCTGCGGAAAAACAATATTCACTCTCCCAGCCCTTCCCATTATGCGAAGGGAGAGGACAAATCAGAGGTGAAAGTCTGTTTTAATTAATCAAACACAGAGTTAACCTGTATTAAATGATATATAATGAGCATTTCTACTCTGCCTATAATGCCTTATTCTTGTTTAGCACTAGAAGATGTACCAAGACTAATTATCATCACAGACAGACAGTAATACAGTCATTTAAGGAATGGCCTTTTGAGCCGAGGAGTCCTGGATTCAAACCCTGACTCCACCACTCAATTGTCTTGTGAATTAACTCTGTGCCTCAGTTTTCTAATCAGTAAAATGGGGATAATTCAAAAAACATGTGATAATTCTAATTTAAAAATGAAATAAAGTATACAAAGATCCTTAGCACAGCATTTGGCACAGAATATACCACTATCACTTCTGCTTCTGGCAGAACTATACAAGATAAACCTTATAAAACACAATGAGAGGCGAAAAGTTCTCCCATAGGCTTGAAAATCTGGTTGTTGTCTCCCAAAAGAATGGCCCTTTCCTCTTCCTATTTGTATGAACAGAGACTCACACACATACGTTAACACCAAACAAACAGATAATATCTTGTGGGGTAATGTCCTGCTGCACACTGACTTGGGGAAACAGCTTAAAGAAAAAGAAAGTATGTGGGCCAGTCACTGCCCAAGTTCTCAAGGTGTGTGGCCACAATTTCTTTGAATCATGACATTCTAAAAGGTCCAGAGTGATGCCTAGAACCCTTACCGTTTCCCAAGAGCCAAATGGATCAAGTGGATGACTTGAACACAGTCAGAAGTGCTCCTCAAATCTCTGACCACCAGAGCGCTATCCACACAGTAGAAAAATCCATTCCGTCACAGATAGGAGACTGGCAAGGGAACACACCCGCAGCCTAAGAGGCATCCCGATCAAGGGAAACGCATCTACCATATCTACATAAAATTAAAAAGTAAAAAGGGACATACCCCCAGACTGTCCAGTTTGCATTTTCCTCAGCTTTGCATTATTTCCCTTCAACTGTCACATAATATTTTCATTTAATAAAATACCACAAAGCCATTTACACAAGATTTAGTCCTAATTCTTCCTTAAGGAAAAGAAAGCATGATCTGCTCTGGGAGCAAAAAGATAATTCATTCCATAATCCTTCTTCCATAAACACAACCAAATAATCCCCAAAATATTTATTTATAAATCCACAAATTAAAAACATCCATAACAATACACATTCAAGTTCAAACGAAAGACCTACTGCAAGGAATTTAGATGAGTGAGTGAATAAGAGAGGAAAAAAGCAAAACTTCAAAGGGAAATTTTGATTATCTGGAATACAATGAAAAAGAAATATGACTGAACACCTGACTTAGCAGACAGTGCAAAGCATGCGTCCCTTCTCTCAAGGATTTCTTTCTACAGCCCTAGCTATTTGCTTACCAGGATTCCTCTTGGATCTAAAGGCCTTGAGCTAGTTAGAAGTACAGGCTTTCTAAAACCATTCCAATCAAAGAAAGCGGGAAACAGCTCAAGAACCCAGTAAAAGACTTAGAGAACAGAACCAAGAAACTGGGCAAAATGAAGTAAAAATCAACAAGAGTTTAGAAGAATTAGAAAATAATAAACGTACATGGCAAACAAAGGAGACCTAACATAAAGATACTTTTTGTCACTTAATAGAACAAAAAATGAAACAGAAAAAAATTGGAGATAAAATTTAAGAAAAATTTCTAGAAATAAAAGATTTAAATCACTAAATTGTAAGAATTCAACCATGTCTATATGTCCTAGTAAAGTTAATGAACTTGGAAGATTAACAAATCCTTTCGGCATCTAATCAAAAAGATCAATTCACCTATAAGGATGGAAAGAATTTGCTGACTTCAAATTTCCACATACCAACATCCAACATTAGAAGTCAGAGGAGCAGTGCCTACAAAGACTTGAGGAAACGAAAGTGAAAACAAAGAATTTTATACCCGGCTAAACTGTTGTTCAAAAAATAAATGCAATAGACAGACATTCTAGAAATGTAATAACTCAGGAAATAATTCCCACTCATCCTTACTGAGGAAACTATTAAAGGATGAACTATAAGTAACGAAGAGATGAATGGAGAATCTATATCAAACATATTGGTGGTGAGCAATAAATTTATTCAGCTCCAGGAATATATTTAAAACAACTGTGGAAATTACAGCCACAGAATGGAATGCAAATGTTATAAACTACTAAAGCAGTTGAAAGAGAAAGGGCAAGAAATGGGGAAGGTAGAAGAAAGTAAACAAAATTTGTGAAAGCTGCACGATCAAGTATTAGAGATATGAGTATATTTAAAGGTATAAAATATAAGCACTAGATCTAAAAAATAATATAAACTAAAATTAAATAGTGAAAGAAAAGTAGGAGAAAGTAGAACTATTATGTTGGTACTGCTTAGTGGGTAGACTACAAATGCTATCTAAAGAAACAGAGGACTAAATCTGCTATTTAAAATTATAGGTATAAAAGTATTCACAAGAACCAAAATAAAAATATAAACACTCTCAATTAAGTAAAGAAAAACATAATTAAAAGGAAGCAAAGAAAACACAATCCATATCATGATTTCAAATAAGGGAGAAAAATGTATATTGGTTCTGTCACGTTTTATAAGACCAGAGATATATGTCCAATTAATAAATGTAAAGAGGCTAAATCCAACCAACCAAAAAAGAAAAAACTTGCACGCTAGATCACAAAGCAAAACTCAACCACTGAAAATAAAAGCACATAGGCAAATGCAAAGTTTCAAAAAGAAATATCACACTGATTTAGGGCAAAACATTAAAAGTTATGAAGAAGGGTAATTTGCATTTATAAAGTACATCCACAATGAAGATTAATTATGAATATCTACACTACAAATAACATAGCATCAAAATTAATCAGGCAGAAACTATAGGAAATATAGAACAAATAGAGACATTTATAGTTGGAGACTTTAATTCACACCTCTTAACCCATGACAGACTAAGCAAACAAAAGATATGGACTACTTAAATACATAATTTAAAAGGTAGACCTAATTGCTATATTTTGAACTCTAAAAACTGAGAATATGCCTTTTAAAGCAGTGGTCCCCAACCTTTTTGGCACCAGGGACTGTTTTCACAGAAGACAATTTTTCCATGGACCAGGGAAGGGGGGAATGGTTTTGGGATGATTCAAGCACATTACATTTATTGTGCACTTTATTTCTATTATCATTACATTGTAATATATAATGAAATAATTCACCATAGGTTGGGGACCCCTGTTTTAAAGTATCCACTGAACACAGAAATTAAACACATACTAGCCCATGAAGAAAATATCAATTTCAAAAAATAAAAATCATACTGACAACATTGGCCGGGTGCAATGGCTCACACCTATAATCCTAGCACTGTGGGAGGCAGAGGTGAAAGGATCGCTTGAGGCCAGGAGTTCAAGACCAGCCTGAGCAAGAGGGAGACCCAGTCTCTACCAAACATAGAAAAATTAGCCGGGTGTGGTGGCTCACACCTATAGTCCCAGCTACTTGGGAGGCTGAGGCAGGAAGAGCCCCTGAGCCCAGGAGTTTGAGGTTGCTGTGAGCTAGGATGATGCCACTGCACTCTAGCCCAGCAACAGAGCGAGACCCTGTCTCAAAAACAAGAACAGTATTGACAACATCACATGATAAAATTAAAAAGAAAACTCAGACATAAAAGCAACAATAAGTACTACCTGAAAAAAAATTTTAAGTCCTTCTTTTAAAATTGTTGGGTCAAAGAAGAAATAAAATTGAATAAAAATTTTGTCTATGGCCATACCACCCTGAACACACCCGATCTCCTCTAATCTTGAAAGCTAAGTAGGATCAGGCCTGGTTAGTACTTGGATGGGAGAAATTTATAATGCAAGCGTTACATCTGGGATATATCTAAAGCAATAATCAGAATAAACACAATCATCAAATACTTAAATTACCTTAAACTAATAAAATTACAAGAATAAAAATAAAGTATACAACTCAAGAAGGTAAATAAATAACAATAAAATTAACTTAGAAGAGAAAAAATGAATACAAAGGGAAAAGCAGATATAAATAAATTAAGAAAGAGAAAAAAATAGTAGAACTAATAAATGCAAAAGCTGGTTATCTGAAAAAATATATATAATGGGAAATTGGTTACTTCACCTAAAAAGAAGCAAACAAGAAGATAGAAAAAGCACAATTGAACAAAATAAGAAATGTGAATGGGGAACTCTGGTCACAAGGGACATTTTAAAACATATAAAAAAGTAAACAAATATAAAGCTTATAACAAATAAATTTTAAAGCATAGGTAAAATCGTTTTCTGAGAAATAAAAATTATCAAACTCACCTCAGAAGAGAAAAAAATCTAAACAATTAAAGAACCATAAAAGAGAAATGTGCCTAAGAGAGACACCAAAAAGGAACAGATCCACATGATTTCACAGGTCTGGATTCTGTGAATTCAGAGGAATTCTACCAAACATTCAAGGAAAAGTTAATGCTAACACTAATTACGCTGTTCCAGAGCATAGAAAAAGAAGGAATATTTCCAAATTCTTTTCATAATCCATCAAATATTGTGTCCAAGATCCTACAAAAATTGCACATATAATGAAACCAAAGACCAATCTCATATTAACTGAAATCCTAAACAAAACCTAGCGACACACCAAAAGAACACAATACCCCACAAAGTAGGATTTATTCTAAGAATGAAAGGATGGTTCAATATTAAGGAATATGTTAATATAATTTACCATATTAATCAATCAAAAGAGGAAAATCATATAATGATTTCCATATATTCTGAAAAGACATTTGATAAATTCAATATCTACTATTTATTAAAACTCTTAATAAGATAAGAATAGGCCAGGTGCAGTGGTGGCTCATGCCTGTAATCCCAGCACTTTGGGAGGCCAAGGTGGGAGGATCACTTGAGGCCAGGAGTTCAAGACCAGCCTGGGCAACACAGCGAAACCCCATCAGTACAAAAAATTTAAAAATTAACAGGGCATGGTGGCATGTGCATGTAGTCCCCGTAACTTGGGGAGGCTAAGGCAGGAGGACTGCCTGAGCCCAGGAGATCAAGGTTGCAATGAGCTATCATTGCACCACTGTACTCCAGCCTAGGTGACAGAGCTAGACCCTGTCTCAAAAAAAAATTTTAAAAGATAGGAATAGATGGATCCTTCCTTAATATTAATAATAGAATATATTCTCAGTCCAAAAGGTGGCAGCATTCTTAATAGAGAAACCTAGAAGAAGTCCCATTAAAGTAAAAAAATAAAACAAACACACACAAAATGTCAATAGTCTTCTTATACAAACAACAACTAAATAGAAAATACACTGGAAGAAAAGATCCCATTTAAAATGGCACCAAAAATGACCTAAGGGTAAACTTAACAAGAAATGTATACATTTATTTTCAAAAAAAAACTTTACTACTAAAAAATAGATAAATCTTACTACATTAAATTTTTTCTGTATGGCAATAAAAACCAACAAAAAATCAAAAGACAAACAAACTGTATTTGTTGTATATACTTCCTTAGCATATAAAGAGCTCCTAGATATTAATAAGAGACCAACCACCCAATTTTTTTAAATGGGCAAAAGACATAATAGACAGATAACAGAAAAGAAAATTTAAATGGTTCTGAAACAAAAACTGCCCAATCTCATTCATGAAAAGAGAAGCACAAATTAAAACTAAGCCTACTAGTTCCGCAAAGATCAAAACGTTTGATAATATTCTATGGGTGAAGATACAGAAGAAAAGGCACTCTCATACACTGGTGGTGAAGACAAATTGGTATAATCCTGATGGAAGGCAATTTGACAATATCTGTCAAAATTAATAATGTCCATGCCCTAAGGGAAAAATGTCCATACCTTTAGACCAAACAATTCCACTTCAAGGGATCTGTCCTACAGACACACTCATAAATTATTAGAATGGTCATCGCAATACTGCCTATAATAGCTATAGACTTGAAACAGCCTAATGTCTATCAACAGGGAACTGATTCACTAGATTACAGTACGCTTATATAATGGAATACTATGCAGCCATTAAGAAGAATGAGGAAACTATCCTCTGACACAGAAGTACCTCCACGATACATTATTAAATGAAAAAAAAGTTGTATAACAGTAGTCTATAAATTGTATGAAAAGGAAATAAAAAATATGCTTCTATATGCATTAATATCTTTGGAATTATATAAAAGAATGATGGGGGTAATGGTGAATATTGGGGGATAGGAATAGAGAGTAGGAACTAGGTAGTTGAGAATCAGGAACAGGAAGAGACTATATTCTTTGGTACCTTTTCAATTTGTACCATGTGTATACCTGATCTATTTTTAAAAATTAGTTTGGGAAAAAATGAACAGGCCATGCAAATGAAGTTCCCACTGTAAAGGGAGCCAGGATCCTTCAATGTATGTAACCTGGTTCATATTAAAATATTTTGGCTCATGTTAACTTCTTAACATATGCCTACCTGTTTAGGTGGGTTTTTAGTGCCAATTTACAGCATAGTTTGTCTATGAGCCATGTTCTGTTGAGCCACGGCCATTTCAAACAAACATATGGCCAACAAATAACATATAATGGCTGATAATAGTTTCAGTCTTTCCTCTATTGCAAATTACAAACATTTTATGCACAAGTCAATGAATGCATGATGAAGTATGACTTTTTAAGTTACTCTGCCATTTTAAGGAATGTAAGCATTACAATCATAGTAAATTGGGCCAATGAAGTTTGTCATTTGGAAATGTCCAAAGCATCAGCAATTAAAGATTTTTTCCATGAACCCCAAATCAAGTATTCTTTGGGAACTTTAATTTTTCTTAAAGGCCCTTTTGTTTCATTTTCTTCCATGAAACTATCAAAGACTATCAGATGCACAAAACCAAAACAAAAATCCTGTATCAATCTGTGAAATGTTTACCAGCACCCTGAATTTAAAATGCAGCTCCAGTCCAAATAACATGTATGATTTATTAAAATTCTAAGACTTCTAGCACATATTTACAATACAAATCTTTCATTACTCAGAGCAATTTCTCTTTGATATATGTTCTTTAAATCAGCTGCCTTTTATATTTTGATTATAGACTATTTTAATTATGCACTAAAAAAGAACATATCTCCCACTAAGAAAATGAGCACCAGCTACTCCAAAGTAATTTCCCCAGTACAATCTCCATTAAGCCTCTAAATACTTCCTTTACTAATTCAATGAATTACAACTCTATTGTTTATGAATCACCTTTATGTTTGTAGGCCTATAACCCTTCTTTTATAGAACACAATTGCTATGGAAGGAAATGATATTTATGTCTGATTAGAAATGAAAACACTATTACACAAATCAGTTTGGGCATTTCTTCACGTCTTGAAACATGATCGGCAATTTACTCTAATTTGGTGATCAAGGAAACTATCTTGTGATCAATTAAAGTAATTACCAGATTCCGGCAACACAACCTACCTTAATTTCAGCTAGAGTCTGCACTTCTTCAACTTTAATTAAAAATAATGAAAATTATTAAGCAAAATGCAAGGCAAGATCATTGCCAAGCACGCATATGTCATAGGACAGGACCTTCCCTTGGTCTTGGTGACTTATCAGTCCCTTAAACATTGCTTGGTGCACCAAGGAAAGGCATTCTTTGCCCCAGAACATGATTACGTGTCTCACCATGACTTTCACATGGAAAATGCCGTGAACTAGCCACTGCAAAGGAAACATCAGATCTTAATTTGTAGGCAACACAAGAATATTCTCAATTAGAATTATAAGGAACAGACCCAACCAAGGATGTACTTGATCTATGCTTTTTTCCTCTGGACTGTCAGCCGTATTTTAAGCACAGTGGTCATTTGGGCTCAATTCCTAGCTCTGCTATTCACTAGCTATATAGCTTCAGAAAAATTACTTAACCTTTGAAACAAGCTTCAGTTTCCTCGTATGTAAAAAGGGGCTAATTCATGTAACATACTTTACAGTATGCCTGGCACTCTATTAAGCACTCAGTAAATGCTAGTGATTATCATCATCATCAACAACACTTTAACATTACAGTGTCTGTGGCCTGGAAAGAAAGAATTCCTTTCCAAACCTAGCAGAAGATCGACGTGAAGGCCAAAGAAATTCACCTTTACAAGGCTGGGAAAACCAGAAACATCTTTAGAACTGTTTCTCTAAGTGGGTGTCGGCATAGGAAGATTTCCTTGTGGAGCTGGCAATCTGTCCGCAAGCAACTTAGCCAAGCAGGTGACTCATGTCCCCCTGAGCAAGTGGGACTAAAAGGCCTTGCCTGAGGACCACTCGGGCAGTCTGGTGTGTGTGTATGGGGGCAGACAGAACCCCGCTAGTCTGGGCACAAGTCTTCCTGCCCTCTACTTGATCCACTACAGAGCTCGACATTTCTAGTAACTCAGGCCAAAAATATCCAACTCTGAAATTAAAACTGGCTTCCCCAAGCGCATGGAGACCATGTCCACAAGCTACTGAAAGAGCAGCCTGCGCGACCATGCCCCAGGCTAAATCGATCCCTGCCACTAGCTAACTAGCGGTGGTAAGTACACCACCTGGGAGACAGCACGCTCACTTTCAATCATTGCCTTCAAAAGCTGTGCTCACAGACCATCACATTTTAGAGTCTTTAAAAAATAGTTTTAAGTCACCACTTTTTTTTTTGCAATTACCATAATATCCTAAAGAGCCAACTGTAAAAACAAGGTAGTTCTTTAGCTAATGACATGGTACCATCTTCAATATATACTATTAAATGAAAAAGGAAGGTGCAAAACCATTTTCCTTTGCAGAATTAGGACTTATTACATTAGTAAGTTCCTCCTGAATTCCCAGGTCAGGTAAGCTCCTCTTTGATAGGGGTCTACAGATACAAATCCACTCTTCTCCAAGAAACAGAGTTTATACCAACACAAACACCTCTACACACAATTTTATCTAAGGGCCCTTTGTTTCTGTTCCATTTTTAGTGAAAGTTCTCTTACTAGATATATTTCACACAACTGACATGTGCCAAAAACACATCTTGTAATCAAGATGATCACAAGCTGAGAGTATCTTTTCCCTGAAAAGACACTATTCATTTCCACATTCCTCTGCACCTAAGTTTAAGTCACATTTCCTCATATCTTAATCAGCTACTATTGGGCAGACCAACTATCCCGTTTGATTAGCTCCCTCCTGAATTTCTCACAATCCTTCAATTTTGCCCTCTTGGAATCGGCACATTTCACCAGTTTTCTAGCCACTCTTTCCCTATAAAGCAGACCAAAACACTGATTTCAAAACCACCCCAAGAGGAATCCACCAGAGAAGCCACTTACCAGAGTTCCCTAATGTCAAAATAACTTCTGATGCCGCATGCTGTTCACTGGGGCTGTTTGTTACCGCCAATCAGCGGCCTTGGAAAAGTTCTATTGGAGGTTTTCTCTTCTAATCTGCTGATAATGCGTATTTGTTAGCTTTCAGGGTCTTAGTAGGTGGGAGGTATTACACAGACTACCAAAGTTTTTTGTTTGTTTTAGCAATACTTTTACAAATTGAATTTAAGCTCCTTTGTATTGTCATCATTATACAGTTCATAAAAATTCAAATTTATATAGAAAAATATTCCTAGGCTTCCACTTCATCCTTCCAAACCACTAAGAAACAGAGTATCTGGCTAAATACATTTTTAAAATTGAATAATATGCAAAATGGACATCTCTTCCCCAGCTTTTCTTCTTTATAATCAACTGGCTCCTTTCAAGAGACACACCTGGTACTAACACGACGTAATTCCAGTTTCTATCTGATCTGAAACTGTCTTGCCCTATTATCATAATAAAAAGAGTCTCTATGCATCTACTTTTAAAGAAAGAGAAAGAAGGCAAAAGGGTTTCTGCTCAAATTGGGACATATTAAATTGAATTGAAAGTGAACATCCTATAATAACAAGGAAAAGGGTGGTGGCAGAGAACAAAGGCTCAGGGCAGGAGGACCGCCCACTCCCCTATCTGTTGGGGGGACTCAATACTTTATAGAAACAAAGCAACACCTAACTTAGCTTAATGGTACAGTAAATACACTTTCTACGAGCAGCGCACATTTTGTAAAACTGAGTATCATCCCACTTCACATCACAAAAGATCTGATGGTATAAAGCGTTCTGCACAACATCAACGAATCCATATTTATCCTTTTTTTTTTTTTGCTTATTAAGCCAGGAACCAATTTTCTTTTTAAGCACAGTTTCTGCAACACATGTCAATATTTTCTGTAAGAAAAATACATCACCCAAATAATGGAGCCTGATTAGACATCCTGATAATTCCACAGAGAACCTCGGGTGACAGACGGCAGCAATGCGTCACTGGAAGAAAAAAACCTGCCAGACTCACGTTTCAGAAAACTGTGCCAAGCAAGAAGCAGCCCAGGAAGGAGACCATCTCCTAAGCTGCCTGTATTTATTTGTTTCAAAGTACACACACGGGTTGTGAACTTGGAAAGGTCCCTGAACCTGTCAGAGTCTTCAGACACTGAGCTGAAGCAAACCACAAATATATTCAGAATTTATCCTCAACCTGTTATGATAGGGCTTAAGGAGAGAAAAATGCCTATCCTTATAGATTGAAAGTAGGGGCTTTTCTTATGTTTTAAACAATATTACTATATAATTAAAGGAAAATCTCAGGGCTTGTGGCCATACACAGAGTAAAGCAAGCTCAGCACTTACCTTGTTTCTGGTATCAGAGACTCACAAGGTCTGGCGGGTGGTGTCATCATGTCCTGAAAACCTCGCATCCTCGCCATGTCTCGCGCTATGGCCTTGAGCGGAGCCCAGACCTCTCTCACCTCTACGAGCCTGCAAATCTGCGGCTCTACGACATCTCAACGTCATGGCTGGGAGTGAAGAGGTTTCAGAAAAGCACGCTGAGTGCTTTGCACAGAAAACGTGCTGCACGGGATGCCGAAAGGTGCCACCCTGCCTGCATCATACACATAGCAATTCTGTGCCCTTTTTTTTAAGTCTAGGAGATTTGTTCTGTGTGCTCAAATAAACTTTGCTGCATCCTGAATACAAAGGAAAAATTTTGAGTCTCTCTGTCAAAAATTCCCAAATAATGCTAATAACTCAGAAAACACCAATGAATAGAGGAAACACTTAAAAAAATAAATGCTTAAGTCAAATTTTTTCAGTATTCCTATATTATCTTAACTTCAGCTATGATCTAGTAGGTTTTTGGGGGGTGGGTTTGTTTGTTTGTTTGTTTTTTAATAATTCACAGTATCCTCAAAGAAACAAATGGTCCATCTGTTTCCTCCTCAGAACAGGCTCCCACTCCACCCCACCACGAAGCAGTCCTCTCCTCTGTGCAGCAAGAGCAGGCAGCAAAACTCTGTCTCTGCACCAAGACTGCACGGCTGGCCTGCAGCCCCATCGGAGGAGAGTCATGCAACCAGCTCGAAAGCATCGGGGCAGGGAAAGCACACAGATGCAGCGGGAGTGCGCTGCCATTCCATGCAACTGCTACAGAGAAATTCGTCCCTGTTGTTTTTAAAAGTTCATTATTTCATACCTTATGCAAATCATACTTTATATATTAGGCAATAATATTTGAGAAATACTCAAGTCAAATTAAAGGCTTCAATAGCCCTGCCAAAAGCACTGTGATTTTCCTATAAAAAAATTATTCCAATTTGTTGATCTTACATAGGATGAAACATACTGTAACAATCTTCATAATTTATGTCCTGTTGGGACACAATGATTTAAAGTAACATAATACAGAGCCGCATCACAGCTAATCTAAACCACCTGACCAGATAAACACCAGCTTCCCTTCTCTCTTCAGCAAGAGCATTTCTGTTTATTGTCATATCGTTTCCTCATCCTAGGAACATGCAGAATAAATGCAGCCAACCTGCATATTTCAGTGGGAGGCTGAGCTGGCCTTTCCCATGTCAGGAGGTTTGTGAGCACACAGGTACCAGTACAATGTCAAGGGCTTACAAGACAGAAAACAATCCAAGAATTCCACCCTCAAAATCATTTACAGCGAAGCAAATAAGGATTCATCCAGCATAATCTGGACCAGGTGTGGTGTTACAAACCACAGTCTTTTGGTTGTTGTTTTTTGTTTTGTTTTAATGTCACTGAAGAGGTAATTCTTTAAAACAAATTATGGGGCTTTACAATGAGACAAATTTTTACAAATGCTTCAATCATGCCTCTTGCCATGCTCACAGGCACTCATGATCTGAGTAACCGAACTGAAATGCCCATAATGACGAACGTCTTTTGGGAGTGAGGAATCTTGGTAGAAGAAAAAGACAAAAATCACAATGTGGCACTGACCACGTCCATTTCTGATATACAACTACAGAGGCAGATTTCAAACTGCAAGGTTTCCCCAAGGTCCAAATCCCTTCCCCCTCCTCACACATGCAAAACCTTACTGGGCACAGGGAGGTTTTGGGGGGAACTTAAGGGAAGGGTTTAAAGTTTCAATCGTGAAATAAAAAGTGCAGGAACACATGTGCATTCAGCAGATAACAATTCACCGAAAATATTTTAAATCAAAACAAAACGCCTGTCTGACTAAATTTTTATAAACTTGGTTGGGGAAGAGGAAAACAATTGTTTAAGGGTGGTTTCAAATATTGCTTTCTGCTGTTTCTGAGAATTTTCAAAGCTTTGCATGCTCCATTGGCAACGGCTCTGCTTCACAAGCTGTTCTGGTGGGTCCTGCCAAAGAAATGGTCTGATACACTTTGTTACAAGTTTATCAATTTGCTTACCCAGGCAAATGTATATAATTATCTTTGCCCATAAAGGCAGTGTAAAATAGGATCCCTCCACTGAAAGCGCTGAGATCACTAAAGCACAAGGGGGCGGCCCTGGCAGCTACCAGACATTTGCTCCGCAGACCCAGCTCCGCTGCAGTCCACACTGCAACGTCCTGACCCACTTCCCCCAGTCCCAGCGTGCGCAGGACCTCAGCCAGCTTGACCAGCACCACTTTTCGGTCTCTCACGGTTGTCTGTACAGGAATGGAGACAGCAAGTAGGGACATTTCTGTCACAAACTGGAGCCTTTAGATTCAGGAAATTGAAGGGAAAATATAATTTTGGAGTATCCTTTTTGGCAATAGACATTCAGCAATTTGGGTTTGAACTTGACACCATGCACACTTGTAAAAATTTAGGGTAAAAGATTATAAATACAGAGTATTGATGACATTCCAAGATAGTGCTATCAACAGTGACTTTTCATTTAGGGGAGGTCTTTTTCTGTCCGAAAGTGCTCATAACCTGGACTGAGGCCCCACCTGCTAATTCATGTTTCCATGACCTTTGCACTTTCTGTACACCTTCCCCAGTTTTCAGAACCACTTAAAAATCAGCTCGCACTGCTCTGAAGTCACCAGGGCTTAGGTTACTCTGGCCTCAGGCATAGGTGGGGGTTTTCTGATGACAAAGAGCCTGTCCTGGGCTACAATGTGACTGTCACCAAGCCCTGATCTTCTCAAAATCCTGAATCTTCATTTTTATTAGTCTGTATACCAAAGGTTATCCCTGCAATTCCATTTCTAGATTCACATACTACGGAAAGTCTTACAACTATACACCAGGAGAGACAAGGATGCTTGTTACAGAACTGACAGTAACAGAAAACATCAGAAGGAATCTAAATGTCTCTCAATAGGGGAACAGATGAATTACAGTCAATTTATATACATATTTGACTTGCAGGGGAACAGAACATTTTAGAAACACATCTACTGTATCAGAAGCAGTGCAATATGATGGAAAAAAGTAACAGACCAGGAATCCAAAACCTCAGCTCTAGATGCAGACCTTGAGCAAGCTACGAGGTGGCTGGGTTGAGCCTCGCATCTAGGTGAGAGAAGATGGTAGGCA
Source organism: Eulemur rufifrons (assembly GCF_041146395.1). NCBI lineage: Eukaryota > Metazoa > Chordata > Mammalia > Primates > Lemuridae > Eulemur > Eulemur rufifrons. The sequence continues at coordinate 2,942,524 of NC_090992.1, read as the reverse complement.
GCACTCACATGGCACAGTGCCCTTACACACAAAAATGTTTAATTAGAAAAACTAAATACATCATCTAGTATGCCCAAGGAATAGGATGTCTCTGATTACTTCCTGATTATCTCAGTATTGACCATAAATTACTTTTTAATTTTCATCATTTATATGGAAACACCTGGGTAGGCTCTTTTCTGATCAAATAGCACCTTCTGTACGTAACTGATTCTTGCAGACTATGGATATTAGTGTACCTCAGGGCTATTACTCTGACCACTGATTCTCACTGCTCCGTCCTGGTGACAAAGAAGAGAAGGGGAAAATACAATGAGCATTTATAAAATAACCACTCCAAACCAGGCACTCACTGCAACCCCGTGAACAATGACAGGTTTATCATTTCCACGTTACAGAGGAAAGAACTGAGGCACCAAGAGGTTAAACCACTTGCCCGGAGTCACACTCCTCATTAAAAGGGAGGCTGGATTCAAATTCAAGCACAGTATGTCCAACTTCAAAAGCCTCCATGTGTGCACGTTAAGTACAAACTATAATTTCTCCATTTTTTTCTTTTACCTAAAAATAAATGATAGCAAAATTGTTTACTTTAATTTTATTTTAAAATTTGAATTATAAGAGAAAAATAGAACATTATAGAAGGTTTTAGAAAAAGAAGAAAAAAAAAACTGTTATATACTTTGGGTTTTTTTCTGTGCCATATTTTCCACAATTGTTACAATATTCATTGAATTTTGCATCCTGAACCACTTTATAACATTAAAACATCCTACTCATTTTCCCCGTGGCACCACGGTTTTCTTTTACTTGTTTTTAGAAGCTGCACGATCTTATATAGAGTAACTATCTTTTTTTAGAAATGATTTCATGTAAATGGTTCAATCATGTAGAAGACAGACATGTATACCTAATACATCTTTTAAAGCCAAGCCTTCTAAAAATAAAGATTCTTTGAACTGTTTACCAATATATGCTGCAGAGTTTCAGGGACAAAATTAGAAGAACAATTGCATAATTGGGGGTTTATGGAATAAATGAGAAGTTTTTTTTTTAATCATTTTTTTCAATGCCCAGTAAAAACACTAGATAATATAATAAAGTCCTCCTTAGCTGAGCACCTATTAAAACAACCAATTAGTTCAGGTACTAACAGTCTGCTGTGGCAGAACAATGAAAATTAAACCTGTTAGAAGAAATAATCTACCCACCCAGCTTGAAACGGAAGGGACACTGTCATCGAATCCTCCAAGGTGCAGGCAGAATATGCTGTGCAAAGATCCTCAAAGTGGACATCTCGAGGAACCAAGTTCTCACGCGCAACATACTTCTAGCCACACGCGCGCCTGTGGACATGCCACTCAACCCCACACTCAGCTCCTGCATTTGTCCAGAAGAGGGCCACTCACCAAGGGCTGTGAGAAGGCCAGGAGTCAGGATGCAAAAGAGCTTTATATGTTTTTCAGTGCTTAGAGAACAGTACTGCTCTGAAATGACCCACACCTTAACTTTTCAAAATTAGGATATTTGAAGAGTTTCATAACAAGGTCAGAGTCTCTATTACTCTCTTGGTCTGCCTAATCTTACCTCAAGCACCCAGTGCAAACTTGGAAAACATTCCTACCTTGGTGTTCTGAGATGCATTCTTCATTGAAACCTTGGGAATTATGAACAGTTGCAAATCCAGGGTTATAATACAACAAAAAATATGCTACGCCATGACTGTAGGGAGTGAACATGAGGTCAAAAATAAATTGGGGTGGTTCTGAAAGAAATGCACAACCCAAAGGGACATGCCTTGAGACCAACAGGGATGGACCCGACAGGGATTGCAGCACTTACCTGCCCTAATCCCTGAGGCTCAGGAAATCATGCCTACAATTTTTAGAGTTTGAGTTTACAAATGTGCTATTCTGCTTTCTTTAAATCTCTCTGGGTCCATGCAGAATATAATGGAAAGGCACTGAATAGTCCTGTCACGCAGGAAGTCCACAGATGGAGAAGGGAAAGTGTGCTTGGGGTGCAGACCTGGCTCTCTCACCTTGGAGAGTTATGTCCCCCCCTCAGTCTCAGCTTTCCCAGCATGGGAAGAAGTGGGTGGGCCCCTGATAGGTGGGGTTCCTCCCACTGTTTGACTTGATGACCAACAGAAGGAGAAAAGATCTGTGGTCCCAGGTGACAAAAAAAAAAAAAAAAAGATTCTTCTCATAGCACAAAGTGAGGTCTCTCTAAACCAGCAATTATATTGTTTAGGAAGAGAGTCTGTTTTTCATGGTAGCTGGGAGAGAATCTAGAGTTCTCTGTCTGGCATAAAGGATCTATTTGGGACCTCAGAAGTGTTTTTACAAGCTCCAATAAAACTTTAAGGTAGTTAAGTATCCAATTTATCTTTCAGCATCATACACTGTGAGGAGACTCCAAGTCACAGCTGTCTGTCCAGAGAGAGCACTTTTGAACCTTCTTGTTTCATGTGAAGCTGCTGCTCATTGTAGGCCGAGGGTCGTGCCTTCCTTAGACGCATTGAAGGTTTCGGGCCTGGAGACTGTCTACACATCATGGATGCTGCTCAGGACTCTAGTGGTCTCTTTTTTGCACAGACTGGGCCACTCTACAGCATTCTTTCTCCTGCCTCAGATGTCCCTAAAAACACCCTCCAAAAATAATGACGAGGGTTCCTCCTATGATCCAGCAGATAACCCCAATTACATACAATTACAATTCATAACCTGGGCTTAACAGGTTATGAATACAAACTTCTAAAAATTTCAGAATCTCAAAAAAAAAAATCAACAAAACCTGAAAATAAGAAAATGACTACATTAACATAAACTTGTTAATAAAGTATAAATTCTGCCTGGCCGCCTTCTGTTTGTATACCACTTTCTACGCAGACTGTACTAAATGATGACAGGTAAAAGAAACTTAGGAATGCCTATTTTTAGAAGGTTGTCAGTTGGGGTTTTCTTTCAAAATGTAATACTATTCGGTATTTTCTTTAAATATATTTCCTTTATACAATAAACATGGTTGGGTATATTCCAAATATGTTATTTTTTAAAAGAGTAAAAACACAATTATAATAATGGTTTTAAGAAATGTCTGCTCACAAATCTGACAATAGGGAAAATGAAGGTTTATATTACATTACTATAGCCAGGACTTCTATTATTCCATTTAAGTAAAGCCTTTGGATTTTAAATGTGCAGCTAGGCCCTACTTTATTAAAAAGCTTAAAAAATTATAGCTAAATAAAGAGGGTTTTTTGGTACAACACCTTTCTTTTGCCACTTGTAATTTTATGAGTTAGTAATAAATGAGTTTGGTTACGTCAAAATAAATGGGAAATGGTTTGGGTTTTAATGCAATATTTTAAAACCTGGTAATAAATTCCTTTAATGGCGTTCTAAGTGTATATTTTTTAAAAGTAATTAAAATTTCTAAACCTCTCAGACAGCGTCCAAGCACTCCTAACGTCGCAGCCCCCTGCCTCCATTCCTCCCCTCCCCAGCAGCACCTCAGTGCCAGCCCCCGGCCTTTGCTCTCACACAAATTGAGTCAAAGGTTAATTTCCATTCTAAGTCAAACTCTAATCCCGGGCTCCCAAAGCTCCCACCCAACACATAAAACCACCAGGCACACAGGCTCTTCTCCACAATGGGAGGGGTCCCGAGAGGGTGAGGGGACACTCTCGTCAAACCGGGAACATCGGCCATAAAACCCCAGCGTCCCACTGCCGCCCACATCCCCTCACAGACAGGAAATGGTCAGTCGACAAAAAGGCTCCTTCAGCGTGTCTCCCTGTCGTTTCTCACTGAGAAAGTGGAAGGCAAGGCGCCGGCAGAGGCAGGCCTAGCGAAGGCGGCGCTGGCTTCCCTTCTGGCACCACCGGCCCGGCAACGGCGGGTTCTGGAGACACGTGCGACAATTACTGGAAGGCAGCCACTCTGCAGGCAGGGCCACGACAGCAGCTGCGGGCCAGGAATCCAGCCCTCAAACCCCACGCTCACAAAGCTAAAACGTTTCCTCGTGTGAGAAACACGACCACCGCTCACAATTTTTGGAAATAATATTTCAGTCTTGGCTCCTAACTGGATAATTTTGTTCTGCACCAAAAACAATTCCACTCAAATTCCCAACGTCTCTTCAAGCAGCTTCGTACTAATTTCAAGACACAGTTTCCTTCCAAACCCAATGAAATGAAAGGCAAAAACCAACGAAAGAAAAAAAATATTAAATAACATATGTAAGATGGTTTCATTTTATGAAAAACAAATGAAGAATTACACTCACATCGCACTGATAAACTGAGAGGCTGCCAGTGGTTCTCAGGGCAGATGTAACATTTTAACAAATGTGATTGTTTGTGAACGAAATAATTCTGATCAAAAACTTAATTGCAGCCCGAGTGAGCCCTGGGCTGTGTCACCATAATCCACTCTGACAGGAAGCAGTGAGTGGAGATTCCTACTGAGAACGGAGCACATGTGAAAGGTCAGCGTTGGCCTGGAACTTCAAAACCGTTAACGTGTAAAACAGTGTGCATTAGAGCCCGGAACAGCTAACCACTGGCTTAGCGGACGTCCGCTGCGTGAGTCTGATGGGCTTTTGGCAGGTAATGGTTAATTGGTAAATAGGCAACGTTTGCAACTTTCTACTCTGCCTCTTCCCAACAGTTACCAGCAGAGCCCATTCTTAATTACAGTCCTAGAACACTGCAATATTAGATTTGTAACACGGTCTCAGTATATCAAAGTAACATTTCTCAGATAAAACTCATTTCTGATAATTTAGTGAAGGAAAACTTGCATGTATTTAAGAAATAAATGTTTGTGGATAGAATGAATGAAAAACATATTTTCATGTAAAATGGATATATCTGTTTATCCAATAGCAACAATATCATTATAACAGCCAAATTTGCTAAATGAGGATTTCATTAGACGATATTCATATACTATAATCTTAAACACAAATTACACACTACTGCTTTGCATGGCTTAAAATAAAGTTTTAAATAAAAATGTAGGTTAATACCACAGTTTTCATTTTTCATCATGCAATGTTAATTATGAAAGAACCAAGTCAAATATTGCCTTGTATGTTAATGCATGCAAAAATACTATATACCTATTTAGTGCTATAAAATTGGTCCATTTGGCTTTAAATTATAGCCATTTCTCCTGTACCTAAAACACGGTAATGTGGCATTAATGAGTGATAAAAGCTGGCACAGTGTGCTTCAGTGATTATTTTAGGACTTAACTCATTTCTGAATTGAGGGGAAACAATGCTTCTCTCTTTATAAGCAGGTTTTCTACAATAAATTTTATTTCTATTCTCAAAATCAGCCCAGGGTCTGTCTTTGGCTGTCCGACTGATGTAGCCCCTGGGCCCTTTGTAGGCTGAACCCAGGAATCCTCAAGGTGGCTACATGGCCAGGTGCCTCATCCCCAGCACCTTCATGACTCCTCTCCTCTTCAGAACATCAACTGGTATCTTTAGAAACAAAACGATACAGTTGCTTCCAACTGCAATGGATGACTGAGGAGAAAAAGAATCATGGTCAACAGAACAAGTTATCAATGTCTTATGTTTCTGCTTTCTGTACAGGATCTGAAACCTTTAGTGTATTTGGAAATTCCAGAATCTTCCCCACGGTCTGCTCCTGACAGTGTGTGACAGACAAAGTTACCAGTGTGCTGCTCTGTACCCAGCACCCTCCTGGGCTCCAGGGCCTGGGTCGCGGTTCGCGCCGCTCAGGGAGCTCACAGTGTGGTGGGTGAGGGCGGAACGGTCCACCGGGAAGGGCTGTCCCGGCGTGGAGGCGGCAGAGGGAAAGCAGTCAGGAGAGGCTGCGGGAGAGGCGGGTGCTGGGCACATCCATCTTGCGTTTTCTCCCAGTAGACAGCGCAACAGCGATCCACATTCACAAGCAGGGCACCTAGATTACCCAAGGAGCTCAATTTATCCTAGGTACACAAAGGAGAGATGTCATAATTTGCCAAAAAAATATTTTACAAGGTTCCAGATTGGTCATTAATGGTATTTCTTTACACTGTTAAGTGACTAATTATACCTGGTAACACACTAAATTATAAGTTTAGCCTCACTCCTGCTCATTTTTTTTCCATCAACACAAGCTTCTCGGCGCAGTAACTCTTGGCTGCCGTTCCACTTCCTTGGAGAGACTCAGGCCAACGCAGCACACAAACCTCCCGCAGAACGAAGGTCAGCAGAGCAGAAAGAGCCTCCACACCGAGCGGCACCTTACAGTGCGCGTGTGCACTCAGGGCTACGGACTCGCTGGGGAGCTCGGGTCGCCCTGCCCTCGGTGCCAACGCTTCACACGACGACTGTCTCATTCAGGAGCAAGATTATCGCCAAGGCAATTACAACTGCTAATTAAGAAACAGACTTCGCTTATTTCTTAATTGGTTTACATTTGTTTACATGTTTTAAAACACAAAATGTCTAGAAGGTTGAACTTGTACTTTAATTCAGTGCTGGACTGTGAGTCAATTTTTACAAATACAAAGAAACGTGTTACCTGTTCATTTTTGAAGGACTCATGTCCCATGGAAGGACACCAGAGAAATTCATCATTTGATTCTTATTTGTAGGAGCAGACTCTCTGTAACTTGTAAATTATTTTGATTTATGGTGAATCATTATTGTATTCATAAATGCCGGAGAGTTGGTGAACAACATGATATAATGACACCCCAAAATAATTTTATAACTGCAGGTGTGCAAATCAGAACATGTGGGAGATGACTCAAAGGATAATGGGGAATAAGGCAGTTTAGGAAAGGTCACATAAAGCAGGGAATGGCATGAGGACATTTGCCCCAATTTTCTGAGATGTCTTTAAAACCAAAGCACGCAGATGGACAGGCAGGCGCGGAGCAGCCAGGCATGGGCAGCAGAGTCAACAGCTACATTGAAACAAGCAAAGGCAAAATGCTTCATAATTTACAACAACCCAATCACAGTGCTCATTCTTTTGAGGTTAAATGCTACTGACATAAGCTACACCTGAATCCAATCAGTGCGGAGACGTTGAGAAGATTCACACGAAAGGACTAAATTTGTCACAAATGGGTTGGTTTCCGATCTTAATGTAGCCAAGTTGCTTTACTCTGACCTCCATTGAACAAATCAACTTAATGGGCACTAGGAGTGCTATAAAACTTAACAATGGAGTGATTTTTAACTTTTAAAATATAGTTATGAAGCAAAATGTTGGATAGCTTCTACAATACTGGAAATCAAATTAAATCTAGATGTTTTTTAGCAGTCTTGACAGATATAATCCTAGTTACCATGTAAATTTATGGTAAGCTGCTGTGATATTAGCCACAGGTGCTACTTTTAATATATGAGCCGCATCTGGCTGGGAATAGAATTTCTCAGAGGACTGAAAATGACCTCACTATCAGACAATGGAAGGGAAAAAAACAAGACCACTGTGGCATATAAAAAGCTGAAGATGTGGTCCACAACTAAATATTTCACATAAAATTCATTTTAACTCTGCAGTTACAGGTTAAAGGATATTATGCTTTCAATATTTAAGAGGCGTAGATATATTTCAAGCAAATAGCCAAAAGATTAAGAATATAAGACAGTTATGAATACCCCAGCTACATATATAATACTATTTTTCCAACCTTTGATCAATGTTGGAAAAAATGATGCACTAAGACTTGAAAAGAAAATTCTTTCACTGTTCCCAAGCATGTGACATGATCAGACACCACCAAGCCACCAAACCAAGACGCAGCAACCACTGCCCTCTGAGCAGCAGCAGCTTTCCAGTGCCGGCCAGGACCACTGCTCGTGTGCTTGAAGTTCTCTGGCGTCACTCTTCATGCCCAAGAAAACATTCTCACCAAGTGAAAAACTTTTTTAATGCAATATTATTCTGTCACTTGAACCAAGTGAAATTTTTTAAAAAAAATCACTACAAGTAATTAATTACCATTCAGCGTTTGAGAACTGGCAGTATCACCCGTAGGCAAATACAAAGGGAAAAACATGAGTCTCCTACTTATCCAATTCAAAATAAAAATATAAATACGTATAAAACATAACACTGTTTGCTTTCAAGAAACCTTTCCTGAGCCATTCTGAAGCCATCATTCGCCAGAGAACTGGCAAGTGTGGAAATGGGATAGAGGATTTACAAAGATTTAATCTCCTCTGAAATAACTCTTCCTGAACTAAACAAGCCTTCTTTATCTGAAAAAACTCTCTAAAAGAGAAACATTTCTGTGAAAATGTTCCCTACGCCACCGCGCTAGGCTGCGAGAGAGGTGGCTACAGAGCCCTACAACGGACCGCTTCCTTCTGGCTGTCTCAAGTAACGCGAAGGGCTTGGTTTTTTAGCTTCCATAGATCAATTCTATCCAGGTGATGATTTCAACTTGCTCTGTTAACAAGTGACTGGATCTGCGCCTGATCTCAATGGGCATCACGAGCCCGAGTATCTTTAGCAAGAACCACCTGATGGGGCTCCCTGACACCTGTGTTCAGCTGACAGCATCGATAGGGAGCATTTACAAAGGCAGGCTCACAAAGCCTACCTGTGAAGATGGTCACTGTGTACAGGCATTGCCTAGGTAAATACGGCTTTGCCACGCAATGGAATACGATATATATCTCCCACTGTTAAAAATCATGCGGTGAAACATTTTACTGACGTGGAAAAATGTTCACTACACAGAAAGTGAAAAAGCAACTGACCGAAAAGTATCTACAACGTGACCCCAAATGTATATACACACATACACACATAAATACACACTCGTACATACTATTTTTTAAGTGGGCAGAAGGATTACACGTATATTTTTCTTCTTTATACTCTTCTGTGTTATCCAAATTATAAAACATACTATGCAATCAGAAAAAATAAACAGAAAAACCCCATTATATTTGTTAACCAGCTGAACATACCACACAAATGTAACATGGTATCATTCTTGTTAGAATGAGCGGCCTGGCTGCCCTCTGTGGGCTATGAATGACCCACAAATGTTAAACCTTTCTATTTAAAGCTTGCAGTTTTAAATAAATAGAAAGATAGAAGAGACTCACCCTTAAGGTTACATAACAGAATAATCCTTTAGGAAACTCAGCATTACAATGGCCCTCTTTTCCACGCACCCGTGTCCACGGCTACACGGTCAGTGGCCAAGAGAGCCGGGTCTCTCGGTGCGGGGCATCTTTATCTTCTCTAGGCAGAGTTTCAGTTCTCCAAATAAGGTTTGAGCTGCTCTTTGCAGACATTCTATCTGAAGTGACTTTCCCCTCTAGATAGAAGTTGATCTCCAATCTGTGATAGATTTAGGACTGACAACTGATCAATCGAGTATCATAAACTAAGGCTTTCAGGGTAGGGCATAGGGAAGCACGCAGCAGTTTATGGGTCAAATTCTCATCAGTAGCTGGCTACCTTTTTCATCAAAACATGCAAAGAACACATAGCCTCTTTTAAGCACTCCAAAATAAACATTTTTTCCTAAGTAGAACAAAGAAATAGACCCAACTTTGAACAGCAGAGTTTTTCATTCTAAGGTCTAAGATATTCCTAAACAAAACTGCAACCCACACCCTGAGTTACTCTACATCTCTTCAAAACGTAGATTTGTGTTCCGAGAAGAGCAGTCACCTTAGTGTAGGACTCCTCGGCTTACAACGATGGTCCCGCCGGCCGCTTTCTCTGTAAGCAAGCTCCTTAGCTTCCTTGACTTTTCAGCCATTAGCAAAATGGGGATACTGACACCTAACCTACCTTACAAGGCTGCTGAGAGGTTCATGAAACAAACCTGTAACAACCTAAGTTATTTCATAGGTCACATAACGCTGAGCTACTAACATCTAGTAGACACTCAAACATTCATTAGTTCATAAAATACTTTGTGATTCTTTAAACTGTCTCAAAGAAAACGGATTCGGCTGCGTTTCAGATAAATAATACAATATTAAGAGTTACCTGTATTCAGAATGACCTTAAAGCCACATTTTTACATCAAAATTTCTAAAAATAATTCCTAAAATTAATAGCCAATAATTTTTAACTTTTCTATATAGAACACAACCAAGTACAATTAAAAAGAAAAAAGGAAATATCAGCAAAGAGTGCTGGACCAGAGGTCATAGAAAGGAAAGGAAGAGAAAGAATCTGAGATTAAAAGAATTGCCTTGAAACAGAAGTGGTAGCTAATGGACAGCCGGCAAGCAGGCCCTCGGCAGCCGCCCAGGGAGGTACTCTGCGGAGTCTTGGAGGAATCTGCCATGGGCCCTCAGGACACCAACATTCATAACAGACTGTGGCTGTGGCTGTGGGTGGCTGAAGCGTTGGTGCCAGGATGCTGAGTGCCAGCCTAGTCACTCACTACTGGAGACAACTGACTCGAGATGCCCACTGTCTTCTCAGATGCTTCGAAACGGCATGTAAAACAAAGGCACAATCAATGCTGCTGTTCTCCTGGGACATGCCCCATGGCACTACGGATCACTCTCTCATCCCATCAGACACAGCAGCTTGGTGGCCAGATGAGCTGGCCACCGTTAGGAACCATCCGTGTCCAGGAGTAAGGAACTGAGGGAGAAGAAGAGTCCCTAGAGAGAAAGCATTGTATGTATAACCTATAGGAGACAAAGAGATGAAAAACATTGTTCCCCTGGGGCTGAGGGTGCTGGCTGGCTCACCCACAGTGAACCAAACCGAGAGACCTTATGTATTCAAAATATATCTCGGTAACTCTGGGCTGGGTGCCGTGGAAGACGGACAAAAGCACAACCCAAGTCTGTCCTCAAGGTGCTTACACAGGGAGACAAAGGTGAGTAGTTAGTTACATTACCCTCTCGCATGATCTAAGCTGAACTTAGTCTTGTCCCAATTTTGGCACCAGTTCATTGTCACCCTGGGCAAACCACTTTACTCCTGAGCCTCAGTTGCCTCATCCTTTCTAGTTCTAACATTCATAGCTCAGTGTCAAAGCTCTAAGATGCACAGGTTCAATACCAAAATAAGGCTGAAAGAACACCACAAGCAAGCGTAAGATAACGTAAGGACTGAATTCTAAACGCAAAGAACACACAACGGACTAATGTCTGAGGCTGCAAGGGTCTACATAAAGCATTTGAGCCTCACTTCTTCTCCTGGCTGGCCCGTACCCCCACCCCACAAAAGCCGTCCTTGCTATGGTCACTGGTGACCTCCATGATGCTTAACCTCACGGCCACCCTTTGACAGTCACCTTCCGTGGCATCTCAGAATGGATCCCTCTCACCTTCTGAATTCTGTGATACTGACATTGACCTGATTTTCTTCCTGTTTCTCTAGCAAGTCTTTTTCGTCTTTTGCCAGCTCCTCCTCTTCTGTCCAACCCCAAAATGGACTGAACCCTGAGCTGCCTTCTCTTCTCACACTAATTTCCTCCTGAGTGATCTCATCTACTACCTTGGCTTTTTTCCATACATACCTATGATTCCCCAATTATCTACAACCCAGACCTCACCCCTGAGTTCCTAACTCAGACATAAAACTACCGTCTTGAAGTTGCCATTCGCATGCCTCGCAGCACTCCCCGTTGACAGTGCCCAAACCAGGAATCGCGATCCCTGCACCCCAACCTGCTCTGCTCCCACACTTCCCCAGCTCAGCTAAATGTCACGCCAAACACCCAGTTCCTCCAGGCCCAGAATCTGGGAGTCATGCCTAATACCTTCTGCTCTTGTTCCTTACCACCTATGCCCATGCCTCGCTAGTCAGAGAAACTTGGGTAGTCTCTACCTGCACTTTCTGTAAGAGTTATGTGGCTACCACTGGTTTCTGCTCCTGTAAACTCAACACAGCTCCAACCTCTGCACTTCGCTTCTCCTCTGTCCCTCTTTCTGCGTCCCCTCCAGCGATGATGCCTCACCTGGGTGAATGTAACAGCCTCCTCGCTATTCTCCCAATTTGACATTTGCCTCCTCCACTCCATCCTCTATATCCTCTGAGTGGTCTTTTTTCAAAAACTGTATCAGCTTACCGCTTCCTTACTGAGGCCTTCCCCAATCACGCTCCCCAAATAGAATTAGGTCTTCCCATTATTCTCCCCCATGGCCCCCTTTTCTGTTGCAGAGGCTGATGGGATGGCCTGGAGTCAACTTCTGACACCATACCTACCAGCTATGGGACCCTGAGCAAGTCACTTAGTCTAAGCCTCAGTTTCCTCATCTGTAAAATGCAGGAAATACTCACTTCACAGGGCTTGGTCAGGATTAACTGAACGAAGACAGGCGACGTCCTCACCATAGTGCCTGGCCCACAGCGTAAGTGTTCACTAAGCATCAGCTGTTAGGATGTTCCTTCCTGGCACTTACCATACCTGGTAACGATACATTCATTTTCTTCTTTGCTTATGCTCTCCCTCCCCCACTGTGTCCCCATGAAGACAGGGACAGCATCTGCTTTGCTCACTGCTGGCTTCACCCCAGTGCCTGGCCTGCAGTAAGTGCTCAGTAAGTGTTAGTTATTGCGAAGTACATAAAAATCAAGAAAAACTTTCTGGCGGTGGGCGGAACGTGGACAGATGGGGACAGGATAGGGTGGGACTGGGCATGGGAAGGAGAAGAACAGCTCGAATAAAGGCAGAAAAGAACTGAACTGAGATGCGAGGGGCCTTAGCTCCAGGTTCAGCGTGGCCACTAATCTTCTGTGGCCTTGGTCAAGGTACTCCCCTGCCTGAGCCTTGGGTTCCCCACTTCTTCAGAGAGGGGAATGACTGGGTGACCTCTCAAGGTCCTTATAGTTCTAATCTCTGAGTAAAGAGGCTTCCCGCAGAGGAGTAAAGCGAGGTAGGGTTAAGGCTGGGCTGTGGCAGCTTTGAACCCTCTGAGAAGATGAGGTGTGTCCTGTAAAGTGTAATAGGAAAGCACTGGGATTTTCTGAGCATGGACCAACCTGATCACGGCAAAGTGGCACGCAGGGCAGTGGGAGCAGGGAGAGCCTAAAAGGGACAGGTGGCCAGCGAGCCCCTGCTAGAGCTCCAGGGGGAAGGCAGTGCACCCAGGCCAGCGGCAGTGTGGGGTGAAAGATACTAAAGCACAACTGACTTGTTCTTGGCGACCGATCGCCAAGATAATTCTTTAGTTTCAGGCCTGGGTGCTCGAGAGGACAGTGGTCCTGCTGCTGAGAGAAACAAGCAAGTCAAAAGAAAGGCGGGAAGACAGGAGTTTGCTTTCAGATAGCCTAGGATGAGGAGTGCAGCACAAGAACCCTCCCTGCCCGGCAAGCCCAGCTCCCCGAACCCACCTTAGGGCCTTCATCTCCCCACACGATGCAAACAAAATGTGCCCCCTCTCCCTGTCCTTGGCCTACACCACCTTCCTTCACACCGTCAAGGCCCACCTCAAAATTCCTCTCCTGCAGGCAGCCGTCCTGCAACGCGCCCCCTTCGCTCACCAGCACAGCACTCACTCTTTAAGGCCTGGCTAACGTGGCAATTTGAAAAAATCAACCACCTTGTGCAATTTGCACGTGCCAGCTCCCCAACAAAACTGGGAGCTTTCCGGGCAGAAGTGGAATTATGTACTTCTGCTGCCTCTTCCTCCTCTGTGTCTTGGGCCCAGAGCCATGCCAGCCCCTCAGGGGTTGCCAGCCCTGATGCCTTGCTGGGCGCACGGATCCTGACAAAGCCAGACCATGTGGCAGCCCCAGGCACCTGGGACATGTCCACAGCCAGGGCGGCAAGGGCGAGGACAGGGCGTGTGAAGTCAGGTTGATGTACGACACGGTGAAAGGCTCAGTCCTGCCCTGCTGGATGAGAGCACACGAGCAAACAGAGTCATTAGCAGCGTTTGCTGTTTTGATAGGATTGACTTTAACGATACAATTAAATGACCTCCGATTGCTCAACAGTGATACCTGGGTTACTCCCAAACAAGTACAGCTTTGTGTGTTTCAACCGGTGAACATTCCCTTTCTCAGGGAAGTACGGGAAAACCCGTTTAAGGGAGAAAACTAATCCAACAAGTAGTCCTTGGAAAACAAGGTATCTCCTAAAAAAACAAACACAAAACAACCAGCTTTCTGTATCACCGCAGGATCTAAAAAGTTGCTGTAGGAACCAGGGATGTAAGTCTGGCCCCTACTAACTGTGACATGACCCAGTGTGACCACAAGCAATCCCACGGTCTTGGTCTGGTTCAGTGTCCCGTGAGATTCAGGGACTGAGTTACAGTGGCCCGTTCCAGCCTCAATCAGAAGGACGATGTGGTGGTAAATTATCCGCAACGCAGGGGAAAGGATGTCACTGCTTTGTTTTGTCTAAAACGATGTAGAAAAAAGAGCAGAACACGTAGAGCTCAGAGCCAGGGAAGAAGAACCTCACCCACCTGTCCACATGTTGGACCCAAGCCCTCCGAAAGGCAGACAGCACCCGGCCACCACCCAGCCACAGGAACGTGAGTACAGCACTGCCTAAGAGCTGACTGGCTGCTCCATCAGGCACCCAAGATCTGTATTCCGACACCCCTGAATGCAAGTTTGTACGACACGGCCCTGATGCACCTCTGTTGACAAAAGCCCTGTGCCAACCTGAACACTACTGATAATGACCGTACTGAAGCAGTGGGCAGGCATAGCAAAGAAAAGCAGAAACAGAACAGAAAAGAGCAAGACTAAAATACTTTTAAGTTATTATTTAAAGTCCCCTTTCAATTACTTTCTGCAATTATTGAGCCAGCAGTCCATTGTTATTAATTCACAGTCAGCCTATTTAAGCGGTACCAGCAATGCAGGCTGGAAACAAATGCCTCAGTAATTTCCTAACTCGAGCGTTATTTTCTTGTCAGTTAAATTTAAAGCAACCCATTTGTGACCACTTTATACCAAGCTAATCTCATATAAAGTGCTTCCCAAACCCTAACAGCTACACTAAGGTTTTATACTAATGAAAGCAATTTACATAAATGAAATTTATGTCAATGCATTTCATGACAAATTTTTTATTTTATAATAATTATGGTACTTATATGATAACATCTGTTGATATTCACAGTCTAAACCTGGCAAAGATTTAAACCCACAACATTTTCCATGCATCATGTACATTATCTGTGAAAAGCAATAAAAAAAAGCAATGAATGCATTAATCATACCAATATCATCTGCAAAGCATAAATCTGAAATACCTTTCACGTCAGCTCAAACTGCTTTTTTATTTTTTACACACCTGATTTTACGCCATCTGTAAGAGGGCAAGACAAAGACTGTTGAGGAAATTATACTGCTCGGCTGTTTGACTTTCACAAAATACTCAGGCTAAGTTCTGTAAACAGAAGATTTACTACACAACTAAGAAAAACTGATGTAGTTAAAAGTCCATTTTTATTAAAGGACGGTGTAACGACCACTGTGTTTTCACACTGCAGTGCGGTATCCTAGCTGCACTGTTGACACCTGGTTTATATTTCTCCTCATCTATCTAAGGCACACTGCTTTTGCAAACACACGGCAGGTCTAAACCTACTGCACAACACAAACAACAGAAGCAAGACTCCAGATGATAACGTTTTAGGCTCTTAATTCCCCACCCCGGTGGACACCAGCACTGATGTTCCAGCCACCGCCTGACAACACCAACATGGTCCTGCCCAGGGCTCCCCGAACTGCAGGAAGAACTCCAAAATTAACATCCACATGAACACCACACAGATATTTTTATTAGCTTCTTAAATTTTAGGTAAGGTTTACTAAAACATGTCTTTACTCATCCTTCCAAGAAAAACTATCGACACTTTCTCAGATTTCTAGTCTCTGTGGTCAAGTCACCAGTGGGCACATGTTAAATACAAGCTACCGTGTGTGATAACCATGTAACTTTTCACTTTACCTGGTCCCAGACACACAAACGTTAGCCTCTGTTTTGAAAGCAAGATGACACCTTCTAACCCACATGATGCCCAAGCCATGGGAACATCCTCTCTGGGAGTTCCTCCTACCCTCAACAGGTAGAATATCCTCTCTCAAGCGTGCTCAGATGCATTACTAACTCATAACTTTGATGTGCACAAAAAAGAACTATAAAACCTGAACTAATTCATTCACACTGAGAGCTGCTGAGACCTCCACCGATACCCTGCGGAGGATTGTTAAGACTTTCATCAACAGTTGTCTTTCTTCTGGGATCATCAAGCCTTTGACTTCACTAAGTGTTTCAAAATGTCCACCATAAGCCTATTGTCAAATTCCTCAATAAAACATTTTTATAAAGTAGTCAGCAACAGTAACTTTCAACTTCTCTACAGCAGGAGTTTCTCTGAGCACAGGAGAAATATTCTACAAACCCCCAAGTCGCACATGGTGATGCTGCTGCCAGATGCAGCCCCCCACCGCCACAGCCCAGGCCACGCAGAGGCTCCGCCTCCCTCCCCACTCCAGCTCCAGGGAGCTTCCGACGGCAGCATCACAATAACAGGTAAGTGAACGGGATGAACAACATATAGAACACACGAAGCTTGGGCCCTGCCCTGCCAAGGATACTACACTTCAGCAAACTATTAGACTGAGCCACATAAAAGTGCCATTTTTATAGGTCAAAAGGAGCTGACTATCAGCCCGTTCATATGTTTCAGTCTATACAACCGAACGCCCTGCGGGGCAGACCCACCTAGGAAGCACGATGTGCAGGACCTCCTCCAGGAGTGCAGACAGCCACAGCTCCTTCCCACAAAGCCTGGTCCCTGTCTCCTGAACCAAACGTGCCCTCCATTGCCAGTCGCAAACTCTGTATCTTCCACCCAAAATTCATCATTCGTCCAAAAGGGACCAAACCAAGCCAGGTGCCCAGCACCGCTGCCTACCTATTCCCGACACTCGAACAATGGCGGCCCCAGGTGCCCAGGAAGGAGAGAAGAGGGGACAGCCTTCCTGGGGGGTTGTGTTGCCGCCTGGCCAGTCTGGGCTCCCGCCCTGAAGGGCTCCACCCGCTGGCATCTGGGGAGCTGCTTCCTGGGTCCCGAAGCCAAACCTGCACAGACTTCTAAAGCTTAAAACTGCCTCTGACTTTGTAAGTTTCCTGTTTGTCTCCACACATGACAATGTATAACAAAATCTATCTTTATGGGACACTCACAACTGCATTTCTAACTGACAGTTTGTTCTTTCAATGTGGATACCCTGCAGTTGCCAATCACCTAAGTTTATATGTCATTTATAGACCTCTGTCTCCTTCTGTCTACATGAACAGAGAAAAAGCAAAACTCCTTTACAAATGCCAACCCCACCCTGTCTGAGTCTAAGCATCCCCAGTGTGGAAAGTCCCTGCCTCGAGTCCTGGTATTGCTGTGCTCTGTCTGTTCAGGGAGTGTCACCATCTGCCACCATCATACTGCCCACCAACCCACGGCAGGCTGCGGAGCCCGTGCCCTGCCCCCCAGGCAGAGACCGCCGGCCACAGCCACTGGCACCACGGCTGCTTCACCCACCTACACGCACAGCATCCCTTGGGAATTTCTGCATGTATAAGCTCTAAGTATTTGTATCCATCTGAGCTATCAAACGAATTTGGAACTAACCATATCTTGGAATAAAACCTCTGAGAGAAAAGAAGCTCAGATGTATTTTGCTGGCTATTTACTGTTATAGTAAAACCTGGAATAGCCCAAAGCTTTGAGAAATAGAGTTTTCATCCAGGGTCACTGAAAATGTTCCTAAAATCTATGGTTCCACAGTATGGTTTCCACAGCAGTAAAAGAAATGAAGACAAAGCGAACTTGTGATACCGTTGTATACACACTACATAAGTGAACCATTTAATCACTTCTTGGCCCTTTGGCTAAGATCAAGCGTAGCAAACCACTTCAAAACTGCAACACCCAACCAAAGTGCAATCACTGTCCTGAAGATTTTATCATAAGTAAAACGAAAAGACTACATAAAGAACTGAAAAATGTTCATAACCTATTGAGAAAAACAAACAGAATATATTTTTTATTGCAATGTTCAGCAAAGATTAAAAAACAATATGCTACCAGCCAGTGTGGGTCACACTCTTAGGGGCGAGGTGTCATCATTTCTGACTGTGGCTTCTTCCAGGTTGCAGAGCTGAGGCCAGGAGAGGTGCCTCCGCTGGCACAAGCATAGGGAGCACAGCGGGCCTCCCTGAAGCCCTGCTGAGGGTGGGGCTGCAGCAAGGGCGACATGGAAACGCCTGCTCACGGTAAAGGCTCCAGTGGGCATCCCTACGTATCCAATCTGCATACAGGCGGGATTACATCTGGAAGATAAATTCCTAGGACAATGGGTATGCGGACTGTAAAATTGACAAGCGTTGCTCAATTGCCCTCCAAAAAGATCACATCAAAGACACTCCCAGCTCTTACTATCCAGCTCCCGTCACAGCTGCACGTCCCCCACCAGCCTAGACTCCAAGGACCAGTGTTTTAATCCCTCCTTGCACACGCCCTTATGTCCCCTGCCCCTCTGTTCCTCCACTGCACTCATTTGGCAAAAGTTCAGCCCTTGTTAAGTCCAAGTCTGTACCTACTCCAAGCTCGTGCCAAAGCAGCTGCGCATGGCTGGACAGAACATACAAAATCTTTACTCTAAATGTCTGACCAGAGGCCAGGCACGGTGGCTCACACCTGTAATCCCAGCACTTTGGGAGGCTGAGGCGGGAAGATCACTTGAGGCCAGGAGTTAAAGACCATCCTGGCAACATAGCAAGACTCCCATCTCTACAAAATATAAAAAAATTAGCCAGGTGTGATAGCGCACACCTGTAGTCCTAGCTACTCGGGAGGCTGAGGTGGGAGGATCACCTGAGCCCGGGAACTGGAGGCTGCAGTGAGCTACAATCATGCCATTGCACTCGAGCCCAGCAAGACTCTAGCAAGACTGTCTCTAAAGAGAATAAAAAAAAAAATGTTTGACCATAAATCTGTAGTGACACTGAGAACCGGCCGGCAACCAGCCACATGTCCCAAGTTAGTTCACTGAAGTCTCCACAGTGACTATTCCACGCCTTTTCCTATCTCCCCAGATCTCCAGTACTCCTCCCTCCCACCCCCGCTTACTCTCAGTTGATGACCTCACTAAAATAATAGAAGCAATCAAAAGAGAATTACCTCTTTTTCCCAGGACAAATGTACCAACCTGCTTGCCTCTATTCTCATATACTCTTCCTTCTTTCCTGCCACAATGGATACGCCATCCCTGTGCCCTACTACCCATCTGATCCTGTCCTCTCTTGCCTAGCTAGGACTTTGCTCGCACAATTTCCCCCTCTAAAAACTCACGAACTGCCATCTCCAGCCTGGCTCTCACCCCTTATACCCACCTGCTAACCTGACTGCTCCACTTGATGACTAATATGCATCTCAAACCTGACATGTCCAGAACAGGATCCTGACTTCCCTACCCGCCCCTGCCCCACACCCCGTGTTCCTTAGCAAATGGCACCAGTGGCACCACCCTTCGCCCTATAGCTTGAACCAAAACCTCAGGGCCATCCTTAACCTCCCCTTTTCCCACACCCAATCTTATAGCAAGTCCTGATTATTCTACCTTCAAAATATAATATATGAGGCCCAGACAACCGCACGAGTGCTGTGTGTGGTCTGCATGCCTCCACTCCTGCCCTCCTACCGCCTGCTCTCAGCAGAATGGCCAGGGAGACGTTTATAGAACACAAGACAAATAATGATACTTCCCTGCTTGAAATCCTCCAGAGAATAAAACCCAAACTCCTCACCATGCAAACAAGGCCCCAGTGCTCTGGCCCCTCCCCTCTCTCCTCTCTGTCCATTCCAGAACACCGGCCTTCTGGCTCTGTCTTGGTCACACCAAGATCACTCGGCTTCAGGAGCTGTGCGCTTGCTGTTCTGCCATCTGGGAAGCTCTTCCCTTGGATCTTCACACACTAGTTCCTTGGTTACTCAGGCCTCAGATGTCCCCTCCCCAGAGAGGCCTTTCCAGACCACTCCCCCTTACACAGTGTCTCACCACCCCCCGCCCCGTCACTCTCTGTTCTGATACTTCACTCTTCACCAGCCTCGCCCCTAGCTGAAATTATATTACCTATTCATTTGTTTATTGTCTATTTTCCCCACTACAATGAGAGCTACACGAGCTGGCACAGAGAATACACTTAATAAATATTTGTTGAATTAAGGGATATTACTTTTATGGTAAAAATATTTTTTTTTAATTTAACTGCATGTACAATCACTACATTGTAAATAAACTATACCTATGGAGAAAGACCGAAAAAAAAAAAAAACAAAAAAAACAAAAAAATGAAAGTAGTTGCAATAGGAAATTTTTTTTTTACACCATCCTATTCTTATGTTGCAATATTCCTGTTACAATAAAAAAAAAACATGGCTTTTCTTTCCTAGATGAAAGATGAATGAGTATCTGTCAGTGCCAGAAGGTCACTACCTCGCACGTAAGTTGTGAGCAAGAGAAAAGCAGCTCCTGGTATTTGGGAGCTGGCCTGGTACTGACACCCAGGCCTGGGTGCTCTCCTGAACATCAACATCAGACAAGGCTGCTCTGTGACCAGCATGGATTAAGGCAAAAACAAGACCACCCTGCAACGACACCTGAACACAGACAAAACATGAACACTGTCCAAGCCATGAAACACCAAATAGCCCCCTCTCCCAGCTGATGAGTGACTACTGCTTCCTTTCAATTTAGGCTTTGGCCCTGCTTTATCTTCTTTTATTTTATTGTATTTTATCTTATTCATTTGTTAATATACACAGGTATTTATTTATTTATTTGAGACAAGGTCTTGTTTTTTAACCCAGGCTAGAGTGCAGTGGTGCATTCCTAGGCTCAAGCAATCCTCCTGCCTCACTCTCCCCAGTAGCTGGGACTAGAGGAGCACACCACCAAGCCTGGCTAATTTTTTAATTTTTTGTAGACATGAGCTCTTGCTGTGTTACACAGGCTTGTCTCGAACTCCTAGGCTCAAGCAATCCTTCTGCCTCAGCCTCCCAAAGGGCTGGTATTATAGGCATGGGCCACCACCCTGGCCCTGCTTTAATCTGCTCTCCCAACAGGTAAGATTTATTAAAATACTGAATCATAGAATTACCCATTTCCTGACAGCATCCAATCCAGAGCAAAGTCCCGATTCCTTAAAAACTTTCTGATATTGCCAGTCTGAGCAAGAGCAAGATCCCGTCTCTACAAAAAATAGAAAAATTAGCCAGGTGCAGTGGGGCACACCTATAGTCCTAGCTACTCGGGAGGCTGAGGCAGGAGGATCACTTGAGCCCAGAGTTCGAGACCAGCCTACACAACACAGCAAGAGCTCAACTCTACAAAAAGTAAAAACATTAGCCGGGTGTGGTGGCATGTGCCTGTAGTCCCAGCTACTCTGAAGGCTGAGGCAGGAGGATGATGTGAGCCTGGGAGTTGGAAGCTGCAGTGAGCTCTGATCACATCACTGTACTCCAGGCTGGGTGACAGAGAGACCCCGTCTTTAAAAAAAAAAAAAAAAGCTTTCCAATATCCCCACCACAGGCCCAAATGCTGTGCTAAGTCCTTCTGCTACCGTCCTCCTGAGATGCCCTTGGTACCTGGTGTGCATCCCCCTCACTGCAGTGAGCAATGAGCCCAACCTGTCAGCTACAGGTGTGTTCCTAGTTGTCTGTGGCTGGAAGGCACTGACAGCTGTCATGACATCAGCTGCCGTTACAGGCCACTGTACATGAAGAAGTCATAGGAGCCTGGCTGAGAAACTGACCCCGAGATACAATCTCGATTCTGGCTGTCTGAATACGTTCCCTGACATTGGCTGATTTCTTCTCATCTGCCTCTTTCTCCTAAACGCTGGATAAAAGGAGGAAAAAGTCCAGTTAATTAAATGTCCCAGTGAACAACGTTACAATTAATCCATTATGCCCTGCAAGCTTCCCTGCCCTCACATTTCTGAAAGTCACTCCGAGCGCAAGGTCAGAGTGGTGCTGGGGGACTGACTCATGGGCAGGGCCTGAGGCAACATCACTCAAGTACTTTAAGCCACATGTTCAAGCCCAATAAATTAGGCCAGGCTTAAAGAAGTCAAGCCGTACACATGTAAGAATTTTAATAAGCTTGGAAAATGCTACCTAGAGCTCATACACAAGCTTACTGTACCAAGGGGATTCCCTGCCACCAGCCACCGCGTGCTAAGCCCCTGACAAGAGCTGTCGAGCACGTGGGGCAGCAGGGACAGGGAGCCTGCTTGGGCCAGGTTTCCTCAGGAGCCGGGGACTCGCGGCAGAGGGCTGGCAGCCAGATGGACGGAGAACAGAATAGGGCGTGCAGCTCAGCGGAGCCAACGGCATTTACTAGGAAAACATGCCGGAGGTTCTTTGGTGGAAATCTGGTCCTCACACACCCTTCTAGAAACTAGCAAACACTGTAATCAATGTCTGCATCTATCAAATGCCTGCTTGTACCCAGAACTGTATTAGGTACAATAGAGAGTTATTTAAGCAAACATGGTCTCTGACTTCTAGATGCTGACACCTAATATAAATAAAAACAATAAATCTGTCCAAGGGATTACCAAACTAACTGAACAAACATGAGTAGTCAAGAGCGTTTACCTTATATAAATGCCACGGAGCAGTAACTGCAGGGAAAGTCATGGGAGATGACTCTCTAAACAGGGTGGGGCCCTACTGGAACAGTTACCTTGTTAAAACTGAGTCTCCGAGGGGGAGGGCAGGTTTTAAGAAAAGCTTCCAGAGCTGGCTCGTGAGCCGGGGGAGGGCAAGCCAGTCAGGGAGATGATTTAGAGACAGAAATACAAGTACAGAGGCAAGAAAACTTACCAACTGCCCGGGAAAAGCAGGGGTAACCAGCCAAGGAGGTACACCCTTCCCAACTGGTTTAACTCATGTCCCCTACGTTCGCACCCTCTTTCAATGTTTTTAAAATTTCAAAAGAAACCAAATACCCTAACCAACACCAAATCCAAGCAATAGTGGTTTCAGAATTTGATTTTTCAAATGACACAAACCACCCTCTTCCCTCAGAGCTAAGAGTCGCCCAGCTGGGTGGTAGCAACTGTCAACAAGAATGCAACTCTACCTCTGAACTCCTAAGGGAGGCCTTGGATCCTCAGTCCACACGGGGCCAGACAGCCAGCAGCATCAGAAAGTGACAACAATAGACCATGGCCCTAGCAAGCATTTATAATAATTACCTGATTAAAATTTTTGAAGGAGAACTCTTTGTAGATGGCATCTCTCTCACTGGATTCCGACCATCCTGCTGCTTTAAGGTCGAGCATCACCTGTTCCCGCTCCTCTGCTCCCAGCCGGTGAGCGTCTGCTGACTGGGAAGAGAACACATTTCATATCTTAAAACGCAGAGGTTTACTTAAACTCAAACTTATAGCTCTTAACCTTAAGTAGAGACATAGAAAAAAGTCTCAAGGGCAACAGATTCTTTTTTTTTTTTTTTTTTTTTTTGAGAGAGAGTCTCACTCTGTCACCTGGGCTAGAGTGCTGTGGTGTCAGCCTAGCTCACAGCAACCTCAAACTCCTGGGCTCAAGGGATCCTCCTGCCTCAGCCTCCCGAGTAGCTGGGACTACAGGTGCACACCACCACGCCTGGCTAATTTTTCTATTTTTAATAGAGAGAAGGTCTTGCTTGTGCGCAGGCTGGTCTCGAACTCCTGACCTCAAGGGATCCTCCGGCTTCAGCCTCCCGGAGTGCTTAAGATTACAGGCGTGAGCCACCATGCCAGGCCTCAGGGGCAACAAATTCTAACCATATTTCATTCCTTTGTTCTCAAAAAATAGACCAAAGCAAGGCCAGCTCTGCGTAAAATAAGCTGCCTCCATGGTAGACGTTATCTCTGGTCTCCTTACTGCTACTACAAACTTCACAATTTAGCTTCTCTAGTTCATTCCAGACACAGCTGAGACTGACCATTACCACTGGCCATCCTGGCCACTCAGGAAACTGAGGTAAAAACACTCAGCCAAGGAAACCCTCCTAGTCCACTGGCAGGTCCCGCATGGGAACTCAGGGCTCCACGCTCCCGGTGTGTTGCTCTTGGACGTCCCCACCTCAGCTCGGCAGCCTCCGCCGCTTACTCACACGGGTTTTAACTGTTGGGGATCACCAACCCCTTGCACGTCTGATGAAAACCAATCCCCAAAGGGAAAAAACCAGCGCACATTTACATAGCATTTTGTATAGTAACCCCTAGGAGCCCGCAGATCTTCCAGACTACGGGTCAAAAGCCCTTACCTTAGTGGAGTGACTTCATGAGACACTTTTCTCAGAGCATCAGTAAGACAAACTCCCTCCACGGTTTGGCCAGAGAACTGCCCAGTCCACAGCACTTGTGTGCACTGTCCACCTTGCTCCCACTCGCCCCGGTGATGACAGTCACAAACCCAGGTTCTGTTGGTTAAAAAGCCCATACTTCCGGTGCTATTTGTTTTTCAACTGAAAGAACTCTCAACATCAGGGCCAAAGAGAAGAGATGAATACTCTACTAGACGTCAGGAAAGCTGGGCTCTCATTTCAGGCAACACCTCCTGCCTTCCCTACCCACTTGCAAGGCTACTGAACACTCAGTGAGAGAGGGACACGCACACAGAAAGACGGAACTACAACGAGGGCTCCTCAACAAAAGGCAACAGGGGCTGAGCCCATTCTCCTGATTCTCCACCATTAAGCCGTAACTCACTCTCACTGCAGAAATTCTGATGCCTTTTATTACTGACATTAATATAATTAAGAGGGCAAAGGTGCTTTACCTTGAGACAACTTATTCCATGAAGATGCAAAGAACACCACTAATGAACCCATTTTCTAATTTTTCTTCCTTGCTAGATCAGCTACCCTCCCCCCCAACTAACCAAAGGGAAAAATGAAAATATCTTTTCATTAAACAAAAATATTTAAAACATTATTAAAAACCATTTACTCTTAAAAACAAAAAGATCTATGCATTAGTTTTACGGTGACAGTTCTGACAATTGTACACAGAGGTCTATTTAAAAAATAATCTAAAATTTTTATTAAACACCTAATTTTTCAACTCAGAGCATTTTGGAAAAGAAACAGAATTATGTGTGTCCACACTGAGTAGCTGCAAAGACACTAAACGTGACATGGGTACCGCGGCAGGCAGGCACGTGGAGCCTGTGGCACACTCTGAGCTGTTTTTCTGAGTCTCAGCCACCTGCATGCCCACTGGGACCAGGGGTGTGCGCCCCGGCTCAGGGCAGCTGTCTACCCATCAACAGGGATCATGTCCAAGGCTGGGAAATGGAGCCATTTCATCTACCCAACACCAATGGCCCCAGGGAGGACACACCCTCAAAAGAACACTTTGTGGTGGGCTTAAATTCTTTTCATAAGGGACAGGGGAGTGGTAAAAAACCTAGGATTTGGAGAGAGTAAACTGACTCAAGGCCTAGCTTTGTTCCTTTCAGCTGTGGGGTGCTGAACTTGGCGTCTCTGAACTCCGGTGTCCTCCCCCCTGTCTGTAGTGGGGATATTACAACATCCACCTGCCAAGATTTTCTGAAAGGATTACAGCGATCTCGAACGCGAAGGCACCCAGCATTGAGAAGGGCACGTAGCAGCCGCTCAAATCACGTCAATTCATTTCTTCCCAGAACAACACAATTGCACCTGATCACCAGCACCAAGGACAGGGGTGCGCCTTGCGACACGCCCGGGTGACTGCGAGCACTTCACCTGTGTTCCTACCTTCCTGAGAAGCAAAGTGCTTCTCCTCCGTCTTCGAGCTACTTTAAATTTCTTCCGTCAAAGGATTTCAAGCAGCCCCGAGGGCTCCAACGAGCAACTTAAAAAGAAACGGTGAGTTTAATGCAACACTTTTCCACTGGGTGGTGCTGCACGTTAAAACTTTCCCTCCATTTACTCCAAAATATTAATTTCTGGAGCAGGAAAACTGACCGAACGCCCCTTGGAAGAGGAAAGGAAAACCCGTGTCACCAAAAAAGATAATTTATTAATAATTCCTCCAAAAAATCTGAATTCACCAGGGGGCGACGCCGCTGGCAGGGCGCCGCGAGCCGAGGCAGCCCGCTCTCCCGCGGCGGCGATCTCCGGGACCCAACGGCGCCTCCGGTCGTGAAGCCCCGGGTAGTTTTCCAGCCACTTTTCGTATCTGCTTTTCGCTGTTCAACGGCACTCGTGCTCGTCTGTTTCCGAACAGCAAGTGCGTGGGCCACGGCGGAGTGTTTAAGCCAAGGGAAAGGGGGCCCGGGCCGTGGGTACCCCGGTCTCCGACCCGCGCGTCTGGCAGGTGCCGGGTGACTCACGCCGACCGCAGGCCCGGCCCCCTTCGGGCTGCCCTGGTCCCTCCCGCCTCGCGCTCCTCCCGCACCCGCTCGGCACTCACCATGGCCGCGAGCCTCGGGCTCCAGCCCCGCAGCGCCGCCAACAGGCCCCGCGTCGCCCCCCGCGCCCAGAGCGCCGCCGCCATCGCCGCCCGCCGAGGGCTGCCCGCCGCACTGCCTGCGCGCCGCCTGCCCCGCCGCCCCCGCTCGGCCCCGCCGTCCCGCACAGCCGGCCCCGCCCCGCCCCGCGGGCCCAGGCCCCGAAGGCCCCAGGAGCTGGGCGGCCGCCAGCTCTGTTGGTCGCCCGGCGGGCGCGACACGGCAGCCCCGCGGGCCCCGCAGCGGCGCCGCCCTCGGATCTGCCTCTGGCTTCTCCCCGCGCCGTCCGCGCCCGGGTGCCGCCTCCTCGGTCCGTGCCCGCGCGGCAGGCCGGCTGCCGGGGCCCTGGGCCGGCCCTCCCGTCCTGCTCTTCGGGCCCGGAGCCTGCCCTCGCCTCGGGCGTCGCCCCGCCTCAGACCCGCGCGCCGTCAGACCCGCCGGGGTCCCTGCTGCGCGGTGGGCGCACGGCCGCGCGGGCCGGAGGGTGTCGCGGGCAGGGGCTCGGGGCCGAAGCCGCGGGTTCTGGGGACCGCCCCCACGGTCGTTAATCCAGCACTCGCGGGGGACGGTGAGCCACAGCGGTCAGCCTCGGGGGCCCGTTAAGTCGGGCAGCCGGGGTTCGAATGGGCGCCCCGGTCAGTCTTTGCTCAGCTGCCCAGTCCAAGCCAGCTGGCTCCTCCGTATTTGCGGAGATTGGAATCTGGAAAACCTGGCTTGTACTTTCTAAAAAGTGGCTGTTTCGTGAGCATCCACACAGGCTCAGCACACAGGAACTCTGGAGATAGGTGTGAACATATTTAGATAAATGTTTTCTGGTGTCATTTGGGGGAAGGTATTCTTTGTTTTATACGTATGTGCATTGAATTTTTTTTTTTTTTTTGCTTTTTTGTGATGTAACTGACATACCATAAATTAACTCTTTAAAGCATACAGTGTTTTTTATTAATGTATTCATTTGTATCTTTTTTTTTACTAAATAGTTCAAGCAAATTAATATAAGCAGTTTTGCAGAGGATATAGCAAAAGGTTTTCAAAGAGTGAGAATTCATTTAAGTTCAACCTAGCAGTTGTTAGCAGTTCATCCAATTGGACTTAGAAAAAATAAAGCTTTTGCCTCAAAATGAGCTAACATTTATGGACTTTTGGCCTGACCTTCCTTCTTCCTGTTTGCCCACTTGACAAGATGTAACTGTTTCAAAAGCAAAACTCAGGGAAGAGTCACTATGGAGCCCCTGATCAAATGTCACCGGTCTCAAGGTGTTTATCTCAGACACTCTGGTTTCTTTTGTCTGGTGCAGAAGGCAGACAGATACTAGGTGTGGAATTAAAGGTTGTATTTCCAATATTTACAGTGGGTGTTTGTGATCACAAAAAAGTACTCATTTGCTCATCCAAGTGAGAACTGAAAAATGAACTGGTCGCGTTAGTGACCATTCGCTTTCAGTACGTTTACTTTCATCATTTTCCTTCCTTAACACCACTGGATGAGACTGTGGCATCTCAGGTCTAGTCGTGAAAGCAACGAAAGAAGGATGCTGGGGCCCAGGGAAGTGACATCCACCAACAGCAGCTGTGAATGCTCTGCCCTCACACGTAGCTCCCCAAATAGGATTTAAGTCCCTCAGCAAAGATGCACTGGCTACATCCTCTGTAGTGGATGCCATGCTTGACCTGGGATGGTTTAGCTGGTCTTGGACCACTTCCTCCCCTCTTCCACCTCCCTTTCCCTTAAAACTAGTGTTTCCTGGCTGATCCTCTCTATACTTGAACCTCCTTTCCAAGGAAAAACTGCTCCACATTTCCCTCCAGGGGAACGCCACGTAGCTGATCTCAGTGAAGTGTCAGAAGCAAAGCCATGGATCTGTTGGTCAGTCTGGGAGCTTTCCCTCGCCCCCCAGATGAGCGTAGGGCCCCATTATACATCAAGAGGCAAGAAAATGCTTGTATCTTTGATGGAATAATTCCCACTCTGGGGATTTACCTCCAAGGAAATGAGACTATATGCAACCAACTTAAACTACTTCAAATTCTTTCAGTGAAAGTAGAGACCACAAATGTCAAGGTATTTGACTCTTTTATTTTCCATCAGTTGCTACTTGGAGGGTCA
Source organism: Eulemur rufifrons (assembly GCF_041146395.1). Classification (NCBI taxonomy): domain Eukaryota; kingdom Metazoa; phylum Chordata; class Mammalia; order Primates; family Lemuridae; genus Eulemur; species Eulemur rufifrons. The sequence goes on along the minus strand of NC_090992.1, from coordinate 2,913,984 downwards.
CACTAATCAATTCTAGTTACTCTTTCTATAACAACACTTTCTGCTATGGACTCCAGAAGAGAAATTGCAAACAAAAAAATCAACCTTCTTAAACATATATAAGGAATCAAGAGTTTTCTAGAACTATAACCCAAAAGTCCTATTTTTGGTGCCTCAGTAAGCACATTGTCATTAACTCACTACTCCACCAGAATGTCTTCACATTTCAAACTGGTTTACTCTTCACATATTGGATGATGTTCAAGTAGTAAAAATAAGAACAGGGCATTCTAGGGAATATTTTTTTTGCATTTGCTTATTGTAATTCTAGTTAAAATACCAGTTTAGAATTTTTTGACACATTCAATAGTAGGTCAACAAATGCATGATTTTTTTAAGTGAAGTTGCAAATCAATACTTCACTAGAGAAAATGAAACTGTAGCACTAATTTCTGAAATGAAGGATAGAAATTCTTCTTTCCAACTTTTCCTTTCAGTCCATCATTATTCCACATGTTCCTGCTCTTGTCCTGGAATTAGCCACCGAATACTCTCAGTTCGAATGGTAGCATACATAATGAAACTAATTAAAAAGAATAAGGAAAAGACAAGCAGCCAGTCCACACTTTTTATCAACGTGCTGGGAAGAGGGCCTATTTGGTCAGCTTGAGTTACCATCACATTTTTCTTGGCTTCTATACCTGAAAGAGAAATCAATTGTTTCAAATCAGATAGAAAAAGCACCCGCCATAGATTTTTCTGAAATATTATACATGGTATGCACTAAAATAAACACCACTGCTGGGCTATCTGGGATGGATTGCACTTGCCTGTCAGTGTAATTTGTAACTTGCCTTTCCCCACACCACATCAAAGGATCAGGAATCCATTCAGCTGCTCAAAGCCAAAGCACTAGAATTCTGTGAACTCATCAGAGGTTTCTTAGTCAATGCATTGTAAGAGATGTCTTTTGGTCTCTTTTGAGACTAATGTTCAATAAGTAACTAGTAAAGCTTCTCTCCAGAGTCTACAGAATGTTTTCAGAGGTTAATTAATACTAAATTCAAAATGCTTTTTAAATAATTTACTCAAAGAATTGTTAAGAACAACTGGCCACCACTTGGCTCAGTGGTTACCAAAGATGCCTTGACGTAGATTGCACTTGTGTTCTAGGTTTTCTGAAAGCACTCAACAAAATGGCTTCCCCTCCCCACATCAATCTAAATGACAATCTGGGATCCAGTATAAGACTTGGAATAGGGCCCCTGTGTGGCTCACGCCTATAATCCTAGTACTCTGGGAGGCCGAGGTGGGTGGATTGTTTGAGCTCAGGAGTTTGAGACCAGCCTGAGCAAGAGCGAGACCCCCATCTCTAGTAAAAAGCGTAAAAAAAAAAAATAGCCAGGCGTGGTGGTGCATGCCTGTAGGCCCAGCTACTCAGGAGGCTGAGGCAGGAGGATCGCTTGAGCCCAGAAGTTTGAGGTTGCTATGAGCTATGTTCAGGCCACTGCACTCCAGCCTGGGTGACAGAGCAAGACTCTGTCTAAATACATACATACATACATACATACATACATAAGTTTTTGAGGAATGAACTTTTCCAATGGAGAAAATGTCTTCAATTTACAAAGCTCAAACTTTTACAGAGTAAAAAATAAGGCCATATGTTTTGGCAAATATTAAGAAATTAAAATAGCACCTGCAAATGGATTAATAAATGGAACATTAGCAACAAAACTGAACAAAACCACCATACACAACAATGCAGATGCATCTCACAAGGATAATATTAGATGGAAAATGCCATAACAAAAGAATACCTATTAATACTATATGTCTCCATTAATATAAAGTTCAAAACAGGTAACCATCAGGAGTCAAGGTCGTGGCTACCCGTGGGGAAGGCAGGCGCGGTAGAGCCGAGGGGAGCTGGTGTGTTCTGTTTCTTCATCTGAGTCCTGGCTGCCCAGGGGTCCCCTTTGTGAAAATTCATCACTCTAATGAGTTATGCATATTTTTGTGTAAATATCGGACTTAAGTGAAAAATACATATATTAATAAAAATATCTACAAGTGAAATATATAATATGTGAATTATATTTCAAGTAAACTATTTTTTAAAAAAGGTATCTACAACATTAAAATTACCTATTAATGTTAAGCTTGACATTGGGATTTATTTAACAGGATCATAACAGTTCATAACAAAAGAAGTTTTATATCTCAAAGTCCTTCACTTAGGATAAGGTTTATAGCAGATGAGAACCCACAGAAGACATATACTCTCAGCATATTATTTCTACATACCTGTCTGATTAAAAATGAAGATTTTCAGTGTTTCCAGTGTTCGATCTGTATGGTTAAATCTAGCCATCGGTTTAGCTCCTTGAAATAACAAAATGTTAGGAACAGCTACGGTGCCAAACCTGGTGGAGAGGCTACAAACAGAAAGAAGTCAGTCAGTAAACCTGAATGTAATAACAGTGGGCTTTCTCACACAACGACCATATCAGAATGGATGGAAATATACAAATGAGAAAAGGTCAGTTTCATGTGACCTAAGCAGGGACGTTTTTGATACTCAAACTTTAGGCTTTTTAGCTGTTTCTGCCCTCTTTCCTCACGGGGAGTGGGTGGGGACACTCCTGTTCTGCCATCTGAGTGGCTTTCTATGACAGTATGGATGTACCCAGAACAATTATTCCACCATTTCAGTTCCTAACTGTCACAACACGTCATACCAGAAAATTCTAATTCATGGACAAAGCACATAATGTCACTTGACAGAAAAAACTTCCAACTCTTCAGAATACCCATCCCCATCCCTCAAAAAAGATCAACTTCTGGTATGCAATTAGTGTGGAGAGTTTACTGAACATCTAAGAAAGGCAAAAGCCCGATGAATAATATAAAAGAAATGTAAAACAAAAATATGGGTAAATGTCTTTGTAAAGAGCTAAATTAATCTATTATTTTATTGAGTGTCTACCATGGAACATGCACGGGAGAATAAATGTAAGTATGAGGAAAGAAAGAAGGAAAGGAGTGAAAGGAGAGGAAGGAAAGAGAAAGAAAATAAAAGAAGGAAACAAAGAAATCCTGAGTAGACACAGGGCAGAGGTGTGGCGGTGATGTTGTCAGGGGTGGGGACCTAAAATGCAGGTTACAGTCACCAAGGACTATCCTACTGTGATACCGATTGTGCTGATTCAGCCTGGGCCCTCCCCTGCCATCAGGTACCACCACCTGCCACACGGAGAACAGGCCTCCAGAAAGTGACACCACCAGCTCCCTCAGGAGTTTGACAGTCCTCACTCCTCACTCTCGACGTTCCCGTCCTTCAATCTGGTTGCAAAGTTCATGGTCGTCCTCCTCTGCTTCTAACTTCACTAATTACAACCTCCAAATAACTGCAACCATCAGCCAAAAGGCTGAGCACAAACCCCACCGAGCAAAGATACCTGCTGTGCTGAGACGCATCCAGAGCCAAAAAATGAAGAGTTGGAAACGCCCGGGGCAGAGAATTAAAATGCGGGGCCAAGCTGGCAGAGAATCGGCACCACGGGGTGTAAAACAGGACTAGGGTACAGTCGCTGCCGTTTGGGTTCAGAAAGTCCATGAGGTCCTGTGGTGGAAGAAACAAGTGTTAAAGTTAGCAGTGAATGTACGTGCACATTTTCTGAAAGGACACCCAAGAAACGGGAAACGATGCGGCAATGGTGGGTGGGGCGGGGAGGGGAAGGAGGCTGCGTTACATCTTTAAGAAGCTTCTATATTTTCATCCATGAATTGGCAGAAAAGTATTATCAAATGACAAGTTATACACTTTCCGGAAATATGTTAATATTTCTTATAATCGATCAATTTAAATACAGGCATAGCTCGTTGTATTGCACTTGGTCTACTGTGCCTTGTAGATGTTGCCTTTTTTACCAATTTAAGGTAAGTCGAGTCCACTGGTACCATTTTCCCAACAGCCTGTGCTCACTTCATGTCTCTGTGTCACGTCTGGGTAATTCTCACAAGAGTTCCAACTTGTCCATTATTATTCTATCTGTTATGGTATCTGGGATCAGTGATCTTTGATGTTACTATTGTAATTGCTATTACAATTGTCCACATGAGACGGCAACTTCTGTTGCCCTGGCTACAGTGCCGTGGTGTCGTCACAGGTCACCGCAGCCCCAAAACCCTGAGTCGCTGGGACTGCAGCTGTGTGCCACCACGCCTGCCTTCGAAGTTGATGGGGTTTCAAATCATAAAATTAATGTGCTAAAAGTAAGGAAAAGTACTAAATAATTTTTTCTTACCTGAGACATATTTAGAATTTTCAGAGTAAAATTTTCTAATCCCGTCACATTTCTCTCCTCACAGTTCACCTTTGGGGATTTGAGGCTCTCCGTGTTGTTGGCGTCCTCCGTCGGGGCCGGGTCGGATTCTGCCACCTCGGGCTCGGGGTAGTACTCGTCCTCCCTGTCGGGGAAGCTCGCTCCGGCGCTGGTCAGGGAGAAGAGGTTCTCTCGGAGGTGGCACCGCGAGTCCTCCTCTGCTCCAGCGCCGCAAGTGTCGCCGCTGGGCTCTGAGCCCAGTCTGTCCTCAGCCTCCCCAGGAATCACGGACAGCATCACCATGCGGTCCCCACGGCTGTCCAGCCCCAGCACCGCGCCGGCCTCCGCTGCTGCCCCGTCCGGGCCCATCGGGTCGTGCGGGGACCCCTCCTCACTCAGGTACACGGCCCCCACCTGGAGACGGGGACCAGGCTGCTCCTCTGACCATAAGCGATCGCCTTCCTCTGCAACTGAAACACGCCGGCACGTTCAGTCACATTCGACTTCAACATAAACGAACCCCCAAAGAATTCCAGTTCTCCTAAAATACGGAATATCCTCTCTGGAGAAAACAGTTCTCCTTCCCATAAAGCTATCAGAGAGCCGCCCACCAGTCTCCAGGTTAGAAGGAGGGTTACAGGGGGTACTAGACGAATGAATACCAGATAAATAAATGGACAAATATTCACACAGCTTCACGTGGATTATAACCAGAAACATTCCAGCGTGGACATCCAATAAAGAAAATAGAATATAATCACTTTAACATTGTCATTTGTTTGGTAAGAATGCCCAAGAAAATAATAATGGTTTTATGCAAGATTCTCCTAAGGCAGATCTTTGCACACACTGTAAGAGCTCCGTTGAGATGGGCAAGACAAGGGTGATCAAGCCCACTTAACAGATGACCGCTCTGAGGCACAGAGAGGCTCACCGAGGTGCCCAGGGGCACACAGCTAGTAAGCAGCAGAGCCAGGCCTAGGAGCAAAGTCTTCCAGCTGCTGCTCCACAGCGGGCCCTCCCCTCCCGGCCACGCCACCCCGGGGCATGCTGAGCTGCAGGCCTGAGCACGCTGCCTCTGACAGCTGGACTCTGTCCTCCTGCCGCCCTTGGGCTGCGGCCCGCGGGAGTGTCAGCAGCTGGGCTCAGCAGTGTAGGAGCAGCAGGAGGAAGAAGAGGAGGACCTTCCTCCCACTGTGGAGACAGAAGGTGGGTCTTGGGCAAAATGCTCACAGAAGGGAAGAGTCCTGGGCAGTCTCATATGCCCACTTATTGCTAAATCTCCTTCCACCTCTGTGGCAATGACTCCTGCCCTCCAACTCTTACCAGCTCAACACCAGCCGCCAGACTCTGTGCCGGGTGCTGACCGGGGCAAACGAAGGAGGCCAGCTGCCCTCAGGGACGCTCGTGTAGAAGGAGCCAACCGAGTGATGAGCCCTGCGTGCCAGCAGCCTGTCCCTGGGGCGTGAATGACCAACTGGCTTCAGAGTTGGGAAGAGCTTTGGGAGCTCCCTAAGGTATGCACATTTGTACAAAGTCTCAAAGAACGTCCCCACAGAGCTTTGCAGATTCCTTCGGCAATTCGAAAACATTCTCCGGGCATTCTGCTTCCGGCCAAGGTGAAGTAACAGGGACCAGATTTACCTCCCCAACTGAAACAACAGCAACAAAGATCAGACAAAATACACGAAACAGCAGCTTCAGGAAACTAGGTATTAGGCAATGAAGGACAGCGGTCCCTGTGAAACAGGAAACCAATGAAGAGAGCCCTACAGCTGCTCCGGCTCCTCGCCCGGAGGAGTTCACAGCCTCAGGGAGGGAAACCCAGGTGCAGCGCAGCAGACTCTGAGCTGAGGAGATGGGACCACGACAGCCAGAGACCGTGGGACGGAACACTGGCGATGAGGGAGCTGCAGGGGGAGAGGACTCCCCCCACCCGGCAAGTACGCAGCAGCGCACTGATCAGCACACGCATGTGAGGAACCCACCCAAAGCCAGGGAAAGAACTGCCAGAAAGGATTAGAGGGAACAATCCCCAACACTTGCCCGGAGCAGGGAAAAGTACCTGTTGCTACTAGACTGGGAAACTTCATAACTCACAGGGCACAGAGCAGAGCACGCAAAAGGATCTGCCTCGGTAGTGGGCACAATTAACCCCGGAATAAATACAGCTCTGCGTGCACCTAACAAACCTCAAACACAAAATCTGAAAGGATCAAACCACTTTCAAGTGACTTAACTGTACCCAAAAACAAAGTTTAAGGATATGTATAGGAATACTAAAATATCCGGCACTCAACAAGGTGAAACTCATGCCCAGCATCCAGTCAAAAATGCCCAGACATGCAAAGAAGCAGGAAAATACGATCCATCACTCAGCACTGACCCAGCGCTTGCACAGATGTCAGAGTCAGCAGACAAGGACACTAAAACAGTAGTCATAACCATAGTACATATGTTCAAAAAGTTAAGTAGATGTAGAGATATAAGATGTTAAAAAAAGTTCAAATCCCTAAAGATGAAAACTTCAAAAACTACACTAAGAACACTGCACTAGATGGGATTAATGGTAGATTAGACATTGCAGAAGAAAAGAGTAGTGAACTTGAAGTCATAGCAATACAACCTGTCCAAAATGAAATACACAGTGCTAGGTGTACTGGCTCACGCCTGCATCCCAGCACTTTGAGAGGCTGAGGCAGGAGGATGGCTTGAGGCCAAGTTCGAGACCAGCCTGGCGAACAATATAGTGAGACCCCATCTCTAAAAAAAAAAAAAAGAAAGAAAGAGAAAAAAAGAATCCAAAAAAAGAGCATCGGTGAGCTGTGAAATTTCAAGTGGTCTAATGTACAGGTAACCGCAGTATTGGAATGAGAGAAGACAGTGAGGGGGACAGAAAAATATTTGAAGAAATCATAACCAAAAACTTTCCAAACTTGATGAAAACTGTAAATCCATAGCTCCAAGAACCTCAACAAACCCCAAGCTGAACAAACTACACCAAGGCAAATCATAATCAAACTGCTCAAAACCAGTCACAAAGAGAAAAATCGTCAAAGCAGCCGAAGAAAAAAAGACTTGTTATGTACAGAGGAAAAAAGATAAGGATGACAGCGGATTTCTCGTTGGAAACAATGCAAGCAAGAGCAGCATCTTTAAAGCACCTAAATAAAAAAACCTGTAAATCTAGAATTCTATACCCAGTAAAAATATCTTTTAAGAACAAAAGTGAAATAAATACTTCATACATACAAAAACTGAAAGAATTCATTACCAGCAGACCCACACAACAAAAACCTTCAGGAACTCCTTCACTCAGAAAAAATTATGACACCAGATCAAAATATGGATCTACATAAAGGAATAAATGGTAACTACACGTATAAATATATGTGATTCTTTCCAAAAATCTAGCTGTAAAGCAGACAAGGAAGATAGGTTAGTTTTGTCACAAGCAGACAAGGGGCTAATGGAGGTTTCTATTTGGTTGTAGGACACAGGAGCAATGTGAACATACTAAAGGTGATGGTAAAACAGGTAAGGCGGGAGAAGTGACAAGGTAAGGCTAGACAGGGCAGAGTTTATAGGGCTTGGGCAGCAAGGTGAGTCTTTGGCAGAAGGTCAAACACTTCTGTGACTACAACACAGAGAAAGGGCTGGGTGCCTGGGCGAGGAGCTTTGCCAATTTGGTGGGGGCGGGATCGAATTTGTGGTCTTTCTATGACCTTTGGCCAGTGAACTTCCTCTGTCCACATCCCATGATGACCAGTGATCCACCCCATGGCTGACGTTGTCTCCAGGATCTGCATGCATGTGACCCTGACTGCAAGGTGGGCTCACGCTGACAATTAAGCCCTCTGAATCAGCCAGGGTCCTGCCAAGAAACAGCACATTTCACTTGGGCAATTTCAGGAGAGTTTAATAAAGGGACCAGGGACCGCCAATGTGGGGGCTGGGCGTAGAGAAACTAAGAGCAATGATGAGGCAGTCCACGGCCAGGGATGGCAGAGGGGAGCCAGTTACCACTCACAGACCTTGAGGGTCCAGAGGCAGAAGCAGCCACAGAACCTTGAAACACAAGGGCAACACAGAGGCAGCTTTCTAGAAGTCATCGCCTTTCACTAGGGGGACACAGCCAGCCTGTATTATATCCTGACCTTACTCTCCCCTCATTCCAACCAAAAGGAAGCCAGAAGACAGGACAGCCGGTATTTATTCCACACAGGGCACAGAACAGGGTGGAGAACCTGGAGAATGACATCCAGCACATGCCATCATCCCTGTGAGGCTGGCAGTGAGGTGCAGTGACAATACAGAGGTTTGGCTGGGAAGTCAAGCAGAATGTTTGAATCATGGCTCCTCGGCTTCTGGCTGTATGACCTTGGCAAAGGTCTTACCAGCTCTGAGTCTCAGTTTACTCATCTATAAAACAGGAACAGCTTTGGGAGGCCAAGTTGGGGGATTGCTGGAGGCCAGGAGTTCGATACCAGCTTGGCAACATAGCAAGACCTCATCTCTACAATAAAACTTAGCCAGGTGTGGTGCCAGGCACCTGTAGTCCCAGCTACTCAGGAGGCTAAGGCAGAGGATGGCTTGAGCCCAGGAGTTCCAGGCCCTAGTGCGCTATGATCCTGCTCTGCCACTGCACTCCCGCCTGGGTGACAGAGTAAGACCCTGGGGGAGAGGGGGAACAGTAACATCTGAAGAAGCATTTACAGATTAAATAAAACGATGCTCCCAAAGCACTAAGCACAGTGCCTGGCAGTGAGCGCTTTTGTTGTGCTACTTTCCTCTCCTTGCTGGGCAAGTCTATCGCCCTGCCTGCTTCCAAGACACCCCGGGGAAAGGAAAGACCTGCCTATTCCCGCCAAGGTCCCAACGACAAGCAAGGCCAAAGACGGTGGACCGTGGCAGGACCGCGAAATGGGGTGGAGGAGCCGTGAGAATAAGGCCGCGCCCCACCCGGCCGTGCCTCCAGGGCAACAGCTTCCCCACGTGCAGGGGTCCCCGAGAGCATGCCCTGGCACGCTGGGGGGCACCCCGGTAGTCTCCTGTGTTCTCCCGTACGTCCTTCACGCAGGCATCCGAGCAAGGGTGGCCTCCTGGAGACAGTGGTCCAGCAGGGCGGACTCCGGCTCGGCCGCCGACCGGAAGCGCAAACTGAGAAAGGCCGCGGGGCCCCTCTGAGCCTCGGCATCTTCATTTGAGAAACGGAGACACCAGTGGGAACCGACCTGACGGGCTTGGCGGGCGTCAAAGGAGACGACGATGTAGAGCACTGGGCACAGCTCCTGGCTCCCAGTGGGGCCACCGTAAACGCCGGCTATTTGTTATGATTCCTGTTAACAACGACGTGCTCATCCCGAGAGGGTCCCTGCTGCTGACACATGCCGGCCGAAGGGGGCCTGGGCGCGGCCGCCGCCCGCCGAGCCCCTCCGCCGCCCGGCGCCGGGGCGCACCCGAGGGAACAGGCCGGGGACAGGCGCCGGGGGCGCGCCGGGAAGAGGCGCGCGTCGCCGGCCTTCGCGCCGGTCAAGAGCGTGGCCCGGTCGGACCCCCCCGGCCCGGTCCTCTCACAGCCCGCCTGCCGCCCCCGGCCCCGGCCCAGCCCGCACTCACCCTCCACGCCGCGGGCGGGAAGCCCCAGCGCCCACAGCAGTAACTGCCACCAACCGAGAAGCCGCATGGCGCGGGGCGGGCGGCGGCCGGCGGCCGGGACCACCCCCAGGCGGACGGGCAACGGGCGCACGGCGAGGAGAGTCGCGCTTCCGACCGGAGGAGGGCTGGGGGTGGAGAGCCCGGGCGCGCGGGCGCGGGCCCGCGCCGCCATCTTGGCACCTGGCAGCCGCCGCGGGCGCCATTTTGGAGTCGGGCGGACGGTCTCTGGCCTGTGGCCTGCGTCGCCGGCCTTGAGACCCCTCTAGGAGGCAAGCACCAAGCGTTGCAAGTCGTTTCGAACTCTGCTGACCCTAACTGAAGTCCAGAGCGGTGTTCCGGCAGGGGCCCGTGGCCTCCTTTGTTCCCGCACGAGTCAGGGCCCGGCTACTTGGAGCACAGCGCCCACCCGGGAAGGGTTTCCATGCTTCACTCACGGAGCCAAAAGGCCCAGAAGCCTTCTTCCGGTGCGCCCTCCAGGTGCAGCACCGTTGGAGGCTGTAAACGTTAGAATCCCTTCCGTTTCCCACGCTGCCTTACCTGGAGTTGCCAGATAGGATACCAGATACCCAGTTAAATTTGAATTTCACATAAACAATGAGTAATTTTTACCATAAGGGACATGCCTTATAACTGAGCATCCTACAATTTTATTTGCTCTATCTGGCAACTCTAACCCTATCAGTCTACTCAGGGGAAGAGATGTTGGTTGGTTGGTTGGTTGGTTTCAACTAATTCAGCTACAAGGCATTCTTCCTCCTTAAACCACCCACCCAGGGCAGGGGCCATGAGCATCTGCTGTGGGTCATAATGGAGGTGGAGCCCATCTCTGTTCTTACAGAGATAAAATTTTGGCTAACACCTATCCCTGCTATAGCCAACCAACACACTTTGGAATGATATGGCAAATCCACACTGAATACCTCATCTTTCAACTTCAGCATGTTACAAAACTGACCATGCCAAATTGCATTTGTCCTAACATAGTTAACAATACTTATAACTTGTTGCAAAGTGTCATTTAAAATAGTAGTTTTAGCACAGAGATTTTTCAAATGCACAATAGTGAAAAGAAATGAGAGCATCTGGGTCTGTTAATACTTTTTTTCATCTGTGCAATAAACCCTTCATGTTTTCCTGTCATGGAAGGTGCACCATCTGTATATACGCTCACTAAATTATCAAATTCAGTCCAACTTCATGACATTTATCTTGAAAGTTGTTGATATCTGTTCCCCGTGTTCTGTTCACAAGAGTGCCCAGAGCGAGTAACTCTTCGTAGCAAAGAAAATCTTCTGTTAGGACCTGAATGAAATGTAAACCTGCACGAGTCAGTAGTATGAGCTGATTCATCCAAAGCAATTGAATAATATGTATTTTCCTTTTGAAATATTGCATGAAGTTGTTCTGTTAAATTGAAGGCTAATTTATGCTGCCGATCAGTTATGGTTCTCCTTGAAAGAGACCGTTGTTTGTACTTTGAAATGTTAACTGGTCCAAGCATCCTACAACTTCAACAATGCATTCTTTCACAATTTCTATGTCAATGAATGGCTTCCCTTTGTTCCCAAGTATATAAGCTACTTTATAAGTTGCTTCAGTGGCATTATTTCCAGGTCTTATTGCTGCTTATCTTTGTTTTTGCTTTTCATCTTTTAATTTCCATCATACAACCTTTCTTGCCTTTCCCTCTAATTTAAAATATTTGTGGTCCTTATGAGTGTTGTAATGCTGACAAGCACTGGATTTCTTTATTGTTAATATTGCAGTATCACAAAGCAAGCAAATCATCTTATCTTTAGCAGAAACAAGATGATATTGCAATTCCTGATCCTCATTAAAAATCTGTTTTCTTCCTTCAGTGTTCTCTTGGTCTTCTTTGACATGATGGGCTGTTAAGCAAATAGAATTTAAAAATATTTTTAAAATTTTTTTAAAGTAAAAATACTTTAAAAAGGACAGTTGAGCTGTGCAACATTCACAAATTCCACTTCAAACAGAAACACAATGCACCGCTGTCAAAAGCTGATAACAGACTGGCGTACTCACCCTCCATAAACTCTCACCAACCAGCCTCTCGAGGTAATGGCGCCAGTCAGGTGGGGAAAGTTAGAACCAAATCATGAGCATAGCAGCCATCAATTAAGCCCTTACAGTTTACTAATTTTCTAATTATGTCCATCAGCCTGGGAGGATTATTTCATTGAAACTCATTTTATTCTTTGGTATTTTAAATACATTCATTTAAAAAATAAAAATATAAAAGACAAACAAAAATGTAGTAATAAAAATAAAAGGATTTGTTGTGTAAAATTTGGGTTCAGTCAAAAGGCTGCACTTAGGGACCTGCAAGGCCACATGTGGTCCCTAAGGCTGCAGCTGCCCACCGCTGTTGTAGAGTCCATCACCACAGTCATCACTGGGCGCAGTACCTCTCTCACTCCCAACAGGGTGACAGCAAACCTTTGCTTCCTGAACCTGTTCTCTCCCACACCCCACACGCCCGATTTGAAGGTGAATGAAAGGCCAACAGGACAGAGCACTAGGGGGTTTATGACACTGAAAAGGTGGATGCCCTGTGGGTACCACTCCTCCCTTTTTATTGTGTCCCTTCCCTCCCTGTGTTGGTGCCATAGCTGTCTATTTGGACAGATACACTTAGAAATGTAGGAATTGTTGTCTTTCAATAAATACCGCATATACCCCCTAGAATGACAACTCAATAAATACAGTCACCGGGACAGAATCCTCATATGACTGTCTCACCACCAGGTGGCACATGCACCTGTTTCAGTGAGAAAATTCAGGTTTTTTCCTGGTTTCTGTCAGGGTTTGAAGGTAGAGAGCAAGAAGTTGACATCTTTCTCTTCTTTTGGCTGGAATTAGATCTGCCAATAACTTACGGCCTGGGATTGTTCATACAAGAGTCTGATAGTAACTGGAATAATTATGCACAGCCTCACACCTCCATCCCTGATCTTTAGTGTGTCCTTCTGGATAGGTTTGCCTAGATTTTTCAATCTGATGAGTCAAGAGAGCCTCCCGTATCCCTCACACACAGACAACACACAGACAAGTGTCTACTTTGGTTTCAATCACTGTGGCAAAGTGTATTTTCCAAAGGTAGTCACAACAATCCCCACCCCACATGCTAGTCTACAGTGTAGCTTTGCTACTGTCCCACCAATAGGCAGAATCTAATTCCCTCCCCTTCAATCTGGGGGATCTGTGATTCACTCAGAACCAACAGAATGTAGCAGAAGTGATCTTGTATGACTTCAGAGGCTTCACAGCTTCATCCTCTTGCTGGAAGATTCGCACTGGAGCCCTGGGGCACAAATTAAGCAGTGAGACTGTCCTGCTAGGCAGAAGCTCAAACTGGCTTGCACCACGTGAAGAGAGAAGCCGCCATCTCCACTTGATCCCAGCCTCACTCTGTTCCAGCTTCAGCCCCATCAGACCACACCTGCCTGAGAAACCCTAGCCAGAGCCCAGCTAACCTCCTCCCAAATCCTCACCCACAGAAGCAGATTTTTTTTAATTGTTTTAAGTCACTAAATTTTGGTTGTTTTTTTATAGAATTGATAACTGGATCATTTTGTAATGAAATATCTTTAATTCAAAGATAATATTTAAATTAATAAATCAGTACTTTGGGCATATATTCATAGTTATTATACAAATTTGTCATTTGAATGTTGTATTTTGATAGAATTAAGTTGACCCAATGTAGTCATCAATACTGAATATTCCTTGCAGTTACAATAAAAAGAGATTAAACTGAGCTCCTTCAATAATTCATTATCGTCCCAATACATTTACTATAAGAGATTTATATCCTGAAGCACAGGGTAAATTGTCATTAAGAAAACTGTAAAAAAAAAAAATCACAGGCTTCCCAACTTTGTCTACTCGGGGCATATACTCTGCATTTCATTCCTATTCTAAATTAGGCTTCACTCGGATATACATGAGATGATAGTTGGTATAATCACAAGGATAAACGTCACCAGTAAGGAAAGAATTGTGCATTTCTAATCTGGGTACCAAGCCCTCAGCATGTATGTTCTCACGCAGATGGTTTTCTCCCAAAGATATCATTCCGATTTGATTCATTAGGAAACTGACGCATGAAGAAATGACTTGCTCAGTGTCACATGGGGGATTTCTGACAGAGCTAAGGCTAGAAAACCAATCTGAACTCAGGACTTCTTATATCACGGTATACAAGCAGTAACTCATTTCAAATGCCATCACACTGGCAATCTGTAATAGCTTGTGTATATAAATGTTAGAGCTAAATAAATTGATTTTATTTAAACAGTAATGAGAAGGATCCTGTAGGGCGAAGTTTAAGATATAGGAGAGAGGATGATCTCTAAGAAGGAAAAAGATAAACTTCCAGGGAAGGGCAACCTTGAGACCGTAAGAGGAACACCTCCTCCATCGTAATGGGAAAGCATGCATGGAGATGGGGTGGTCTTCTGAGAGCGAGCCTGTGGTAGTGTCCCGTGGTAGTGTCGAAGTGGAAAGTGGAGATCTGAAATAACGTAAGTGAAGAATGGCTTGAGAGCTAAGGATACAAGAAAAGAACTTTCTGGTAGCACTGGGGATCCAGCTGTGGTAGGAAAGCAAGAATTTGTAGTGGCAAATAGTGCAGTTAAGCACTTTCCCCCAACAGCATTTAGCAACACAAGCGCACGCGGTAGCCACAGTTAGCCCAGAGTTAGTGTTTCGCCAGGCTGAGGCCATGGAAAGACCGTGGGGCAAGTTAATCAAAGATAGTGATAGTTGTTAGTTTCTTTATCAGGATAATTTAGTTTTAACATTACTTTGCAAGGGAATTTCATTAGCTGGCTATTCCTTAGGTATGTGAACACTTATAGTATTATAGTCATTTATGATTGGTGTATTAGTGTATTGGTGTGTTACTTATCTATTACTTCATAAATTACCTCAAAACTTTGTGTCTTAAAACAATAATCATTTATTATCTCATACCATTTATGTGGGTCAGAAATTCAAGAGTGGCTTAGTTGGGTAGTTCTGGCTCAGGATCTCTTAAGATGGCAATCAAGATGTTAGCTGCTGGGCGAGGTGGCTCGCGCCTGTAATCCTAGCACTCTGGGAGGCCGAGGCAGGAGGATCACTTGAGTACAGGAGTTAGAGGCTGCAGTAAGCTATGACGCCACTGCACTCTAGCTCCAGACAACAGAGAGAGATTCTACCCCGCTCCAAAAAAATATATGTATGTACATGTATAATATATATGAAATTTCTTCATCACATGAGATTCTTAAGAAGGAAGGTACATTCATTCAAGTGTTGTACGTACCCTTACAGCAAAGTCTTCCAAGTAAGAATAAGTGTGCATCAGTTGAGGTTCCTCTCCTCTACCTGCTCCATCCCTACTCCCACCTCTACATAACTTGAAGGTTAAAGGACTATCTTGTGATATCGCCTGGTGTTCTGCTGACACAGGACCCAGATGCCCAAATCAAGGAACAAACTTTACAAATTAAAAGAATTCAGCGGCCAGGCGTGGTGGCTCACACCTGTAATCCTAGCACTCTGGGAGGCTGAGGTGGGCGGATCGTTTGAGCTCAGGAGTTTAAGACCAGCCTGAGCAAGAGCAAGACCCGATCTCTACTAAAAACAGAAAGAAATTATATGGACAACTAAAAAATATATATATAGAAAAAATTATCCGGGCATGGTGGCGCGTGCCTGTAGTCCCAGCTACCAGTGTGGCTGAGGCAGGAGGATCCCTTGAGCCCAGGAGTTTGAGGTTGCTGTGAGCTAGGCTGATGCCATGGCACTCACTCTAGCCTGGGCAACAGAGCAAGCCTCTGTCTCAAAAAAAAAAAAAAAAAAGGTGGATCTTGGGCTATGCTTGAAAAAAATATAACCCCTTGATCTAGGCAGGGGCTGTCTTAATCTGTCATTCTTGGCTTAGATACACTCCTCCTGACCACCTCTCCTCGCCCGAGTGCACACGCACGCACAGGCTCCCTAGACTGGTTCACACCGTGTTTCCACTCAAGTCAGAAACTGGGCATCATCTTTGACTCCTTCTGATCTCTGAATTCATTCCTGACACAAGGTTTTATTACTATCTCAATTTGTCCACTTCTCTCTGCCTCACTGTCCCAACCCTGATCTGAGTATCTCACCCGAATAGACTTAACCGCGCTGCCCACCTCTGATCTCTCCTCTGAGCCAACCTAAACTACAAATGTGAGCACGTCATTCCCTTATTTAAAATCTTCCAATGGCTTGTCACTGTCCTCAGAAAATAGAAGCTCTTCAGACTGATTTTCGGGGCCCTTCTGGGATCTGGTCCATTTCCTCTCCTGGTGCCAGCCCCCCACCACGCATACTCGCTTGCAGAAAGAACGCCAGGCTTCCCAGGCTTCTGCATGCCTCTGTGTTCCCCGTCACTAACACTCTCCCCTTCCACACAGCAAGCTCTACTGACCTTTCAGCTCTCAGTTTAAAAGTTACTTAATTTTAGGTATTCTTATACAACGGCCCCCACTCTTACTCCAGAAATAGCGTTCCCCACATTGTACAGTAACTCTCTGTTCACTCGTACGAAGCTTTCACTAGACTATAAACCGGTAGTCTAGTGCTAGAAGGCAAAAAATAAAAGAAAAAGCAAGCCCCAACTTCGGAGTGAGGTAAGGCATGGTCTCAGATGTTGACTCTATCACTTTACTAGGTGTATGACCCTGGGTAAATTAACTATTCTCGGATTCAAGTCTTATTACCGATAAAAGGGATATTCCAACTCCTTTGGCACCATCCAATAAAACTGCAATGACTTAATAAAATAAAGTAGGTAAAATGTTTATTATATGCCAAGTACTGTACTGAGAAGCCATTATAACTGTACCCTATTATACCTTCACTCCACTGTTTTGTTTAGAAAAGATTTACAATTGGCATTAATTTTGAAGCAGCTGTAAGTTTTATCCTTTAAGGTAAAAAGCCACAATACAGTTGTATTCTAGATCTGCCAGTAGCTCCCACAGGTATAAGTGTAGGTAAGTAACTTTACCTCCGCTACTGCAATGCTCTTATAGGAACTACGCATTAAAATTCCCATCCACTTACTAAGATATCTGTGGTGCACATCTAGAAACACGACTGACTGCAGTTCTGACGATGAAATCCTCATAAAACCAGAACAAAGTATGTGGGTGCTGACCAGCAGCGGGTCTACTGTCTTTCTCTCATATGCCTAGCAACAACTTTAACATTTTAAATATTTGTACCAAAATTCATGATTCCATGTTGTTATGAAACTATTAGATGACAAAAGATTAGTATTTCCTAAAGGTTGTTCATGATTCTCACATACCATGGCAGCTGTCGACATTAGAAAAACACAAGTCTGGGCCGGGCGCGGTGGCTCACGCCTGTAATCCTAGCACGCTGGGAGGCCGAGGTGGGCGGATCGCTTGAGCTCAGGAGTTCGGGACCAGCCTGAGCAAGAGCGAGACCCCGTCTCTACTAAAAATAGAAAGAAATTATCTGGCCAACTAAAATATATATAGAAAAAATTAGCCGGGCATGGTGGCGCATGCCTGTAGTCCCAGCTACTCGGGAGGCTGAGGCGGTAGGATCGCTTAAGCCCAGGAGTTTGAGGTTGCTGTGAGCTAGGCTGACGCCATGGCACTCACTCTAGCCCGGGCAACAAAGTGAGACTCTGTCTCAAAAAAAAAAAAGAAAAAAAAAACACAAGTCTGTTAATACTCAAGCTATAAATTCCAGGTGATAAAGTTGCAAATCTTCCACCGGCTGTGCAGGGCAAGCGATGTGCTCTCTGGAATCTGCCAGAGAATGAGAATTTGCGCACATATAATCACAACGGACAAATAAGTATTTAATATAAAACTCTATATAAAGAACTAGAGAAAAATGTGATATATTTGTCAAAAAGTAATTAAGTAATTCTGTGAGCCACAGCAAATGGTCCAGTACTATGATGGTGTAGACCTTTTCCTAGATTAGGAAAAGTCCACCTGTTCAATAACGCATGCCCATGTATGAGTGGAGACTTTCATGATTTGAGCAAAAGCACTTATAAAATCACTTTTAAGCGCAATGTGAAGAATACTTATTATAGGGGTGGGAACCTGCAGCCTAAGACCACATATGGCCTTCTAGGTCCTAAGTGTGGCCTTTTGAATGAATCCAAATTTTACAGAACAAATCCTTTTGTTTTTGTTAATACATTTTGTTCATCTTTTATATTTTTATTATATTTTTTCTTTTCTCAACACCAGCCACAGGAGAGGTTTTTTTTTTTTTTTTTTTTTTTTTTTTGAGACAGAGTCTCACTCTGTTGCCCGGGCTAGAGTGAGTGCCGTGGCGTCAGCCTAGCTCACAGCAACCTCAAACTCCTGGGCTTAAGCGATCCTACTGCCTCAGCCTCCCGAGTAGCTGGGACTACAGACATGTGCCACCATGCCCGGCTAATTTTTTGTATGTATATATTTTAGTTGTCCATATAATTTCTTTCTATTTTTTTTTTTAGTAGAGACGGGGTCTCGCTCTTGCTCAGGCTGGTCTCGAACTCCTGACCTCGAGCGATCCACCCGCCTCGGCCTCCCAGAGTGCTAGGATTACAGGCGTGAGCCACCGCGCCCGGCCAGGAGAGTTTTTTTTTCCTTTTCTTTCTTTTTTTTTTGAGACAAAGTCTCACTCCATTGCACTGAGTTGAGTGCTGTGGCATCAGCCTAGCTCACAGCAATCTCAAACTCCTGGGTTCAAGCGATCCTCCTGCCTCAGCCTCCCAAGTAGCTGGCACTACAGGTGCTCACCACAACACCCAGCTAAATTGGTTGTTTGTTTGTTTGTTTCTATTTTTAGTTGGCCAGCTAATTTTTTCTATTTTTAGTAGAGATGGGGTCTCGCTCTTGGTCAGGCTGGTCTTGAACTCCTGACCTCAAGTGATCCTCCTGCCTCGGCCTCCCAGAGTGCTAGGATTACAGGCATGAGCCACCATGCCCTGTATTTTTTAAACGAATGTATTTAAAATACCAAAGAATAAAATAAGTTTCAACAAAATAATCATCCCAGATTGACCAGCACAATTAGAACATTAGCAAGCCAGAAGGGCTAAATTGACAGCTGCTCTGCTCATGATTTAGTTCTAACTTCCCCTGCCTGACTGGCGCCACTAGTAGCACAGCTCAACAGTATTTCTTAACTCTGTCTGCTTAACAGCCCATCATGTCAAAGACCACAAGAATCATGAAGGAAGAAAACAAACTTTTTAGTGAGGATTGGGAATCGCAATATCATCTTGTTTCTGCTAAAGATAAGATGATTTGCTTGCTTTGTGATACTGCAATATCAACATTAAAGAAATTCAATGCTCATCAGCATTGTAACATTCATAAGGACCACAAATATTTTAAATTAGAGGGAGACGCAAGAAAGGTTGTAAGGCAGAAATTAAAAGATGAAAAGCAAAAGCAAAGACAATTCTTTCAAGGAGCAATAAAACCTGGAAATAATGCCACTGAAGGAACTTGTAAAGTAGCTTATATACTCAGAAAAAAAGGGAAGCCATTCAGTGATGTAGAAATTGTGAAAGAACGCATTGTTGAAGTTGTAGGATGCTTAGACTCTAAGGTTTCAAAGTACAAACAATGGCCTCTTTCACGGAGAACCATAACTGATCAGCAGCATGAATTAGTCTTCAATTTAACAGAACAACTTCATGCAGTATTTCAAAAGGAAAATATATATTATTGAATTGCTTTGTATGAATCAACTCATACTACTGACTTGGTGCAGGTTTTATACTTCATTCAGGCCCTAATAGAAGATTTTCATTGCTATGAAGAGTTACTCGCTCTGGGCACTCTTGTGAACAGAACACGGGGAATAGATATCAACAACTTTCAAGATAAATGTCATGAAGTTGGACTGAATTTGGTAAATTTAGTGAGTGTTTGTACAGATGGTGCACCTTCCATGACAGGAAAACATGAAGGGTTTATTGCACAGATGAAAAAAAGTATTAACAGATCCAGATGCTCTTATTTCTTTTCATTGTATCTTGCATCAGCAAAATCTCTGTGCTATAAGTGACACTTTCCAGCAAGTTATAAGTATTGTTAACTATGTTGGAGCAAATAAAACTATGGCATTGTCAGTTTCATAATATGCTAAAAGTGGAAAGATGAGGTATTCAGTGTGGATTTGCTGTATCATTCTAAAGTGCATTGGTTGGCTATCACAAGGACAGGTGTTAGCCAAAATTTTATCTCCGTAAGAACAGATAGTTAAATTTTATGAAGAACAGAATCAGCAATGTGAATTATTGAAAGAAGATTTCTATAGGAATGCAACATTTCTGTGTGATATGTCAAATCAAAACAACTTGAATATTTCTTTCCAAGGTAAAACTAAGTCTATATAGGATATGTGGCAAAAAAAAATCCAAGCATTTTGAAAAAAGCTCTCTTTTTTCAAAACACTTCTTCAAAAGGAAATTTTGGATGAATATTTTCCCCAGTTAGCAAAGGTCACTGATGAGCTGGATGATATATGCAAATCATTTGAAGAATACACAGCTGTCATGGTCCTACTAATTGGAAAATACAATGAAAGGTTCACCGACTTTGAAATCATGACATCACACTCAAATGAGCTTTTCAGCCTCACCTAGCTGGTATCACCAAGGCACCTCAAGAACTACAGATGGAATTGATTGAGCTCTCAGTAGATGACATCTTAAAGTCATTGTTTGATGCTAACAAAAAGCCAACTGAAATATAGAAAAATGCAGAATACCCATGCCTTTGGCAACATGCCCGAAAAATGCTTTCTTGCTTTTCAACCACTTACTGCTGCGAATCTACATTCTCCTCCCTAACCCAAATCAAGATGCCTGTAAGGTCACAAATGACTGATACCCATCTAGAGGATCAATTGAAACTGAGGACCTCCATGCTGCAACCAAATATTCAAATGCTTTCCAACAAAAAGTAGACACAACAAAGTCATCAAAAGGTTAATTTTTAAATTAATAGTTTTCATTTTTTGAAATTAAGTACATAGTAGATTTTTACAAAATAACGTACATTTTTAAATGTATCTAATTGAAGTTTCTTGAATGTGGCCTTATTTGATTACAGCTAACGTGGCTTTTCAATATGAAAATGTTCTCCACCCCTGATACAATCCAAAGACAACAAAAAGAGCCATCAATTTTGTTACAGGTTTTGAAATTCAACTTCAAATTTTATTTGCTGTTTCCTACTCCAATTCATCCTTCTAAATTAAGGGTCGGCACACTTTTTCTATAAAGGAACAGATAGATATTTTAGGCTTTGTAGGTCTCATATCACAACTATTCAAGTTCACCATTGTAGTGCAAAAGCAGCCATAGACAATCTGTAAACAAATAACAAGTATCTATTCCAATAAAACTTTATTTACAAAAACTGGCAAGGGGCTATAGTTTGCCAACCTCTGTTCTAGATGATCTGCAGGCTTCTGAGAGAATGGAAAGGGCAATTATGTGTTCAAATATAATAATTAGGGGAAGTTATTTTTCTTTTTTATATCTCAAGTATTTGACAGTTACAAAAGATGTATACACTGATCTCCCTAAGGCTAACATTAAAAAAGTAAAATAAAATGAGCCTGGGTGTGGTGGCGCACACCTATAATCCTAGCAGCCTGGGAGGCCAAGGCAGGAGGATCACTTGAGGTGAGGAGTTTGAGGTTGCTGTGAGCTATGATGACGCCACTGTACTCTAGCTGTGGCATCAAGAGTGAGACTCTGTCTCCCTTTGCCCCACAAAAAAAAGTTAAATAAAATGAGCCACGTTGAATATCTGAATTTTTTTAAACCAAAAGAATCAATCATGTTTCAATTTAAATATAAGCATGTTAGAACTATTTGCCTGATGTATCTTAATGACGGGGAGAAAACGCAAAGAAAACTAGATCCATTTGTAAGGATTTTAAGTTACAAATATATAAATACACTACTCTAAGGAAAATAAATTATAAATAAAAAAGAGGGACAGATTTCAGAAAGCAAAATAATAAGAAATATACACAATCCGCAGTCATGAAAAAAGTTTAGCATTTACCATTTCTCTACTTGAAAAATACCATACTAAAAAATAAAGTAGGAAACATAGTTGGTTTTAAAGTAATGACTTTATTAATAAATATACATCCATATGATGATGTAGATACAAATCATGAACACTACTCCATTCCCATACACATAATTGCACACGAGTAGCTCAAGTTCATGAACATAAAAACAAATACAGTATCTATTCAGACTTTTTACAGCAGAGGACAGCGTGCTTATTATCAGTTAATCGGTAATTATTTTCTCCAAAATTATCTGTGAAAAAAGGAAATTGTGAAAACTCAAAGTGATCTGATTACTTTAAATCACACACTTGATTAACTACAGCATTAAATTTCCAAAAATTAAATACATTATATGTGAGAGCAGAGACTTATCTACTTGGGGAGAGGAGGGAGAAAAAGCAAAGGAAAGATTTAGATACATCCTAGAGTTTAATAGCATATAGTTAAGCTATAATAAAAACAAAAGCAGAATAGCCTCAAAATTTTTTTATGTCCAAGGGAAAAAATGTTTTGAACTGTTGTAATTTGTTATATTTTTATTATAAAGAGATAATAAAATTTCACGGCATATAGAGACAATGACTGACAGAGTAGCAGTTATCATCAATATCCCCTGAATTGTTCTTTTAAAGCTTCTTAGAATATAAAGGAGAAGTTTAATTTTTTTTCTTTAGCTCATACACTGGTTTATTCTTACGTTGAATGGATCACCCTTAACCCAATAAATGAATCCAAATTTTTTTTTTTCCTCCTTAACTCAAAGAAACTCCATTCTCATTTCATGAAAATATACATGTAAATTCACACGAACATCAATTTGGAATGAATGTTACTTTGACAGATGGCTCATTTAAAAAGTAAATTAAAAATATAAAGAATTTTTAGTCTAATTTAAACATTGATTTAAAAAATGTCCCCAAGTATTAAAAATTAAACCAGATACTACTTATTTTCTTCCAATACATTGTGCCAGTATATTTTTTTAATATCCAGTGCAAAACTCCAAAGATAGTATCAAAATCATCCCATACTAAAGATTAGTTATGCAAGGTTATATCTGTCAAAAAATGAAAATTTCATCTGTATATTAGCTCCTTATTTGTTAACATGATCACAATAATAAATAAGGCATGTTAGAACATTTTTTAAGGAAAAAAAAGTAAAGCAAACTTACTTGAATAGCAGATCATTTTCTGACCAACAGTTTTAATATAGAATAGTGAAACCTATTTTGTGAAGAACAGAATTACATAGTATAAAATTAGCAATTTACCTTTCAAGGAACAATCATACAGTGGGGGGAAAAGGCCAGTTTTCCCCAACTGATTATATTAAAGTATAGGCAACTGTTTAACATGCTATTTCAGTGTTTATCATGACAAGAGACAGTGTTACAAAAGATGCACAACAGTCTTTAGATTATATAGAAGTAAAAATATTTCATATTTTAAGACTTCATTCATGTAATTACTTAGATGTCTTTCTCTTCAGCATGGCACCAGTAAACTGTTCACAAGGAGAAAAGTAAGTGGAATCAGGAGATGCTCACCAGTGTACAGATCTAATATTCCAGGTAACTGCTTACATGAGCAGTAAATTCAGCTTTCTAAAGGATGTTATCCATTCACAATGGTAGCCATTCACCCCCTTTTTCCTGGGACATAGCTCCTGATAATAAACACTGTGATGAACATGCCTCCTTTAGATGATTTCACCATTTCATCAACATGTATACAAAATTCATTATACAATAATACACCTGTTTTATCTTCTGACACACAGCACAGCACCACTTAGTAGATGTGCTGGAGGGTGGGGGAAGGGGAATTGATGTACGAAAGGGCAGGGGAGAAAGAGGAGGGTATGTATAACAAAATCAGGAATGAAAATAAACTGAAAAGGCAATGTTAAATGGACTTAATATAAAACACAACATGCAACCAAATCCTTGACAATGCTGTATATTATTCTACGGTAAAACATTTAATTAAACAACTTTCTTTAGGAACTGGCTTGAAAAAGGATTTCTAAGAAGCCAACTGCCAAACATCATCTTGAGAAACAGCTAAATGACAGATACATGAGAAAAGTAAATAATGAACACATGAATAAAGATGCAAGCATTTGTGTGTGTCAGAAGTTATACTGTTCTGAGTAAATTATTAAAAGTTTTATATTTTAAGCTTCTGTAAGAAGAAGCTCTTGTAGCAATTTAGCTGCCAGAATGTTACATTTGATTTTATGTAGTCATCCAACATCTTTCTCTACGGTTTGTGCAAAGCTAGTATTGTTGAGGTCACTGTCTTAGACGCCAGTGCACACATAGTCCCCACATACAATGCAACACCTCTTACTGTAAAGAGCAGCATAAAGTCCAGCTCATTGTGTCAGGCATCACTGGAACACCTGAAGGCTTGCTGCTTTTTTCCTGATAAAAAAGGTACGAAACATGACATCCATTTGCAATCAGAGTTTGCATTAACTGAGAGCAAGCCCAAACAACACAATATGCGCCCTTCTAAAATTTTAATTATTTTAAAAGTTTTTGGGTCCTGCAAATCTACATTTTAATCTCAAAGGCATTTAAAATCTGCAAGTACAAACATTGTAACTTTAATTTAAAGTTCAGTGGAATTTTTTCAAGTCTGAAGTTTATAGTACTTTATTTAAAACAAACAGAATAAATAAAATGTATATTAACAAGGAATATTACTTTCAGAAAGGAAAGAAGAGAGATTTCCCTCTGTCCGTATTATACATAGCTACCCAACTTTTTTTTTTTTTCCTTTTCTATCTTGCTTTTAAAGCTAACATTATTAGGGGGAAAAAATTTTCTTTTGGATGAAGTGGTCTCACTAGAGCCATAATAAGATTTTAATTAAACTAACCAATATATTTTTTTACATGTTTCATGCATAGATGGATTCCTATATATTTCTTAATATTTGGGTTCTGATGGTCAGGAAACTGCATTCTGTTTATACCAGTTTTACAGTCTACCATTAAATCTGTGTCCTTTGGTAGATATAAACCTGAAAACACAGTAAGTGCTGATGCAATGGAACAATTTCTCAGAAAAACTAAAAACATTTCAAATAAATGAACATTAACAAATGTTTTAAAACATAATTTTAAAACTCATTAATTACATGAAAGGCAAAATATAGTGATGATAGCTACATGCAGATCTTGAGAATGTTTAGTTTTCTATATGAAATATGCTATTCTCAAAATGCATTATATTTCACCAAAAATCTAATGTGCAGCTTTTATAAAATAGTTTAAATTTTTTGTAAATATGAATTTTTTGTAGTGTTTGGTATATATGCTTTTAGGCAATTAAAAAATACACAACCTATCACTGCTCAAAAACAAACACTAAAGAATTATTTTAGGAATAACGGTTAAATCAATTAATGCCATATAGATCAATAAATAAGCTGCTTAAACCTAGAACATTAAAAATAGGTTTCTTATCACCTGAAGTCTATGCAAATGCAAAAACATACAAATATCTGTGTCCTGTCTTGTGAAAATGAATGTTGCAACTCACACAGCCATTACCTCAAGTAATCCTGAATCATTAGTTTGTTTTTTTTGTCTATCAGTTAAAAATACCTTAGATGGTATCTTTATCATATTGTAGATTTACTTCACAAACTAATAGCAATAATGGTTTCAGTTGTTGAGCACATAAAGCATCTATTTATTTAATAGAATGGCCCAAAAGTAGTAATGAAACATGAGACATGATCATAATTCTAAAGGAAAAGCAAAAATAACTTCATTAGGTGTTACACTTGAACCTCTGTACAAATGTAATACCACTGCTCATGCCCTGAGTGCATCTGTCGGCATATGGCAGCTTCTGAGCAAAAGCAGGAAAAAAAATCAAACAGGAAAACAAATTTGGAAAGCCCAGGCCATAAAATTACGTATGTCAAAATAAAACCAAGAAGCTTTGGGATTATTCACAATCTTCCTTCTGAATCTGGCCTTCTTTTCTGCCCCACTCACTCACTGGGTGGCTTGACTTCACTGCCGGTTTCCTCCACCCCGTGAACTGCTCTGCCATGCATCATGGGATAAGGAAAAGCAGCAGTGCCACAGCCATAACCAAGATCGGCAAGACGGGATAGAGCTTTAATGCTACCTGGAGGTCTCCCTGGGCTGACTTTGTATCCTGCAGCTTTAGTAGTACCCAAAGGTCTGCCTGGACTTGTCTTAAATCCAGCTGCTTTGGTGGTTCCCAGGGGTCTGCCTGTGCTGGTCCGGTATCCTGCTGATTTGGTGGTTCCTGAAGGCCGGCCACGCTTACCAGATCGATTGAGATTTTTCTTTTTCTTTAGTTCATCTTTTATCTCTATGCTTCTGCCACTAGTAGTTTGCAAGTGTGTTTCATTTAACGGGTCTTGCCTCTGACAAACCATTGGTTTGTGGCTGACCGTGTGGCTGTATTTGCTTTGCTGGGAGGAATAGATGTCAAACTGATCAGCAGCTCTCATGGCATCTTCACTGAGGCAGGAAGGCTTGCCAGGCCCACAGAAAGCTGGATTACTGCTGGCAACAGGATGCATCATTTTCTACCAAAAATAAAAGACAAATATGTATAAATACGCATACACAAATATGTATCTGTATGGCAGCATTCAGTGGGAACACAGTCTGTGTTCCAACAACTATGCAGACTACCTAAAATTAGGCTGACAGGCAGGACTCCAGACCACTTATAAATAAACACACATCAGCAGATTCAAAGGTGCTTGTTTTTCTCAATTTAATCATGGATAGGGACAAACATCATACACGATAACTCAATTTATAATACTGATGTAGTAGCCATAAACATTCTTTGATTAGGAACTGGAAAAGTACTTCAGTAGAGAACAAATGTGACATTTTATAGGCTTTTCTCTTCTAAATTACTAAACTCCAAAAGAATAACAGTAAAAGTGGTCAGGCACGGTGGCTCATGCCTGTAATCCTAGCACTCTGGGAGGCCGAGGCAGGAGGATCACTTGAGGTCAGGAGTTCAAGACCAGCCTAAGCAAGACCGAGACCCCATCTCTACTAAAAATAGTAGAAATTAGCCAGGCAACTAAAAATGGAAATAAAAAATTAGCCGGGCATGGTGGTGAGCACCTGTAGTCCCAGCTTCTCAGGAGGCTGAGGCAGGAGAATCGCTTAAGCCCAGGAGCTTGAGGTTGCTCTGAGCTATGCTGATGCCACAGCACTCTACCCAGGGTGACTGAGTGAGACTCTGTCCCACCCCCCCCAAAAAAATAACCGCAAAGGTAAGAACTCTTAACACGATTCTTTTTTTTTTTTTTTTGAGACAGAGTCTCACTCTGTTGCCCGGGCTAGAGTGAGTGCCGTGGCATCAGTCTAGCTCACAGCAACCTCAAATTCCTGGGCTCAAGCGATCCTCCTGCCTCAGCCTCCTCCCTGAGTAGCAGGGACTATAGGCATGCGCCACCATGCCCAGCTAATTTTTTCTATATATATTTTTAGCTGTCCATATAATTTCTTTCTCTTTTTAGTAGAGGTGGGGTCTCACTCTTGCTCAGGCTGGTCTCGAACTCCTGAGCTCAAACAATCCGCCCGCCTCGGCCTCCCAGGGTGCTAGGATTACAGGCGTGAGCCACTGTGCCCAGCCAACACGATTCTTTTTATTCAGTTTGCCTAATGTTCTTAGAATGCCTTCCATTGGCCTTTTATTATATTTTCCACATGTTTACTTCTGACCTGATAACAGATGCCACAAGACAGACACTCCATCATTATTATTAATTTATTATTTATACAGAAACCTGAGTGTATGTTACGCTTTACAAAAGAGAATGTGCCAAGCAAAGAATACAATCTCTTGGCCCAAAGTACCGACTCCCTTCAAACACACTCTACCCAAACGGAAGACAGTACTAGTACAAAGGGTAAACAAAGGTTTCCATTAGCTAAAATGAGTGAATATCTATACAGTTAAGACTTATACTATAAAAATATAGGTAATATCATAATAAAATATCTCCTATTTTGAAGTTATGGTATCAAGACAAAAATGTACAACACTGCTTTCTCCCTTGATCATAAATATGGTGTAGATTTTCTTCCCTTATAGGAGTCCTGTGATTATTAAAGAACAGTCCCAGCTGGGCGAGGTGGTACATGCCTGCAGTCTCAGCTACTTGGGAAGCTAAAGTAGGATGATCGCTTGAGCCCAGAAGTTCAAGTCCAGCCTGAACAACATAGCAGGAAAAAAAAGTCCAAAGTCTCTGTTTTGTCTATGAGGACATACCTGTGATTTTTTTAAATAAAGAATTTAGTAAAACCACCACCACAACAAGCCAGCCACATCATTTAGGCACATAGGAAAGAGTTTTATAGAGTCTACAGTATTACACAGCATTGAGGCAAGAAAGATAAAGACATGGGTTCCAATTCAGATTTCGAAAAAGAATCACAAATGTATATTAAGATCTAGCTCAAAGTCATTAGGAAACGTTTGCTTGTACACTTCATACATGTAAAAGTGTACCAAGACCTGAGTTATGAAAATAATTACTCCCAGAGGCCACGAACAGGTAATAATGTGAGCCAAACCACTGAAAATTTACTTCAATTTATACAGGAGAAGGAAAGAGAAACTGGAATAAAGTCATAGGATCAAATTCTGTTAAACTACTAAATATTTGCTGAGACTCAACAAATAAAGAGCTGCTGGCCAGCTGGCTTAAAATCTTAACTTGAAGGAAAAATATCTACAGTGAGAAGCTACTTCTTTACAGCAGAAGCTTTTTAGACTTGAGAACATAAAACAAGGCTGGGCTAAACACAAATAGTAAAAGGAATAATTTTTCACTCATTCCCCAAGGAGAGAAGAGATCTAGGAGAACTAGGTTATTCATTATCACTTCACTAGCTCAAATTCTAATTTCAGATGAGAGAAAAGGAGAGACCCTCAAAATGAGTTCCAAATATAATATTAGCTGAAAGTTAACGTTTTTGAGCATTTTATATGTGCCAGGCAATAAGCTTGGTGCTTTGCACATTATTTGATTTAATCCTCAGTACAAGCCTAGGAGGAATCTACTATTATTAGCTCTATTTTACAGAAACAGAGGCAAAGACTTTAACTAATGTGCCAGGGACACACACTAGGAAACAGTAAAGCCAAATATGAATTTTGATAGTCCAACTTCAGAACCAACAATTGACAGTAGAGCATACAGCTATACCAGGGTTTTCAACAGCAGCACTGTCATTTGGGTCAGATAATTCTTTGCTGTGGGGGGCTGTCCTGTGCATTGTAGTATGTTTAGCAGCATCCTTGGCCTCTACCCACTAGATGTCAGTAGCAACACCTTTCTCCCTCCCCCAAAATTTGTGACAACCAAAAATTTCTCCAGACTTTGCCAAATGTTCCCTGGGGGCAAAATTCACCCCTCACAATGAGAATCACTCAGCTATACTAAAATGAAAACACAAGACCCAACTTAAAACATTCCTGCTTAAGTTTTTATTCACTCTAGTCCCTACCTCACCAAATAGCCACAAAATCTGTCTGCTGGTAACATCTACAAAGTCAAACAGATTTGTTTTCCAAATTGAAGAAAAGCCAGTGTTGGAATCTGTGAAGGGAACAACCATCTTCTTCTCCCCTTCAAGTAATAAACTAATTGAGAAATATACACAGGAATTAGACAGGAATCAAAATACTAGTCTATTGCCAATAAAGTTGGACTACAGACCAGATGCAAATACAAGGAGAAATACACACAGACCTGGGAGAAGATTTTAAGAGAAAAAGTAAACCCTTTTTCAGTATTATTACTCAGAAATCATCCTGCTGGAAAACTCTAATAAAAAGAGGTACAGAGGTACAAATTCTCTTCCACGGGTAGGACTGCCAGTGAAGGGAGAAAGTATTTCTTCCTACAATCTGTTCCAACATTTCACAGTTCATGCCTTTTCAATTCCTATCACTAGTCTTACCAACACCTTCCCTCTGGACCTTACTTCCCTTACTTCATTTTCTCTTAATGTATCAGAACATTCACAATCTGTCAGCACTCAGGATATGCAGTCTCAGCTTACATCACCTCGGCCTTTAAAAGGCAAAATGCGACCACATATCCTTTACCAACCCACACTGAAAAAAATATACCATTAAAAAATTAGACCAGCAATCAAAAAAAAAAAAAAACCATCCATCTCCAATTTCTTTAATCCTCTCCAGGTATTTATGTCTTTGGTTTGTATTGTATTAATATAGTTTTGATGTAGCTCACATTCACTGAGGGCCAACTCCATGCAAAACACTGTTCTAAGAGCTAGGACACAAAATAGTCAAGAGTAAAGGTGATTATTCTAATGGAAAGACAAGACACTGACTAAAAGAACATTTCTGAAGTGTAGGTCTTCTATATATTCTATATTTTCCCTCCCTGCTACTGCCAAGAAATCAATACGGTATTCTGCCTCCTCAGTAATCAAGTAACAAACTGGACAAGAAATTTACTATGACAATTACTCATGCAAACAGTTAACTAACAAAGGAAACAGAGCTAAAATCAATGCCTTCCTACTTTCAGACTCCAACCTTATCAAGATGGGAATCAGCACTATTAGATTCTTATGTGCACAACCATCACATATGTATTCATATGCAAGATATATGTGTTTATATGAAGTATGTGCATAGATTAGCTTAACCCTACACCGCATAACGGCTCCCTCCTCCCACTTCAGGGCTAACAATTCTTGAAAGGCTCTTCCCACACAGAGTTCACTGATAGTATGCAGAAAGTCCATCCAGACTTTCTAGAAATGTATTCATTCTGACACTCTTAAGAAGTGATTTCTTAAGAGTGTCAGAATGAATACATTTCTAGAAAGTCTGGATGGAATCTAAGCCAAGAGTTAGTTACAAAACAGACTGTGTAGACTGACAAAGGTTAAGGATCATCTTTTAAAATGGTTCGTTGAATGTAAGGGAATCAACTAAGAGCTTCTATATATTGTGACTGTTGTTATTAGTAAATTTTTGAAGCATAAGCTAAAACTTGCCATCCCTGGAGTTGTTTTACTGTGTCTAACTCCTCAAGTTTAACCCCTAAAAAGAGCCGTTCTTTAAAGAACAATTCCCTTCCCTTCTCTTGAATGTGGCGGTCTTTACCAACAACATAAAGAACTACAACTATTTTTAGTAACTTCACAAAGCATTCATGAAGCTTTCTAAACGTGGAGAAAACCCTCCTTTCAAGAACCCCCAGTTCTGTTCTTCTCCAAAGATCAAACATCACATACTTCTCCGAGGTTTTATTTCGGGTCGTTTGCTAACAATTATACATAATCGTAGATGATTTCATAATTCTAAATGGTTCATTTGCGACTCACCTCAATCACTCGGAAAGTCTATTCGGCAAAGGCCAATAGCTAAGCACTCCGCTCCACCACGGGAAGTTTTGATACCAGGACTGAACATAAATAACTGCCTCCTTTGTCTTCTTTCTACTCCTTAATTGTGCCCCACGGCGCAGTTTCCCGGTGCCAGAAGCTCTTATTTGACATCAGGCGTTTAAAAACGTATTACCTGTTGTGTGCCCGAAAAGTGTCGGCAGTAACAAGTTTGCAGAGGAGACTCGCCATACTAGAGAAAGCGCCGTGTGCCCCCCAGACATCAAAACGCACAGACCGCCGTCCGTGCTCCCGGAGTTCTGCGAGCCCGCAGGCCACTCCATCCAGACGCCAGCGTGGAACCCGGCGGCAGGCTTTCATTTAAAGGGGGGGGCGAAAGGACTTCGTATTTTGACCTCTCAAAGAAAAGAAAGCCCGACCCCTCCCCACGGCCGCAGGAGGAATCTCCCCCCGTAATGGCTCCACACCCCGGGGAGAGCAGGCTGCGTCCGGGCCCTTCGCGCTCCGGGCTAGGCCAGGGCCCCTCCGCAGGCGCGGGCGGGGAGCCGCTTCTCTCCGGCCGGCGAGGCGCTCGTTCTCGGCACCGGCCCGCCTTCCCCGCCGGCGCCCGCCGCCCCTGCTCCGCTCCCCGCCAGCTGACAGCCCCGCGCGCCCACCTACCTCAGCCGCTCGTCGTCCGGCCCCTCAGCGCGTCCAGGGGCTTCCCATCGGCTGGGAACCTCACGCTGGCGCCGCTCCCTGCCCAGCCCGCCGCCTCTGCCCGGCGCAGAGAACAGTCCAAGGCGGACGGTCAGGCGGCGAGGGCGGCGGCGAGGCAGACGCTGGCTCCCAGCTCCGGCCGCGGCCGCCGCGCACGGTCCAGCCCCGGACGCAGAAGGAAGAGGCCGCTACAGCGCCGTAGTGCGAGAGGCGGCGTGCGCGAGCTCGCCAGGGCCGCGCACGCGCACGCGCACGTACACGCACACACGCGCGCACACACACACGCCTCGCGAGAACCGGCCTCCCGCCGCGACCAGCACGCAGGCGTGGGGAGGAAGCCCGGGTGGCCGGGCTGCGCTTGCGCTCGGGGACCGGCTGCCGGCCGGGCTGAGGCTCGAGTTGCTCGGATTGTGGTTTGGGCCGTCCGCAGTAGCTGGGTTGGAGGGACCCACCGAAAGGAGAATTGATAATTTCCTTACGTATATTCTTTTCATCCCAATTCTGTGATGTCTGAACAACTACGGACCACATTCCTCAGATTACAGGACTAATAATTGGCGGCCAGGACTTAGACCTAGCAGCCTTTTTCCAAGACTGTTTTAATCGCTTTTGGCAAAAACATCATTAATGCCTTATTGTGCTAGATGCTGCCCAAAGCATGTGCAGGGGACGCAGCCTCTGCTCTTTAGTTTCATATGGAGGAGTAGGGTGAGATCCCACCTGCAAGCAAAATGAGGAATATTTAAATAATTTAGGGGGTTGGGACTCTCAGGTCTAGAATCATGTGATAATCAGAAGCCTCATTTTGTGGGACACCCTGATCCGTAATCATAAGAGATCCATGATCTCTTCGAATTGCCATATTCTTCATTCCACCATCACAGGAAAGGATGAGACAAGAGCAATTTGCTTACAACTACTCCTGTTACGTATTTACAGTGAGATTTATGGCACATCAGTCAGCCCATACAAACCCACTTAGAAGAAGGGATTTGTTTCTTCACTCACTCCTGTGAATTTCTGGATGTCAGAAAGGAGAGGATCCAGAATTAGGGCAGCTACTGAGAGAAAGACACTTCATTAAGCAGTGGGAAGAGACTAGAGGAGGGTACTTGTCCTTCCCCCCATGCAAGGAAAGCTATTTGAGGAGACAGTTCATAGTACTGAGTTCCACCATAACTATATCCCTCAGCCAGGTGTTGCCCTGCCATTAGGGAAGAAAGGAAGAGCTACAACTTTTCTGGATGAACACACAAGCAGGAGGGAAATCAAATACAACACATGAAACAGGCAAGCCCATTCATTCAACCTGCTGAGGGACTGGAACCTGAGATCAGCCGTGGGCAGTTGACTGTGCCTGCCTGACGGGCTCCAGTATAAAAACTCTGAACACCAAGACTCAGGTGAGCTTCCCTGGTTTGGAAGGTAGGATTCTTTGGGCAGGCAGGCTTTCATAACGTGATTCTACACATCATTCCAACTAATTACCCCTAGAAAACAGGACTACTCATGCTAGTATGGTTTATACATAAAAGGAAAATATCAATATAGAAAACAGTTAAAATATATATGTAGATTTGAAGGCACATTAAGTAGCCTACCAAAAAACAAGTTTTCTCTAAGCAAGGCTTTTGTACTCTTCAAGTGGAATTTCCGAATGTATCATAGCATTCCCATTCCATACCATGACTATTCCAAATTCATAACTCTAAACTTTTGTCTGAAGTGTAATTTGTACATAAAAACACTTAAGAAACAAACTTTTGTACTAACAAGGTTGAGTAATTTGCAGGCACAATGGTAGGGTAGCCAGAGTAACAGAGGAAGTCAGACATTCCTGGGTTTGAATGCTTGAATTTGAATGCTTTTCTGCCACTTGCCTCCTGTGGTACCTTGGGCAAGTCACTGCTCTTCCAGAAGTTTCCTCATGTGTGAAATGAAGATAATATGTTTCTTACAGGGCTGTGAAATTAAATAAGCTCTTGGGGATATTTAAAGTATCTAGCAGTACTAAGAAGTTCATTAAACTATTCTATTTTCAAATAGTTAAATTTTCCATAAAAGTTTTTAAGCTCAAACAAGTTTGTTATACTGTTCTTGAAAAGAACCAAATATAAACATTCCAATAAAATCTTCAGTAAGAATTCATAAGAATAAATATTCATATCATTGGAGTTAAGGGGAATAACTGAGGAAGACTTGCAGAGGATTTGAGTTTTGAGCTTGGATTTGAAGAAGGTGCTGGGCAGATTGGTGGAGTAGAAGCTGAGGTGGCCGTGGGGGAGATTACAGCAAGTACATTCACACTGGTAGAACAAGTTCCACCCTCTGGATGCTCCAGGGAGCGTTGGAGGTGGGCTTTAAACTGATACTTTATTCTGGAGAGATCTTTGACAGAAGCATTCTAAGGCAGGAAATGTCAATAGGAAATCTCCAGCTAGCTCTCTTTAGGGGGCGAGCTAGTCCCCAAACTGCACAGACATAATCAGCTGGCTTTTCTAGGTGATGACTTTAGTAATAAAACAGAGGTCACCAGACGTTTGGTAAACCATTACCTAGTGGGCATTTGATCAAGGAAGAGGAGACTCATTCTAGGTTTACACACCCTCTGACACACCTATTCATTTATGCTATCTATTGACCTATTTTAGAGATTCAATGGAGCAGACAAGTGTTATAATCATGCAAAATAGCACTTCACCAAAATCTATGAACTAGCTTCACAATAGTCATTACAAGAGAGGCTGATCAATTAACTCCTTAGGTTGGAATCTACTACCTTTTTAGGCAGCTCCTCTTATCCCAGGCCAGCTCTAACTTCTAAAGTTTGGCTTCATTAATATAGCAGTCAACCTCCTATTAATGTCTACCTGCTGTCCTAGTTTTTCCAGTCAAGCTGCATGAAGTCAGTCATGTGATCCCACTTGCCTCTGTAATAAGGTGCTCATTGAGTTCATTTGAGACCCTCAGTTGTGGAGGGCAGACCTCTCGAAGGCCTTTATTGAATGCTACGATCGATGTTACAACTACTCTCCACTATCTAGCTCCTCTGTACTTCTCTAGCCACCCCATCTCCCAAAGTCAGGCGTGACTACGTGACTTGCACTGGTCAATGAAAGTGACAAATGTGAGACCCTTGAAGATTCTTCTAGCCCTTAGGACAGTGAATTCCAGATGTTAGAGTTGCTTTGTTATCCTGGAGCAAGAAAAATGTGTAGGGCAGGTGTATAGTAAAAAATTTAACCTTGTCCAAATAGAAGTCTGGCCTTTGCCCTTGGCTTCTTGGAGGTGATATCTAAGCTTTTGGAAATGTCATGCTTGATAGTGTTTTTGTTTGCCTGGGGTCTGGGGTCATGCCAGATAGTCTAACAATGTGATTTGGTGTGGGGGAGCTTTGTCAGGTGTCAGCTCCACCTCCTGAGTAACTGGAGACTGAGATTAGCCATATGGGTTGTTAATCGTGCCTACATGATGAGTGCCAATAAAAACTCTGGATACCAAGGATCAGTTTAGCTTCCCTGATTGGGAAGGTATATTTTCTGGTAGGCAGGCATAGTAGTGGACATTGTTGCCAGAAAAGTAACACACTCCATGACTTCACAGGGAGAGTACAACTAGCTCTGCATTTGGAACTTCCCCTGGACTCTGCCCTATGAGCCTCTTCCCTTGGCCCCCCTTTTTTTTTTTTTTGAGTCTCTGTTGTCCTGGCTAGAATACAGTGGCATCATAATAGCTCACTGCAACCTCAAACTCCTGGGCTCAAGTGATCCTCCTGCCGCTGCCTCCCAAGTAGCTGGGACTACAGGTGCATGCCATCACGCCCAGCTAATTTTTTCTGTTTTGTGGAGAGACAGGGTCTCACTCTTGGTCAGGCTGGTCTTGAACTCCTAAGCTCAAGTAATCCTCCGGGCTCAGCCTCCCAGGGTGTTAGGATGACAGGCGTGACCCACCACGCCCAGCCACCTTGGCTGATTTTGATCTGTATCCTTTCATTGTAATAAACCATAACTGTGTACGTAAAAGCTTTCAGTGAGTTCTGAGTCCTTCTACTGAATTGAACCTAAGGACAGTTTGGGGCCCCTCAAATTGCAATCGATATCACAAGTGAGGGTGGACTTGTGGGCTGTGCTCCCTCTAACTTCACAGCATAGGATTTACAGAAAGCACTAGGAGACTCCCAGTAAGAAGCATGGACAGTGGACTTTAAGACAAAGTCAAGTCTAATATCCAACTTTAGGTTTCCTTTATCATGCTATATTTCCTTTTTGAGATACTTTAGTTCAGAAAGGTTTGCTACAGTTTAGAGACATCTTATGCTGTCATTACATTGTAGAAAGGATCAAAGGAGGACCACCTTGATATTTTGTGAGTAGTCTCCTCTAGGATTCATCCTTAGAACTTTCTTTTCTTAGAGATGAGGTCTCACTTTGTTATCCAGGCTGGTCTTTACCTCCTGGCCTCAAGTGGTCCTCCTAGCTCACCCTCCTGAGTACCTGACTAGTGTTGAATGTTTAAGAGCATAGGTATTTATCATCACTTCATTTGCAGTAAGAGCACACTTAAATATCACACTATTTGACTTATCTCCCAACAGTTTTTGTTCCAAAGTATACCTCCTTGAAATACAATTTCAGTTCAATCCAACATTTTTCACTGCTTCTCCAACAGCTTCAGGCTGGCCCAAGGTAGGCCAGATCATATAGCCAAATCACCAGCTTAATAAGGCTTTTGAATGATACAGGGTGATTATATAAATATGTCAAAAGAAGGCCAGAAAAAGAGTATTTGTCCAGATCTGGGAGCTGGCTGCTTCTAAAGACCTTTCAATGAGGCTACAGGTGTCTTAAATACTTTCATTTTTTTCCTTTAAATTTTAATGTTAATCTTAAAATTTTTATTAATTTTTTTTCTTTTAGTCCTCTATAAGTTAACTAAAAGGTAAAGCTTAAATACTTTCATTTGAACTCAAAGATATACATAGGAAAAGAATGAATCTCACTTTCTAGCTTTTAACTTATCAGTAAGTAACAGCTGACTGTCCTTGCTAAATGTACAGCTTTATAGCAATATTATAGGGAAAAATAGTGTCTTAGTCCGTTTGGTCAGCTACAACAAAATAGCATAGACTGGGTGGCTTACAAAAACCAAAAATTTGGCCAGGCGCGGTGGCTCATGCCTGTAATCCTACCATTCTGGGAGGCCG
Source organism: Eulemur rufifrons (assembly GCF_041146395.1). Taxonomy (NCBI): domain Eukaryota; kingdom Metazoa; phylum Chordata; class Mammalia; order Primates; family Lemuridae; genus Eulemur; species Eulemur rufifrons. Next base: position 2,876,565 of record NC_090992.1, on the reverse strand, counting down.
AGGCGGGAGGATCGCTCAACGTCAGCAGTTCAAGACCAGCCTGAGCAAGAGCGAGACCCTGTCTCCACTAAAAACAGGAAGAAATTAGCCAGACAACTAAAAATGTATAGAAAAAATTAGCTGGGCATGGTGGCACATGCCTGTAGTCCCAGCTCCTCAGGAGGCTGAGGCAGGAGGATCACCTGAGCCCAGGAGTTTGTGGTTGCTGTGAGGAAGGCCGAAGGCATGAGCACTCTAGCCTGGGCAACAGAGTAAGACTCTGTCTCAAAAAAAAAATTTTTTTTATTTTTCACAGTTCTGTAGGCTGGAAAGCCCAAGGTCAAGGTGTCAGCCAATTAACTGTCTGGTGAGAACCTGCTTTCTAGTTCACAGTCTTTTTGCTGTGTCTGCAGATGGCAGTAGGGGCAAGGAGTTTTCTGGGGTCTCTCTCTTTTTTTTTTTTTTTTTTTTTTTTGAGACAGAGTCTCGCTTTGTTGCCCGGGCTAGAGTGCCGTGGCATCAGCCTAGCTTACAGCAACATCAAACTCCTGGGCTTAAGCAATCCTACTGCCTCAGCCTCCTGAGTAGCTGGAACTACAGGCATGCGCCACCATGCCTGGCTAATTTTTTCTATATATATATTTTTTAGTTGGCCAGATAATTTTTCTATTTTTAGTAGAGATGGGGTCTTGCTCTTGGTCAGGCTGGTCTCGAACTCCTGACCTCGAGCGATCCTCCCGCCTCAACCTCTCAGAGTGCTAGGATTACAGGCGTGAGCCACTGCGCCAGGCCAGGGGTCTCTCTTATAAAGGCACTGATCCATTAGCCCTCATGACCTAATCAGCTCCCAAAGGCCCCACCTCCAAATATGCGCTCACTGGGGCTTAGGTTTCAACATACGAATTTTCATGGGGACACACACATGCGGTCTGTAACAGTGAGCATAAGAAAATTCACCCCCCGTTCACCCACTGTAACGCTAATAGTACCACCAAACATTCTGTGAATGCTTACCATATGCCAGGCAGTATCTTTATGTGCTATAAATGTATTTATGCTTTAAATCTATTATTTTACTCATCCTCACAACTCTAAGACATAAGTATTATCATATTCCCATTTTATATATGGAAAAATGGAGACAGAAAGCATTTAAGCAACTTACCCAAGGTTGTTCAAGTATCCCCCATATATGTAAATTTATTTTTATTATTACACATATGAACTGTTATGCCAATATTATAACATTATATAACATACTATAAAAAATTTAGACAAAGTAAGCCTTTAAAGAGAGGGTGATTATTGCACAGGGAATTTACAAAAAGGAAGAAAACTTTTTAAAAAGATTTTTAAAAAGGATGAGATTTAAAAAGAAAAACAAATAGAAGCTTCAATATTTTGTTTATTTATTTACATCCCCTCATAAACATATGCAAGTCTTCAGTATTTTTCTTCCTACTTTCCAATGGATTACTGCACATGTGACCCACTTTGGGGACCACTGCTTTAGATCACAGGCAGTCAAAAATCCAAGAGCAAAAGACAGTGAAGATTATCCGTGGTTCTCAAACTTAAATGTGTATCATAGAATCATTACTACCCCAGACACGCTTTTAATAGCAACACTAGACCAGTAAAATGTTACAGAGGAACTCACGCTCTCTTTGAAGCTCCCAGGCGTCCACCTCTGCCAAGCTTTCCAACCCCGGTGTCAGACACTGGGCCCTGCGCTGATCTGGGGGTTTGCGGGGGGAGGGGGGCTCTTTCCAAAAGTTCACAGTGTAGCTGTGGGAGTCTCAGCTCCCAGAAGACTCTTTTAGGCAAAGCCATGGAGAAATGATGCTGCCTTCAAGGATTCATGGGCTGGCCAGACGGCACCTCAGAGCCTCCTAGGAATTCAGGGACAAAGGCCGAGGACACTTTAACACCCACAGCTGCTAGAAGTACCTGGAGTTGACAGGCTGCTGAAAATCCAGCCACTACCAAGTTCAAATGAAAAGCTTCTTCTGTGGAAAGAACATGTTTTACAAACTGAATCCTCACGTTTCCTTTATTCCATAACATGTAAAACTGAAGAGAGACTAATATTCAAAACATGGGCCACCAGGTACTTCTATATATTAAAAATGATTAGAATTTGTTTTTCCTAATTTTTCTGAAATTCTAGCTTTTAAAGTAATCTTAATATGTGAGAGAATACAGCTGAGTTCCAATTCTCCAAAGGGGTTAAAATTTCCTTTTTATTTCATACTTTTCTCCCTAAAAAAAAAAAAACAGGGTTAATGGAAAGTCAGAATTTCTTCTTAAAGGCTCGAGTTCCAAAATCATGAACTCCTATAAGTTGATGCCATATTTGGAAGAGAAAAAGGTCAGGAAAAATAATCAAAAGTAAATTCCTCACCAGTCATGTGATTTAACCGTATGCTCGCACATACATACCAGCTAAGCCACAAGGCATGAAGAAGGGGAAACCTTCTTAATGTTATATTGATAGTGCGGCGATCTTGTAAAGAATATGTTTGTACTTTTCTTCACATTCCTACTTGGATCTCTGCCTGAGAAAAATTATGAATTGATATAGGAAAAAAAAAAAAAGACCTTCAAATATCCACATTGCCAACATATTAGGGAATCTTTTCCTAGAGAGGGAAATGCAGCCGCCTTTAGCTCCAAAGAGCTGGCCTCAGAGCAGAGCAGATGTTTCATTAAGCGGTGTGCCACTTGCTGAAGCTATTGTACTCCAAGTTAATGAAATGTCTCAATCCAGTAAGGTTTTGTTTTCTGATGGTTATATCTAAACTAAATAAAAAGTTGAAACTACCCTAAAGCCACCACACGCATTCACTCACTCTCTCCTCACACTTACACATACACGCACACACTCACACCCCAACAAGGCCGGTGAGACATGAAATGTCTCAAATAATAAAGTGTTTAAAAGGAGTTAGGGAGAACTCAGCCATTATCCTTTTATTCTGTACCTCCATTTTGTAGAAGTGAGTGTCACTGTGCTAAAACCTCCAACTGGCAAATGAACCTATTATTTCACCTATATTCATCTTATTGGTAAATACAAAGAACATCAAAGATGAAGAGGATTCTTTAGGAGAAATTTTTGGAACAAAACTGTATTTTGGATAATAAGTTGCTAGAATTTTTAAATAATGATACAGAGAGCATAATGCTTCTCTTACTTTTTTTTTAAGAGATGTTATCTATGTTGTCTAGACTGGAGTGCGGTGGCTATTCACAGAGCTATCATAGTACACCATAGCCTTGAACTCCTGGCCTCAAGGGATCCTAGCGCCTCAAGTTTCTGAGTAGCTGGGAGCGTATCTACCAACATAAACAAAATCAGAGAAACAGTAGAAGAGAAAGCATTTGAGGAAAGATAATTTTAGAAAAATGTAGATCGAATTAATTTTATTTTATAAGGAATTTAGAAAACATGAGCAAATATTCATATTTCATTAAAAAAACAGTCTGTACATCATTCAAATTTTAAAATCAGTGTGACACTAAAAAATGTACTAACAGTAATATGGAACAAAATACTATCAGTGCCTCATCACAACTAGATATACAAACATAAAGAAAATGATATATAACTCTGAATCTCAAAGTGATCCAGTTGGCTGAAGAGAGCACCAATTGTCACCAATGTGGGACTGCCATATAGTCTACCAAAGGAAATAAACTACTACTGGGTGATAAAGACAAGCAAATAAATAAGTTGAAGAAGGAAAACGAGCCCATCATGCCTGGAATTTTAGAGTAAATGTTTGTTTCTGTTACATGTGTTGTATCTGTTTTCTTCCTTCAAGAATCTAAGTGGATGTGTGAGGGATCCAAAGATATTTCCCAGTTTTATCTTACTTTTTCAGTAAGGATAACTTTATGTTGAAGAAATAATGACTGATACTCCCTTTCACTTTAGCTATTGAATGTACTATTAAAATGATTTATTTCAACAACTACAGTATGCTTTGATTTTTTTAAAAAAACTGTAAGTCAAGAATATTTAAAGAACTTTTATGTCTCTTAATTTAATAAATATGAAATACACATTTGTCCTTTGCTATCCATGGGGGACTGTTTCTAGGACAACCTCCCAACACGCCCAGTCTCCGCTGTGGATACCAAAATTCGTGGATGTTCAAGTCCCTTACGATATAAAATGGCTTAGTATTTGCATTTAACCTATGCACATCCTCCTGTATACATTAAATCATCTCTAGATTTCGTATACCTAATACTATGTAAATAGTTATACTGTATTTTTAAAAATGTACATGATTTTTTATTATTGTATTATTAACTTTCTGAATATTTTTGGTGTGTGGTTGGCTTAACAACAAGCACTGATTGTATCTATTTAATAAATTCCTGAAAAAATTCTTTTTTGAAAAAGTGACAATAATATGAAGTTGAAATGCACTGGGAGCCTTGAAAAGAATATTAGGTAATCTAATTTTAACAATTTAAATTGGGATATTCAGGAACTATACCTTGAGGGTTGAAAAATATAATTTATGATTCCTTGTGAACTAAATTTCACTGAGAAATGCTGAAGTCTAAGTCTAAAACTTAGGTACCATTATGTTTTAAAAATTTGAAGAAAGAAAATTTACAACTTAGTCAATGATCCTGAAAAAAAATCAGATTCAAAATAGTAGGGTATTTGTACATATTACATGTGTAGATGTATAAACAAACACTTACAGAAGGGAAAAGGAATCATACTTAATATTTATAGGCTACAATCACTTTCTTTTAAAGAAGATTTAAAAAGAATCAGTAGCTAGGCATAGAGCCAGAAGATGCAAGGGGACCCTAATAGTAATAAACAATAAAACTATTTGTAGAGTTTTATACTCAGTGTAAAGAAATACAAAAAGTCCTTATACTATAAATCTTTAATTTTACAAAAACCAAAAGTAGTCCAACTACTTTTTGCCTATCATGATGATAAAAATTGAAAGAAAAACTCTGAACCTATTTTGTAAAACTTCTATTATAACATTCTTAAACCCAGTTCATATTCTTCCACTGAATCAAGTAACATTTAAGCTCAAGGGGGGTATATAAAATATGACACGGAATTTGACCTTTTCCAGGAAATGATCACAATTTCATTGAAAGTATAGGATCAAGTAAATAGCCCCTTAGCAACTTGTGTACTTTATTACCTTTAATAGAAAGTCCAAGTATTTCCATTTTTAAACCTCTAGAATATTATCCAGATATTCAAAATATTGATATTTAAGTTTTACATTAAAGGACATCATAATCTGAAAACAGGCCTGTTTTAAATATAGTTTGTTTAACTGTAGGGGTACTTACTGACAGAAGACTTCTTTAGCAAATACTTGTTTTTATATTTAAAAAATCAGCAAGATAGAATTTTAAAAATCTTAATTTACAATGCATTGACCTGCAGACAACAGTTGCCACATGTATCACAGACAAGCACAGGTGAAAAGTTTTTCCCACATGTTTATAAGACTTTGTATCTTCCTTTATTTGTTGGTTGGTATGAATTTTGCTGCAATAGAAAATAAAAGATACATAATCAGAAAACGCAAAGAAAAGGGGGGGGATAAATATTTAAGATCATTTACCAACTTATAAAACTAACAATATTTAAAATTAAAAACGTTAGTATTATTGCATTGAGGAAGAAGTAACTTTAATAATTCATCATTTCTCTTTGTTCACTCAACTATTCCTTGACAAACGTATCATGAATCAACTGAATGGTAGTAGCATCTATAAGCACAAGGTTGTTTTTCTTCCATTCCTTGGTGAAAGAGTCTTAAGCACTTGATTTAAAGGTCATTTTACTTCTTCCTTCTTGTTTTGTGTATCCTCTTTTCTTTAAACTTATCCCCCCCACAAAAGAATGTTCTGTAAGGGGAATTTTAGAAAAGTCCTCAAAAATCACATTCTTAGAGAAAGGATATGATTTCTTTTCAGAGAGCCCTTGTCCCAGTATACACACTATAGGGAGCGTTTACAAGCTTAAATTGGCACCAAGACCCGGGGATGTGTCTGCTCCCCTGGGGAAGGCGGTCTGTAAAGGGCTGCTTTTTCCAAACTCAAGTTAAGAAGTCACTAAGTTTAAAGATATTGACAACACCAGGAGTTGGCAAAGATGTCGAACAACTGGAATTTTTCATACACTGCTGGGAGTGTAAACTGATATAATCCCTTTGGAAAACTATTTAGCAATATTTACCCTATAATTAGCAATTCTACTCCAAGGTGTATACCCAAGAAAAATAGCATACCAGTGTGTGCCCAAGAGACAAGAGAGAATTTCACAGGAGTTTTCTTCATAAAAACCAAAAACCAGAATAACCCCGAAGTCCAATATATCAATTAATTGTTACACATCCATATAATTAAATACTATATGGCCACGAAAATGAATAAATTATTGCTACATGCAGCAACATAAGTTGATCTCCTCAAAATAATACTGAGTCAAGAAAACTAGAATATAAAAGGGGTATACAGCACATGATTCCACTTACATATAATAGATTTCAAAAACAGGCTTAACTGATCTATGATTTTAAAAGCCACAACATGGTGACATTTAGAGGAGATGAACAGTGACGACGAGGGGTGTGTGAAGGCTTCTCGGATGTTAGTAACGTTATTTGTTTCTTGTCTGGGTAGCAATTACACTGGTGTGCTAATTTTGTGGAAATTCATCCAGCTGTATGTGATCTGTGTACTTGTCTGTATTTACAGACAGTTCAATAAAACACTTACTAAAACAAAACAAAATAAGCCCTTGAAGTTTTCACTCACCAGCCGGATCAGTTCTTCTTTTATGAGCCTGGTGATTTCTGCCTTTGCTTTCTGCACAGCCAGTTCATTGGCACCTGGTGATAGAGTGGAAAGCACGTTATTCCTATTACTAGAGTTGCACTGTATTCTTATACATGTCGTGGAGGTCCAGGAGAACATACTGTAGTTGACTTTTAGGACACTATACTGACTGCCAAGACAGCCTTTCAATGTCTGGTGGATAATCACCCACATTATATAATGGCTGCTATTATTTTTATTACTTTTAGGATATCAAATGTAACCACTGAGGTCACGTTACACGTAGTAGTAAGAGTTACTGGTATGTTGATTAGAAAGAGTGAAAAGATGATGATTAGCAATTTGTCCAGAAGAGAGTAAGAAAACGTTAAAGGGAAATATAATTTCCTTGGTTTATTCATTTAACAAATATTTATTGGACATTTATTATGTTCTTTGAAGTCTGCGAACGTTTCAGAACGGTGTCATCTGAACAGTCTTAAAGATGAAAGGAGGACTAGCCAGGTGGAGAGAGGAGGGATGCCACGGAGAGTATTCTGCAAAGGGAATCACATGTGCAACGGTACAGATTTAACAAAAGCATGCTTAACTACTGAGGAGTAAGAGAAGTTTAGTGTGGTTGGAAAAAAGAGTATGAAAGAACATAGCAAGATATATGTTCTTTACATACCAGAAGATGATTAAAAAAAAAAAAAAGAACATAGCAAGATAGCTGCAGATGAAGTGAGCTAGAGGCATTCATTTATAGCTATTACTCAAGAAACATTAAGCACTCACCATATATGATATACTGTGAGAGATTTAATATACAAAGACCTCATTTATGCTCTTTATAATCTTGTAGACTACTAGAAAAACTTATAAAGATATTACGACAGAGTGAGTAGGAAGTAGTTTACCAGAAAAACTTTCTTTTTTTTGAGACAGGGTCTGACTGTGTTGCCCAGGCTAGAGTACAGTGTCATCATAGCTCATGTAATCTCAAACTCCTAGGCTCAGGCGACCCTCCTGCCTCAGCCTCCTGGATAGCTGGGACTACAGGTGTGCACCACTATGCCTGGCTAATTTTTCTATTTTTTCGTAGAGACAGGTCTTGCTATTTTGCTCAGGCTGATCTCAAACTCCTAGTCTCAAACAATCCTCCTGCCTCAGCCTCCCAATGTGCTAGGATTACAGGCATGAGCCACTGCACCCAGCCCAGAATAACTTTTAAATATCACTTTAAAGCTTTTCTTGACTTCTCCAAGCAGAGTTATGTGGTTTTTTTCCTCAGTACTCTCACAGTATTGTATTCATGTTCACCATGACAGCACATTTTTGAGGTAGAATGGACAAGATGTTTTTTTTGACAGGATGTGAACAGTGAAGAAGAGCATCAAAGTAAGATGCTAAGAGTTGATTAGCAAGTAAAGAAAGTTAGAAGTAATAAAGAATATATCGGCTGGGCGTTGAGACTCACACCTGTAATCCTAGCACTTTGGGAGGTCGAGGCAGGAGGATCATTTGAGCCCAGGAGTTCAAGACCAGCCTAGGCAACAGCAAGACCCCCATTTCTTAAAAAAAAAAAAGGAAAAGAATTCACAAGAAAATTTTCTCCCCTATTAGAAATGAATAACCTTTCTGACCAGAGGTTGGGAGGGAGGAGAGAGAAGGAAAGAGGCAGGGGCGAGGGAGAGGGAGGCAGAAACAGTTTAACAACAGGAAGCAATGGGTCAAGTGTGTGGCTGTGAAATCACTGCAACATACCTAATGTAGTCCTGTGTCTCCACCAGCCACTATCCACACACTTTAAAGCTGTGTGGGGAAGGTGGGTACTGGAGGGAAAGGCTAAAGGGTAGAATCAAGAGCCAAATCAGACTGAAAATGACAACGAAAATGAAATTCAGGAAAGAAAATATGTCGCTTGGCATGAGTTGGTGTGAAGCTTGTTATTTTTGTGCCATTTTTTCTTTTGAAATTTTTTCTACGTGCTATTTTTAAAAGAAGGAAAATGACACTCTCACCTAGATCCAAGTAGAAGAATAATTTTCCTACTTTAGTTAGAGCCTGACCATTTGGACCAGTTTAAATTCTGACTTATGTAACTTCTTTAGGTAATAGGTTACATATGTTTATAAGTAGCCATGAAAAAGAGGCATTTCCTTTCATTGGTCCTAAAACAACTCTGGCTGCTTTTAAGGGATTCTCCACTAGTAAAAAGAGAGGGTCACAGAACAGGCTATATAAATTATACAGGCTGACTAGGCACGTAAGTCCTTCCTGTTCTCCTTCCCTTTGCCTGGTGGGAGGCCTGGAGCTGCTGAGCCAAACAGAGCCTCCAAGGAGCCAGCCAGGCAGTGGGGTCTCTCCAATTACAGAACTAGAAACAGATGACACTACGCTCCTTCCATGCTAGCAACACCTGTTTTCATCCTGTTACTGTTGAGTTTGGTTAAAGTTTCAAAAACTAAATGATCCTTTTAAAAATCTAATTACCTCTGAAAATTCTAAAAGCTTTAGATCAATTAAATTACCAATCCCCAGCTCTTATTAACTATCATTATGTCTCTAGAATATTTTTAAAGATTTGTTTTCGACAAGGTTGCCTTTTTACCTGGGGGGAAAAAACTTGCTTAGATTACTATAAAAATTAGATGTTATTTCCTGAATGCAAGTTGACAGTGAGGAGAAGTAACCAGAACCATTCTATGTGGAAGGAAAAGCAAACAGAAGCTGTGGACCGTATATAGTGACTATCTTACTCATGTCACTTGATAGTCTAGGAGATGTGTTCTGATATATGTAAACTGAACTTTGATATGTTAATTATACCATAGCAAACAAACATAACTATCTTTAAATTAAAAAATGAATTACAAAAAGGAAACTTTTTCAAAGCAAATAATCATGTCTCTGATTTACCTCTTTATAAGGCAGGAATTTAAAATATTGGTTTTGCATATGACACCTATGATATCCAAGCAGAAAATACAAGTTTGAGTCCATGTATACCAAAGTTTTTATCATCAGATTCCTCTGAATATCATCGTGGCTACATCCTGTTTAGCCTAATGAGCACAGCAGCGAGGACCTGCCCAGTGCCAACTACAAAAAGATGTCAGGTTAATTTTGGCTGCTTGAAGACCCAGGTGTCAGCAAGCCCCGTTTTGCCATGTAATAAGGAACAGTCTCGCATGATTTAGAAACACACTGAGTCACTGGCAGACCAAAAGTCCTTCAGGATACATGAAAGGATGCCATTTTAAAACCTGACTTGAAACAGATACAAATCAGTTTCTCACAATCACAAACATGAACAAAAAAATGCAATCTGCCTAGTTCTGGACCCACATCTTCTGTCCACCACTTAAAAGTATTATGAAACTTACTGCAATGGCAGAGTGGCCAAAACATGGTAAACACAAAGGCGGCACTTAAGTTTCACCTTTGCCACAATTCATCATTATTAATTCAAAAAGGCTAATAGTGACAGTGACGTTAGCAAAACTGGCAGACCACAGAACTGCAAAAGCCTGTCCCTCCACAGACGGGGGTAATAAACTTGCAAAACTTGTCAAAATCAACTTTATTTGAACTCTGGAAGCTAATCAGAAGTTTACAGCAACCAGGCAAACACTCAAGAAAAATAAAAAAACAGGCTGGGCATGGTGTGGCTCATGTAATCCCAGCACTTAGGGTGGCTGAGATGGATCACTTGAGGCCAGGAGTTTGAGACCAGCCTGAGCAAGAGCACCATCTCTACAAAAAATAGAAAAATTAGCTGGGAGTGGTGGGGTGCACCTGTAGTCCCAGTTACCCAGGAGGCTGGCAGGAGGATGGCTCAAGCCCAGGAGTTTCAGGCTGAAGCTATAACAGAGCAAGCTCGCTCTCTCTCTCTCTCAAAAAAAAAAAAAAAAAAAAAGAAAAAGAAAAAAGAGGGCTAGGCGCAGTGGCTCACACCTGTCATCCTAGCACTCTGGGAGGCCGAGGCAGGAGGACTGCTTGAGCTCAGGAGTTCGAGACCAGCCTGAGCAAGAGCAAGACCCCGTCTCTACTGAAAACAGAAAGAAATTAGCCAAACAACTAAAAATAGAAAAAATTAGCTGGGCATGGTGGCGCATGCCTGTAGTCCCAGCTACCCGGCAGGGTGAGGCAAGAGGATGGCTTGAGCCCAGGAGTTCGAGGTTGCTCTGAGCTAGGCTGACACCACAGCACTCTAGCCAAGGCAACAGAGTGAGACTCTGTCTCAAAAGAAAAAAGAAAAAGAAAACATAAGAACCCACCCCGCCCCAGCTGAATCTCAGCAACAGAGCTTTTCAATGTTCTAATTTACCCTGACCCTATTTCTCTTCCAATCCCCATCACTCACTCCCCAATCACAGCCTTGAACAGCCCACATTCCTGGTACCAGAATGAAACTTATTCTCAAAAAAATATGGTTGGCTGTTTTGACCTGTCTGGTGGTTCCCTGAAAGACCAGCTCAAAGGGCTTGCCTTTATTTCACCTAACTTGGAACTCTCCAGGGCTGAGGCAGCTACTGGGGAGGTATTTACCAAAATGCAAACGCATTAGAAACTACCCTCTAGGACAAGGGATAACAGCTGGGGCAAAAGACAAACCAAAGGCTTGGAGGAAAGGCTGGGGAATGAAATGCTTTGTAAAGCACTCACACATTCGTGGGAATGTAGAAGGTCATGTGCACACCCAGGGCTGGGCACGTGCTCAGAGAAGACCTGAGTAGGCCATAAGCTCTCACCATCTCTGGCTGACCTTCAGACTACACAAGCATAAAGAGAAAGCTAAGGCAGAGTTGTACTGCCTGGCTGAGAATTGAAGGCTTGCCCCAGTACACAGAGAGAACACGTCTACAAAGAACAGAAGTTTTTTTTCCTTCCTAGGCATTTAAGGAAATCTCTGTGAAATCACTATCTGAGCCTCAACTTCAGCATTATAAAAGATATCCACGTAATATAAATATCTGTACCCTCTTAATATTTTGAAATTTAAAAAAATCACTATCTGACTTCAGTAGCCACACATGACAAACAATACAGACTATACAAAATTAGTTCAGAAAAGTCACTAAACAAACAACTACAACAAGCAGCAGCAATAAATACTGGGGAGAATCAGATTTCTAGTTATCACATTACAATATTCAAAATGTCCAGTTTTGTGCCGGCATTGGTGGTACAGTGGTGAGCATAGCTGCCTCCAAAATGTCCAGTTTTTAACTAAAAATTAAGAAGCATGCAAAGAAACAAAGAAAGCATGGCCCAATCACAGGGGGAAAAAAAGAAATGAACAGAAACTGCTCCTGAGAAAACCCAGACATTGGACTTACTAGACAAAGACCTTAAAATCAACTATTTTAAATATGCTCTTCTTTTCCTGAAATCTGATTAATAAAAAATAAATACATAAATATGCTCAAAGAGCTAAAAGAAACCATGGACAAAGAACTAAAGGAAACCAGGAAAATGATGTCTGGCTAAATAGAGTATATCAATAAAGAGCTAGAAATAAAGGAACCAAATAGAAATTTTGGAGTTGAAAAGTAAAATAACTGAAATAAAAATTTCATAACAGGGGTTCAACAGCAGATTTGAGCAGGCAGAAGAAAGAATCACTGAATCTGGCCGAGGGTGGAGGCTACTGCATGTAGTCAGCTACTCAGAAGGCTGAGGCAGGAGGATCACTTGAGGCAAGGAGTTCCAGACCAGCCTCGACAACATAGCCAGGCCTCATCTCAAAACAAGAAAAAAAAAAGAATCACCAAACTTCAAGACAGGTCAATTGAGATCAAATTTGAGAGGGCAGAAAAAAAAAAAAGGAATGAAGTAAAATGAATGGAGCCTGAGGGACGGCATCAAATATACCAACATATATACAAAGCTACATATGGACCTAAACCTAGGCCAGAATATTCCACTTACTAGAAGCATAAATGGGTCAGTCCTTAAAATGTACGCTTTTCAGAATGATTTTTAATTTGACTGAATTGTCCAAACTGAAGAGTTCCATAAACAGACCATTTCCCTTTGTACCTGTACTGAACTTCTAAATAAAGACTTCAAATGATACAGGAAACTTTTTTTTTCTTACAGGTGTTCTTTATTTCGGTCCTCTCTAGGACTGACCTCCCATTCTCTCTGCATCTATTACATCTACATTACCCTTGATCCTCAAGCCTGAACCAGAACCAACAGCACATACTTTCGATTGCCAAGTAAATTTTCCGCTCTCCTTCCTTGGGTTCTTTGCCAGGAGGGAAGTACGTTCCTCTGATTGTAATTGCGGCTTCAGAGTATTCACTGATTCTCTGCAGAGCTTCCTTAGAAGTAACTTTCCACCTAGCGGTCTAAAAGAGAGGGTGGGGGGAAAAATCACAACACAAGAGGATTAAAAAAACCCTGCTGTGCTGACAAAGAACAGGTTGGTTAACATCATGGGCAATATGAAGATTATAATAAACATATACCTACATCATAAGTTCATTTAGATTCTAATGCACCTTGAACTTATTCATAAAAATCGAATTTCTATTGTTCTATTGTCTATTGCTTAGGTAAAAAGCGAATACTAAAATGTTCATGGGTTTTAAAGGTAAGATTTTGCTCCTAAAGAAGCAAGAGTCGATACTTCACAATAAAAAAAGGTTTTTAAATCTGTTACTTGCCTGTGGGAAATCATTGATCTCTAATTCTTCCTCATATCTCTTAAAAGATTCATTCTGTCCACCATCCTGTCTCTCTTCTTCTTGTTTCTCCAAAGGCACATAATTGAGCTTGGCATTGATCTTTTCAGCAAGCTGCTCTGCGATGGTTTTTGCAGACACAGTGGGAGCCAGAATGGTGCCACCTCTGAGGATTGCATTGGTGGCCTGCTGCATCACATCCTGCAGTGAAGGAAGACCCACAGTCAAATCTCAAATGAGCGCAGAGACAGCTACAGGGACCTACCACGAATTGTTCTCTGAAAAGCCTCTAACTCTGTATTTTATGTATGTTTAACAAACAAATAAATGAATAAACATCTTTCTTATGCACATCCCACCCAGATGTGCAATTTAGCAGTATATATTAAAAATTAATAGTTTAATGTATCTCCCTGTTGATGAGGAAAGGGAGGAACATTTAACTCTCTATTAAATATTCTACTAGATCCTACATAAGCACTTGATAAATTAGCTAATTCTTAATATCAGATATTGTAAATATTTCCAAAATCATTTATATACTTTGTGACTCCTAGGAATTTCCTCTGAATTAAAATCTTTGTACCACTACCATCGTTAAGCTCCTCCTCCTCCATAACCCAACCCAACATTCAATAAATTACAGTAAATGACTTACTCAAAATCTTCAAATTACTGTTGAAATTAACAAACCATTCTTGGGAATGCTATGAAAATTTATCTTTACTTAGAAATTAACAAAAAAGCTTCCAAGAAAAAGATGCCATGTGAAATATTTCAATATCATATTTCTCCACTGTTTAAATCCCATGTTAGTTTGAGTGACATAACTGGGAGTTTGTATATCCAGAGAATTATGTGCCCAATAACCCATCCAATAAACATGCAGATAAAGAAAGAAAAAGAGAAGTACTTCTTAAAGATTTTGGTAAGATCAGTCAGAATACTATTCCATAAACTATCGGTTGGGCGCGGTGGCTCATGCCTTTAATCCCAGCACTTTGGGATGCTAAGATGAGAGAATTACTTGAGGCCAGGAGTTCAAGAACAAAAAGAAATTTAAAAATTAGCTGGATGTGGTGTACACCTGTAGTCCTGGCTACTAGGGAGGCTGAGGCAGCAGGATTGCCTCAGCCCAAAAGTTCAAGGTTGTAGTGAGCTATGATTGTGCCAATACACTCCAGCCTGGGCAGCTGAGTGACATCCTGTCTCTTAAAGAAAAAAAAAATTTTTTTTTAAATAAAATAAAACTACCTACGCCTAACAAGCCTAATGCACATTCCAATATAGGCATAAAGTCCTTAGTTAACCACACTACAGAGATCATCCAAAAGCAATTATCAACAGAGAATGTTACATTCTCACAAACTCAAATGTCTAAGACAATTTTTTGCTCACTTGAGCTCATCATAATTCCTGAAAAGTATTTAAAATCAAAGAACTTATAAAAAGCATTGACTGAGGCCAGGTGTGGTGGCTCATGCCTGTAATCCCAGTAATTTGGGAGGCCAAGGCACAAGGCAGGAGGATTGCTTGAGGTCCTAAGTTCAAGGCCAGCCTGGACAATGCACCAAGACCTCACCCCTACAAAATATTTTTTAAAAAATTAGCTGGGCACAGTAATGCATGCCTGGAGTCCCAGCTACTCAGGAGGCTGAGGCAGGGGAATTACTTGAGCTCAGGAGTTCCGGGTTGCAGTGAGCTATGATTGTACCACTGCACTCCAGCTTGGGTAACAAAGCGAGATCTGTCTCAAAAAAGAAAAAAAAAAATACCGAGACTTGGAATAAATTACTTAATACCTGAGATTCAATGCCTAAATTCTTCTGAGCATTGATCCTAAGGGCCAATCGCTTAGCAATTTCTAATTTCTCAGCATTGCCTGCAGTCGGAGCAGGCACACTCGATGTTCCAGGAGCAGCCATATCCTTCACTCTCTTCTTTGAATTAAACATGCTTTCAATTTGCTCATCAATCTAGACCAAGGGGGGGGGGCAAAAAAAAAGGAAGGATTAGTAAAAACTGGATTAGAAATACCAAATTAGGCATATCTACAGAAACAACTAAGGAATGTTTCCACCAAAAGACTAGAATCAGTTACATTTGCGTAAATTCCACTAAACAGATCAATAGAAACAAATACTACCTCTTTGCTAAAGGTAACATTTCATTTCAAAAATCAGTTATTTATGGTGAACAAAAAAACCAGAAAACGGAGATACAATGCAGCATAATCACTTAATCAGACTCCTGAACGGTCCAGAAACTACATCCCAGTTCAGTAAACGAGGAGCTGTCAAGACAGAACAGCCAGCACGATGCAGCTGAGTTACTCCAGGGCTCAGGCCTTCAGGCCAAATTACACTGCAATGAAAGAGGCTGGAAGAAGGGCTATAACTCAATACCAGTGAACAATTAAAAATACAGTCAATAATTCTCAGGGGGAGTACAACATGTTCCTAAGGCAGGGCCCCCAAGACTCTTCCCAACTCGTAAAATGCAATTGGATTTGCCTCAAAAACTGAGTAGTAGAATCAGAAACGGCTTCTTGCCTTATTCCTTTGAATCGGGAAAGGAAGGAAATGAAGGCTGGGGTTCCTGTCGAGGCAAGAGCAACAGTGAAACCCCAGCTCTCTAGGAGTCACGTGTGCCCTACTGCTATTTGCACTTCTTTTTAAAAATGCCTTTTGCCCAACAATAACTACTGATACCACTGACTAAAGAGAAACAAACTTCTTCATAAATTCAGTTTAGGTTAATAACGCTTTATCTTCTGAATCTCAAATGCAGAGAAAAGCTTGTTCAGGGTTTAAAAACCGGTTAATTTAGAAAGCCCTTTTACTGAAGTAAAAACAGCCAACTTAGCTTCTTTTCAAACCATTTGGTACCTATTAAGAGGTTTTAGTTATCAACTAGTTTTAAACTCAACATTTAGCTGAGAACTTTTAAATTAAACAGCATGCATTACATTAAAATCTAAACAGATACATAAAATCAGGAATGAGGAATGTGTACAGTGCTAGTTGATAGTTTACTTTCGACTTCATTCACTTAAGTATGGTTCAAATTTTTTACAAAAATTATATATTACTTTAACAATCAAAGAAACAATCCACATATTCCATCATGAGATGTTTACAAATTGTGAAAAGTATCGGAGTCCTCCCTTATCTGCAGCAGATATGTTCCAAGACCTCCAGTGGATGACAAAGCTTGGATAGTACCATGCCCTACATATATTATGTTTTTCCTATGTATACATACCGGAGATAAAATTTTATAAATCAGGAATAGCAAGAGACTAACAATAACTAATAATAAAATGGAACAATTATACCAATATGCTACAAATAAAAGTTGTATGAATATGGTCTCTCTCTCAAAATACTGTAATATTTTCAGACCGCAGTTGAACACTAATAATTGAAACTGCAGAAAGCAAAATCGTAGATAAGGGGAAACTATTATAATATAAAAAACAAAAACAGAGGTGGTTTTAAATTATTTAGTACTCTTCCCCTCAAGAGGTAGAGCCTCCTCTTGAGTGCAGGCTGGACTTAGTGACTTGCTTCTAACAGAATAAAGCAGAAGTGCCAGTTGTGACTTCAGAGACTAGTCATGAAAAGCACTCCCGCTTCCTCTTTGCCCTCTCTATGGGATCACATGCTCTGGGGGAAGCCAGCTGCCGTGCACCGAGGGCACACAGGCACAGTGAAGACTTGAGGAATCCCATAAACACTAAAGTGAGTGAGCCACCTTGGGAGCAGATCACCTAGCATCAGTTCTGCCCTCAGATGGCTACAACCTGGGTCAACAGCTTGATCACAACCTCACGGCAGCCTAAGCAAGAACAACCTGACTAAACTGCTCCTAATATCCTGACCCTCAGGGAAATATGAGATAATAAATGTTTTGCTTTAATCTGATTAAGTTTTGATTTGTTACATAGTAACAGATCACTAAAACAATATTGAATTTTGAGCCAGTATGGTAAACTAGAAAGAGATGGCCGATAGTTAATAGGAGACCTGGGTTCTGGTCCTGTCTGTGCTTAACTCCCAGTATGGTCCTGAATCAAACGCTTTTGCTAGGCCTCAATTTCCTCCATGACAGACACAGACTGAATTCCTGATTTCCAACATTGTTTTGAGCTAAAGTTTAATATGACATGTCTAAAAAAGTATTGTATGATCAAATATGTCAGGGAATTTCTGGGTTAAGCAAAGTTAAACAAACCTCCTTAATTAAAACTCTGCATATCCTTGATGTGATAATGTGTGTTCTATGTATAAAGATGGGGGTGCTGGCATATACTAGATAGATTTTCCAAAACTATTATGGAAATATCCTCTTCTAAAGCTCCTGTCATTAGGGTTCCAAAGAATAGACTCTGTGAAACCCTCAAATTGCTAAGCTCTCAGAGTCACTTCTCACTGGATCATAGATAATGGCATAAGCTAAGAACATGCGCGTTGATAAGAATATACTGGCTACTAGTACTGCTCTTCTCCATGATCGCTGTGTAAACCTGAAAAACTGATTATTTCTTTCTAAGCGTCAATATACTCAGTTATGAAGGGGGAATACCCTGAGCATCTACTTTGTACGGCAATTGTAAGGAGGTAAATAAAATATCCCTGTAAAGTATTTGGCATGGTGTGTGGCACTTAGTAGTACTCAATAAATGTTGACAATTATTAGTAATAAAAATATTCTATAATTATCAAATTTAAAAAGATAAAAAACAGTATTAGTACCAATTTGTTAAAGGTGTGGCAAGCCAGGAACTCTCACACTATACAGTGAGTGCAAACTGATACTCCCTTCCTGGAGGACAATCTGACAAGGAGTAAGGCCAAATCAGATATACCTTTTGGTCTAACAATTCCACTTATAAACTCATCCTAAAAACCTGTTGTGCTGAGTGTGCAAGATTAAACGTGCATGGATGTGCAATCAAGTATAGTTTACAACAGTAAAGTATGTTCCAAATAGTGACTATATGGAAACAATCCATAAATAAAGGAGTTCCATTCATTCAACTGTGAAACATCAATATTATATAGACCATCAAGAATAATTTAAGGCCGGGCGCGGTGGCTCACGCCTGTAATCCTAGCACTCTGGGAGGCCGAGGTGGGCGGATCGTTTGAGCTCAGGAGTTCGAGACCAGCCTGAGCAAGAGCGAGACCCCATCTCTACTAAAAATAGAAAGAAATTATATGGACAGCTAAAAATATATATAGAAAAAATTAGCCGGGCATGGTGGCGCATGCCTGTAGTCCCAGCTACTCAGGAGGCTGAAGCAGTAGGATCGCTTAAGCCCAGGAGTTTGAGGTTGCTGTGAGCTAAACTGATGCCACGGCACTCACTCTAGCCCGGGCAACAGAGCGAAACTCTGTCTCAAAAAAAAAAAAAAAAAAAAAAAAAAAAGAATAATTTAAGAGTAAATTTACTAAAATGGAACGAATTCCATATACTTTTTGTGTAAAGACGATTTATATAAAGGATTGAGTATGATCCCATTTTAATGAAAATACACAGATACAGGTGCATGTAAACACACACACACACACACACACACACAAAGGTTGGGAAGAGTACGTACGCCCTAAGAAGGTTTCCAGGGATTGGCTATTTCAACAAGCCTATGACAAGATCTCCAGAACAAAAGGAATAATTGCTGCAATTGGCAAAAATGAAGCTTAGAACAATACTTACATCGACTGCAGCATCTTCATCATCTGAATCTTGCAGACCAAGAGCCGCTTTTTGTAACTTTTTCCTCTCATTAGCCAAAGCTTGCTCTGTTTCATCAAACTTGAATCCCTTACCAGAGAACCCACTACTCTTTTTAATTATTTTCCCCTCCTTTCAAAAAAACAAAAACAAAAAAATTAATCGCATAGTAAAAAATTTATGTTTAGGAATTTATAGCAATTAAATATTTTTTCAAGGTGGTTTATGCGAATGTAACAAAAACAATTCATTCGTTATGTAAGAAAAAATAAGAGCTCTACATACACAGCACAAAATACTAAGTTCAAGCAAAAGATCACATTTTATTTTCACTCTTTTTTCCCCTCTCTAAAGTGACAAATGAAAATAGTCCTATTAAAATTCCAAAATATTAACAAAAAGGATTTCCAAGTATTAAATATTTAAGCTTTAGAACATGTTAATGATTTGCACAAGAGTAACATGGGTTAAAAAACTCACAGCTTTCTGCTGATCTTTGAAATCACTCCAAAGTTTCTCTAGATCAGGAGGCACTGCAGTCCCTGACAATTCAAGAGCTTTAATTATGTCGCCAGCATAGCGAGCTTGATCTTCTGTGATAAAAGTATAGGCATAACCCTAACAAAGGATGAAAAAAATAGAATTACTAGAAACTAACAAGATGAATCCTACTTAGATCACAGGTAAGATGCAATCTGAACTACCTAGGAAATCTTCATGAGAATGATACCATTACTAAAGAATTTTAAAGGTGACAAAAGACCCCCTATTAAATTCTTTAATATTTCAAAGTGAAATAACCAGGTTTAATATTTAAAATTATTCCATAACAATAAGATGAAATAAAAAAAATAAAAATAAAAAAAATATTTAAAATTAAAATAAGCAAAACTAGAAAATTTCTAATTTAAGCCAGGTACAGTGGCTCATGCCTGTAAGCCTACCCGTTTGGGAGGTCAAGGCAGGAGGATCACTGGAGGCCAGGAATTAGAGACCAGCCTGAGCAATACCCTCATCTCAAAAAAAAATTTTAAAAATCAGCCAGGAGTGGTGGTGCACACCTGTGGTCCCAGCAATTCAGGAGACTGAGTCAGGAGGATAACCTGAGCTCAGGAGTTGGAGGCTGCAGTGAGTTATGATTATAGCACAGCACTCTAGCCCAGGCAACAAACTGAGACTCTCTCTCAATGAAAAAAACAAAACAAAACAAAACAAAAAAACCAACAACAGAAAACCCCAGAAAATTTCTAATTTATGTGTAAGTAGAAACATGCCATTTAAATGCACAATTGTGTCCTATCAAGTTTTCTTTAATATAGTATTTTATTTTTCTCTTTTTTGCTTGCATCCCCATCCTCTGCTGCCTACTACACCCACTCTCACTCATATTAACTTCCTAGGATATAGCTTTCTGTGTTTTAAGACCAATAAAATATAAAAATATATGTGTACATATATGGATTATATATAAATATATGTATATATAATATGTTTGCTTATACATACAAATGAATTTTTCTTTTTTTTTTTAAGACAGTCTCACTCTGTCACCCCAGCTAGAGTGCCGTGGCGTCAGCCTAGCTCACAGCAACCTCAAACCCCTGGGCCCAAGTGATCCTCTTGTCTCAGCCTCCCAGAGTGCCAGGATTACAGGTATGAGTCACCGCGCCCAGCCAATGGGTATACTTTATGATCCCATGTTTTTATTATTAAAAAAGCAATGACATTCCGTAGTGAAAGGCCTTGCTAGAAATTAAAAAAAAAAAAAAACGAAAGATCTTGAACCACATACATTTATGAACATGTATCTATAGATGGTCCCAGACTTCTCATAGTTCAACTTAATGATTTTTCAACTTTATGATGGTGCAAAAGCAATAGAATAGGCATTCAGTAGAAATCATACTTTGTATACTCATAGAACCACTCTGTGTTTCACTTCCAGTACAGTATTCAATAAATACATGAGATAGTCAACACTTAGTAAAAAATAGGCTTTCTGTTATAGAATTATGCCCAACGGTAGGCTAGTAAGTGTTCTAAGCATGCTGAAGGTAGGCTAGACTAAGCTATGATGTTCAGGTGTATTAAACGCATTTTCAACTTAGGATATATTTTTAACTTATGATGGTTTTATCAGGATGTAACCCCACTGTAAGTCAAGGAGCATTTGTATAGAAATTTTTAGGCTTTAGAGGGGTGGGGAACCAAAAAGGGACATAAGATGTCAACAGTATCTGCCTATAAAGAGCAGATAGGTATCTGGTAATTTTAACAGTTCTTAGGTATGTATATGTATATAAATTATTAACATCAATCACTAACATCAACCAATCACCCTCTGCTGATTGTGGATTTTCAAAATGTCCCCATAACTCCTATTAATTACTACATAAAATACTAAAGAAACACCTATATTTTAATATAACAGAAATCAACTATAAAAAAATTCTTTTTACCTTGTTGCCTGCTCTCCCAGTCCGTCCTGCTCTGTGCACGTAATCCTCATAATGATTGGGGCAGCTATAATTTACTACAAGAATCAGATGTTTCACATCTAGACCCCGGGCGGCGACAGAGGTGGCCACAAGAAGTTTGCAGGTCCCATTCTTAAAGTCATTTATGATGCTATCTCTGTCATATTGATCAATGCCTGCAGGTAAATTAAAGAGAAGAGATATAAAACAACATGTTCAAATAAAATTTTCTATTTCTTCTGATAGAGAATGAATCTAAACTTAGAATGAAAAACAATTTCACACTTTCAAGTCCTACAATATAGAAAATAAAAGACTAAGAAAATTTAATGGTAAGACTGAAAGTTACTGCTATTAATTCAATTTATGAATCTTTCAACTCTGCCTTGTTTTGCCCCCTTTCTTATATATAAAGCTTATATTTGTAGAGGCCCAATATCAGAATCACTAACCTATATCTGTTTTGGGACCAAAATGGAGAAAAGGCAGGAACATTCAGCCTATGACAGGAGTTAGATCTTTCTTTGTTTCCTGTAGATCACGTAGAGACTTGCTACTCAATTTTGTCCAAGGAACAGAGCAGAAGCACATGGGAGCTTGTTAGAAATGTAGAATCTCAGGTCCTACCCCAAACTACAGAATCAGAATCTGTTTTGTTTTTTTTTTTTTTTTGAAATAGAGTCTTGCTCTGTTGCCTGCGCTAGAGTGCAGTGGCATCATCACAGCTCTGTGCAACCTCAAACTCCTGGGCTCAGCGATCCTCCTGCTTCAGCCTCTCAAGCAGCTGGGACCACAGGCTCAAGCCACTGTGTCCAGCTAAAAAGGAAATCTGACACATGCTACAGCATGGATGAATCTTGAAAGCATTATGCTAAGTGAAAAAAGCTAGACAGAAAAATAATGTATGATTTCACTTAAACAAGGTACCCAGAATAGGCAAATGCATAAAGACAGAAAGAATAGAGGTCACAAGGACTGATGGGAGAGGAAAATGGAGAGTTATTGCTTCATAGGTACAGTTTCTATTTGGGATGATGGAAAAGTTCTAGAAATAGATAATGTATGGTTACACAGCACTGCAAATGTACATAATGAAGTACACACTTAAAAATGGGTAAAATGGTAAATTTTATGAAATGAATATTTATCACAGTATAAAAAAAGAAAAACATAATGAGTCATTTTCAAAAATTGAAAGGTAACCAAATATAAATCTTGAAAGCCCTTTAAATTTCATCCCATATGAAGCCTGGTGGGGTAGACTATATTTTCCAAAGATGACAGCAAAAGTGTATCCTATCCCACATGCTCCTCTGCATGTGGGAAGACACTCTCCCATCAAGAAGTGGAGTCTATATTTCCATCCTCTGGAATCTGGGCCACTCGGCTGACTACTTTAACCTACAGCATATGGCGGAAACGAAAGCTCTGCCAATCCCGGTATCAACCTTAACTGGCTGGCCAGCTTCTGGTTCTTGCCTCCTGACCAGGCAGCCTTATAGAGAGGACCACAAGGGCCCGTGGCCAATTGCCTGACTGAGCTCCCAGTCAAGAGCCAGTACCAACTTGCCAGTCACAGAAATCAGTGAAGCAAACTGGAAGTGGATCCCCAGCTCCATCGTGTCGGAGTAGACAAGACATGAAACAGACTAGATGTACGAATCTGCCGAAACTGCAGATTCACCAGTAAATAACTGTGGCCACTAAATTTTGGGGTGGTTCATTACTAGACAGCCAGAACACCTTGTTAATGAGGGTAATTCAAACCCTTTCTGTTCCATATGCTTTGTGTTCTAGTTCCACATATACATGACAACGGCAGTATTACACAAAAATTAAAACATTACTTTAAAACTTCAATAAAAATTCTAAGGTGAATCATGAAAACCTCTAGGTAGGTAGCATGTGCACTGGAGAAAGTATAACCTAAGTCAGAAATACTTAAGTTCAATTCCTCCTTAACTGATTAATGGCGAGGGAATTTGGTCAAACCAATGTATGCTTGTCTGATTTTCTTTCTAAGATTGTGAATAAAAACTGATATAAATGATATAAAATTTAGGCAGGGTGTGGTGGCTCAAACCTGTAATGTTAGCAATCTGGGAGGCCAAAGTGGGAGGATTACTTGAGCTTAGGAGTTCGAGATCAGCCTAGGCGTGAGACCCCGTCTCTACTAAAAATAGAAAAATTAGCTGAGTGTCACGCACGGTGAGTGTCTGTAGTCTCAGCTACTCAAGAGGCTGAGGCAGGAGGATACCTTAGACTGGGAGTTTGAGGTTTTGAGGTTGCAGTGAGTTATGATGATGCCACTGCATTCTACCCAGGGTAACACAGTAAGACTCTGTCTCCAAAAAAAAAAAAAAGGAAACGATATAAAATTTAGTTCTACATTATAGAGAATAAAACAAATATTAACATTCAGACCACAGCACAGTGCTTGGCTTGGCAGGCTAAATACTTAACAGATATTTCACGTATGAATGAAATGAATCATTACCTCCGTGAAGAGACATGCAAGGATAAGATGCTCTCATTAAATCCTTCAGAAGACCATCAGCATGTTCCTGCTTGTCCACAAATATAATGACAGATCCTGATTCTTGATAATGGCCTAGAAGCTCAAGTAACTTCAAGAATTTCTTTTCTTCTTCAATCACGATCTGAAAACACCAAATTGCACCAAGTTAACGGAATAAAAATGCAAATACATCCCTTGGACTAAAGTACTCATTTTATTTGTGGTGAATGAATAAACCATAATATCTTGCTATAGCTTTAGTAAAGGGCTAGGAAAATGCTGATTTCAATTGTAAATCAATGAGACAAAAAAAAATTGTAAACTTTCAAAGAGGGCTGGTCCAAAGGTAGTGAGTTATCTCACTTGATTGCTCACAGTTACAGATTGAATTCCTTGTTCTACTACTTGCCCCTCTTCTCATACTGCACTCAGCTAGTCTTAAAAGGAAGAAAGAAAAACAAAGCTTTCAACGAGTAAGTGGCTTGCAAATGTGGGCAAATGATCATCTGTTCTCTGTGCCTCTTAATTTCATATCCTAGTAACTAAAGAATAAGACAGGTATATGACATTTCTATCTACCAGCTCACCACTTCTGATAAGATAAACTAAAACAAGCATTTAATTAATTTTTTAAAGAGATAGGGTCTTGCTATGTTGCCTAGGCTAAAGTGCAGTGGCTACTCACAGGTGTAAGCCCACTACTGATCAACACAGGACTTTTCACATGCTCTGTTTCCGACCTGGGCTGGTTCACCCCCCTTCTTAGGCAACCTGGTGGTCTCCTGCTCTGGGGAGATCACCACACTGGTGCTGAACTCAATGCAGACTCCCAATCAGCACAGCACTACAGCCCAGAACTCCTGGACTCAAGCAGTTCTCCTGCCTCAGCTTCCTGAGTAGTTGGGACTACAGGCTTGCACCACTAAAAAGACCATTTAAACAGTCAGTTCCACGAAATAGCATAGTCAAGTGTATCTGATAAAATATCGAAGGCTGCAGTTGATGTATACTAGTCAATTTTGGGAATTACCTGCCCACCTCACAGTGATCTCAGAAGGGCCACACATGCCACCTAAATAGCAAGGAAACTGGGGATTTCCCAAAGACAGTACTCACCACTTGTTGTTCCACATCTGAGCAAACCACACTCCTGCCTCCAACCTGCACTTCAATGGGTTTGCTCAGGATTCTGCGAGCCAAAGCCTCCATAGCTCTGGGGAAAGTAGCTGAAAACATAACTGTCTGACGATCAGGACGGACATTATCCACAATGCGCATGACCTGAGACAACATTACAAATAAGTATCATGAGTATAGTCTCCAAAATTTATACAATTTTAAAACCAAGCAGAAGAAACTTTTGAGAATAACTGTTTTCATTACTACTTTTTTTTTTTTTTATTTCACCAGATCGAAGTTCAAGGAATCACTTGCCTTTGAATATCACAGTTCATTTTATCCTCTAATTTGCTACTCTCATAGTCTCCCAATCTCAAAAAATGAAAACTCCACCCATGCTTAGGCCAAGTCTAAGAGCCAACTTTTTTTTTAAAGGAGCCATTTTTGACTAATCTGTCACTCATCTCACAACCATCAACTAATTCAGTATAACTATATTTAGGATGCAACCTATACCCACTACTGCCAAAGTTTTCCTTCATTTATTCAACACCTTTTTATGAAGCACCCACTAAGTGCCAGGTGTTGTTCTAAGTGTTAGGAATATGCAATAAAAACAGACAAAAGATGGAGGAGATGAGGGGAAGATGGCACAGTGGGAAGAACCAGGAATCTATCTTCCCCACCAAGACAACTATTGCATTGGCAGAATCTGTTTGACGCAACTATTTTGGAACTCTGGAGTCTACCAAAGGCATTCAACTTCTAGGCTTCGAAGGCTTGGAAGGTAAACTGTGGTTAATTTCTGCCAATTTCCACTCTTAACACAGTAGTGGCTGCCCACCCTGTACCTCCAGTCACACAGCAGGCAGGTGTGCACTTGTTCCTAAAGCAACCTGTACACAGCTTGCATGAGCCAGGGTGGGAAAAAAGGACCCTGTCCTCCAAATATGGAGGCTCTGTGCTCTGACTGCTACTTCTGATGATAGAGTTGAAGACAAAGATCCAGTGACCACAGTTGTTACATCCACTCCCAAAATTGCTGTCAGCTCCTCCCCCTCCAGCTAAAGTAACTTCCAGGGGATTTAAAGGCACAGTGCCCCTCCTCTGCCTCATTTTTCTCCTTTCCCCTTTTAAGAGCAAAACATTAAACAGTAGGACATTCAAAAACAATTGAATATTCAGGGATAATGAGAATGTGACCACACATACTCAGGGAAAGGCACAGGCTCAGAAAAGACTTAAGAAGCCCTTAAGTTTACAGCTTAGGCTGATCTTTTGCACAAGACAACCTACAACAATCACAAAACAGTAACAATAACAAAAAACAGTAAACCCCAGGGAAGGGGGAAAATTTGATTTCCAAAGTCACCACATTATTAAACTCCAATGTCCAGTTTTTAACAAAAAATACAAATACAAGGCATACAAAGAAACAAAAGTATGGCCAATTCAAAGGAAAATACTTAATCAATGGCAACTGTCCATATAGGGAACAATACCAGAAAGGGAAAAAGAAAAAAAAAAACTGCCCACGAAAAAACCTCTTGGTAGATCTACCAGACACACTCCAGACCCATCTCAAAGATGCTCAAAGAAGCCAGGCGCAGTAGCTCAAGCCTGTAATCCTAGCACTCTGGGAGGCTGAGGTGGGAGGATCACTTGAGGTCAGGAGTTCAACACCAGCCTGAGCAAGAGCGACACCCCATCTCTACCAAAAATAGAAAAATTAGCCAGGTGCAGTGGCATATGTCTATAATCTCAGCTACTCGGGAAGCTGAGGCAGGAGGGTCACTCGAGCCCAAGAGTTTGAGGTTGTAGCGAGCTACGAGCTAGTTCTACCAGTGATGGCTTTAGATGGCTAAGAAAAGCCTGAACAAATGCCTCCTGAACAAATTCTATGAGGACTCTTAAAATACAAATATCTATTTATCTATTTCAATTCTACATGTCCTCAACCTTCTGTAGTACCATGCAACAGAAATGTGTGTATGTGAATTCGGAACCACACAAACATTTCATTCTCATGGCAGTTACAAGGTTATAGTTATATTTCAAAACACTTCACAAATATAATGATTACCTGTGGTTCAAAGCCCATGTCAAACATTCTGTCGGCTTCATCTAAAACAACATATGTTACTCTGCGAAGATTTGTGACCCGGCCTAAGATGAGAAGAAAAAATAAAGACAAAAAGAAAACTAAAAATCACTTACAATTCATTTTATGGCTACCAAGAACTTTAAAAAACTGTAAAGGGAACTAAAATGCCTGACTTAACCAGAGGGGTACGTTCGGTATCTTTAAACAGTGAAAGAAATTTTGGTCTACAATGTCTTACTCTAGTGGCAAATACTTTCTGACAATGGGTATATGAGGCCCTTTATTTTGTCAAACTCATCTCTTGCATACCATCATAGGGCCTGAAGAACCTGTAAAATTCAGAAAACAGCCCTCTCCAAAACACATCATAAAACTAAGACTGAGATGAAGCATCGAGCCACATCAGCCATTACTGGCAGCATCACCTAGAAAAGAACATATTACAGATTACAGCGTATGTGTGGAAAGCAAGTTCCAGTGCTAACTACTTCAGATGCAGAAAACTTCTCTTTACACTACTTTACGACTTACTTCCATATATTTAGCAGCTTCTTAAATGGTCATGTCAAACCATTAATGAGAAGCTATTTGACATAAGAAATTAACATTTTATAGAAAACCTTTAAATACCAAATGTATTACATAAATACATTTTTCTATGCAAAGATATACATCTAATTTTATTAATTGCTCCCACTGGTTTAAATAAATGCAACTGGTTTCTTAATCAGTGAAAACTAAATACACACACAGGAAACCCTTTCTAAAGGATTAAAACAAGCATTGCTACCAACTGCTGAATCAATCACCTGGCAAAAACATGTATAAAATAGTTATTAAAGATAGACCAAAAGGACAGATAAAGGAAAAAGGTAAAATTAATCAAGATGAATTTCAGGAGAAAACTTATTCAATGCAGCATTGAGAAAAAACAAGAGATTATTTAATCAGCATTCAACCCAAAACTTTTCATATGCTGTACAAGCACAATGACTTATCAAACAATTTCAATGTCACTTTGCCAACTGCATGTATAATAAGAATTAAGTTTATACAGAAATTCAAGCAGAATGCTATTAGAAACATGCATTACTCACAGTTTTAATACTCTATTATATGTATACTGAATACTGCAATGGAAACACTTGAAAGCATTTTCTTCAAAAAATAGAAATGAGCCAAAATAAGTACTGTCTAATATTTAAGTATTCCACACTAACATTTGCAGTCTCAATTAGTTTTGCAAGGTTGGGAACAGCATTAAATCACCTACCTTTGATGGTTTAAGTCTCGGAAGCCCAGTTCTATAAATCTTGAAGGGCCTTTCTCCACAGAAGTTAAATAATGTCAACAGTTTAGTAACAGTTTTGATAGGGAATAATTTAACAAAGCATAACATTTGAGCTAAAAAACATGCAATATTTACAAAAGATAAAATTTCTTGAAGCTGCAATATCTTAATTTATCCTGTATTGTAAAAAAAGCACTAGCTCTGGGGGAGAAAAAGTCTAAATTTTATAATAAACAAAAGGATAGTACCCCCACTCTTTTAAAAGCACAGCTAGGCCAAAAATGGATTAAGAATCCAAGGTAAGATCAAATGGAGTTCATTCTGAAAAGAAATTTTAAATTAAATTGCAAAGTTATTATCAATGTCTATAATAATAAACTTGTTACAATACAAATTTTAACATATTACAGCTTTTAGAAAAAATGCAGAAACCTTTGTTGGTTTCTATTATGTGCTTTAACAAAAATGTATAGAATTCAAAAATAAGAAAAAGAGAACAAACCAATACCCCTGACTTACCACTGTTAGCTGCTAACATATCAATCATTCGACCAGGTGTGCAAACAATAATTTCAGCACCTCTTTTCAGCTCAGCAATCTAATAAAAAACATAAAATTTTATAGTCTATCACTAATGCTCACTTAAACATTTAAAAATATAGCAGCTGAAGGCTGGGTGTGGCGGCTCACAACTAGCACTTTGGGAGGCCAAGGCGGGGGCAGTCCCCTGAGGCCAGGAGTTCAAGACTACAGCGCACTATGATCACACCACTGCACTCCAGCCAGGGTTAAAGAGCGAGACCCCATCTCAGGGAGGAAAAAACACACACACACACACACATGTGTGTGTGTGTGTGTGTGTGTGTATATATATATGGCATCTGGTCCTTGCATAGCTCTATAAGGCAAGCCAGTGAGGTCAGACTGGAAAACTCAAAAGCTTCCTGCTTAATTGCATAGAATGCTAAGGACCACTAAAGGAGTAGCAGCAACATACGGTACTCTAAATTTAAACCCAGGTTAAAATAGAGAATTTTACCGATTTTAATTTACCACTATCCCTCAAAATCAAGAAAGGGACATAAGAGACCAATTAAAAAAACAGTGATCATATAGCTCAATGTTTTTCATTTTTCTTTCTTTTTTCTTTTCCTTTTTTTTTTTTGAGACAGAGTCTCACTCTGTTGCCTCGGGTACAGTGCTGTGGTGTCAGCCTAGGTCACAGCAACCTCAAACTCCTGGGCTCAAGCAATCCTCCTGCCTCAGCCTCCCGAGTAGGTGGGACTACAGGCATGTGCCACCATGCTCAGCTAATTTTTTCTATATGTATTTTTAGTTGTCCAGCTAATTTCTTTCTATTTTTAGTAGAGATGGGGTCTAGCTCTTGTTCAGGCTGGTCTTGAACTCCTGACCTCGAGTAATCCTCTAGCCTTGCCCTCCCAGAGTGGAAGGATTACAAGCGTGAGGCACCATGCCCGGCCTACAACCAGCATTTTTAAAATGAAATAGAATGGAAACTACCAGAAGGTCCTTAACATTAAAAAATTTTTATTTGGCTTTTACATAAATAAAATACACATGCATGTACCAGTTATTTTATAAATGTATTTCTTACTATAGGCTGTGGACAAGAAAAATGACAAAGATAAACTTAGAAAATGAACTAGTTTCAAGCCAGGCACATGGGTGCATGCCTGCAGTTCCAGCTACTGGGGATCACTTGAGTCCAGAAGTTCAAGTTCAGCTAGACAAAATATCAAGATCCCTTTCTCAAAAAGGAAGGAAAAGGAAAGAAGGGAAGGGAAGGGAAGAGAGGGAAGGACAAAAATGAACCAAATTCAAGTGTTTAAAATAGTACTGGAAAGATAAGGGCAAATACTTCCAAAGTGTGTTCCTGTAACACTAGTCCTAAAAAAGAGTTTTATGGTTTGAGTTAAAAAAATGCCACTTAATCTCCTTTTTCTAGCATTATAATATATATTAGCTTATTAAAGATTAAAAAGCCGTACAGGAAAGAAACTTGTTTTAACTTTGTATAATCTAACATTTCCAAACCTTATATGATCATAGAACCCACTTTTTTTCCTTCTTCTACTGAAGCAAAATATCTGATGACTACCATTCTTTAGAAGACACTTGGAGAAATGCCAAACTAAAGAGAGACAAGGTTTGCATAAATAATTTTTACTAAATCATTTAAGAATGCATATGAAACTCTGATATTAATGCATCCCACTCATCACCACCTTTTAAAGATGGCACTATGCATTAAGAAAATAAATGCTTAGGAATCAGAAGATCTAAGTTCTAGGACAAACTCCAGAACCTTTAACCTAATTGGCCAACTTTTTTAATCTTTCTGAAAAATGAAATCATCTGTAAAATGAAAAATGTGCCAGGCACAGTGGGTTGCACCTTTAGTCCCAGCTCCTGGGGAGGCTCAGGTGGCAAAGTGAGACCTCATCTCTAAAAAAAAAAAACTTTTTGGCCGGGCAAGGTGGCTCACACCTGTAATCCTAGCACTCTAGGAGGCCAAGGCAGGAGGATCGCTCAAGGTCAGGAGTTCGAGACCAGCCTGAGCAAGAGTGAGACCCCATCTCTACTAAAAATAAAAAGAAATTATCTGGACAACTAAAAAGATACATATAGAAAAAAATTAGCCAGGCATGATGGCGCATGCCTGTAGTCCCAGCTACTTGGGAGCCTGAGGCAGGAGGATCACTTGAGCCCAGGAGTTTGAAGTTGCTGTGAGCTAGGCTGACGGCACAGCACTCTTGCCTAGGCAACAGAGCCAGACTCTGTCTCAAAAAAAAAAAACAACTTTTTAAATAAAATGAAATATGTGTCTGTCTTCCTCAGGCAGAGGAAGAGGAAAGAGGGACAAGCTAATGTAATTGTGACTCAAAAATTCTAAAATATCACTTTAACATAATCTGTTCTTTTTTCACCCAGTTTTACTGAGGTATAATTGACCAAAAAAATTATATGTATTTAAGGTATACAACATGATGTTTTGATATATATAAAAATTGTGAAATGATTACCACAGTCAAGCTAATTATCACCTCACATAGTTACCAATTTTTTCCTTTGTGGTAAGAACATTTAAGATCTACCCGCTTGGCAAATTTTAGGCATACAATATTAACTATAGTCACCACGCTACCTCTAGAATGTATTCATCATACATGATACAACTCATCATTACTATTATTTTCACACATCATATTTTTTTAAGATTTTAAAAGCAATCACCATTCAAAACACTAAAATGAATAATCACTTTATTATTGAATCATTCAATTTGAGAAAAGAATAGAAAAACTGAACATTTCTTTTATAACTACCTGCTCACTGATTCCTGTTCCTCCATAAACACAGACCACTCTAAGTCCCAGGGTCTTTGAAAACTTCTTACATTCTTTAGTAATTTGTAAAGCCAGTTCTCGAGTCGGAGTCATGATGACAGCTGAAAAGACAAACATGTCAATAGCCTAACCACCAAAACTCTTAACAACGTATGCTTTAAAGTGTTAAATTTAACCTCTGTAATAAAGTTCAGAACTCTTCATCTAATTTTTGTTTTAATTTGTTTTATGCACCTCTGAAAACCATTTCAAAAGCTTTACAACGGCAGAGATTGTGGTGAAGGATAAGTGTAAGTAGATTTTAACAACATGCTATAAGAAGATAAATGAGAGTTAAATGCCTCACTCAACCTTCAGGAAAATGGTTGAATAGAATGCAAACAGTTCTCTACTGCAAATTACAGAACAAAGAAAATCAAGTGACTCACTGTGCTGAAGAAGCCATACCGCTGTTTCCAGAAACAACCTTGTTCTGAAGGGCACAGACAGAGGACAAATATACTGTGCCCTGTGTTTTCAAGAGAGGAGCTGAACAACTTTCCAAAACCCTACTCAAATTTGCAGAAGACATCTCTGCCAAAATGAACCAAGAAATCTGAAGCTGAAGACCTATCCTGAATGAAATGCTGGCACTATAGCCTTTTAAGGCCCCAAAAAACTAGGAAAATATATTTCCTTACTATCTTCTATGTTGAGTGTAGATATCCACTGATATTGGGCTAAGAACAAACCTCAACATAAGTAAACAGATAGATGCACAAGGAGGCTACCTGCCGAGTCAGAGTTTAAAAACTGAGCTGTGCCAGGAGAGGCTGTTTTTGTACTTCTGAGGTGTCACTCCAAAGCTCTGAAGATTCTCACTCCACCTGCTGGTAAGGGGAAATCAGCCCCAAAGTGCCAAATTGATAAAGGAAATGTACATAAAGACATCTTTATTGTCACATTAAGAACATTATAAAGTATCAGGTCTTTCTGATTAACTGAACACAAAGCTGTTTTCTGAAAAAGTCGTTTAATGAAAAGAATTATACCTATTGGACCCTCTCCTTCTTCTAATGACCTCTGATCCATGATATGTCTAAACATGGGCAACAGAAAAGCAATGGTCTTTCCACTTCCGGTCTTAGCAATGCCAATCAAATCTCGTCCAGACATTATAGCAGGAATCGCTTGGGTTTGGATTGGTGTGGGCTTTTCATACCCATGCCTTAAAAAGAAAAACATAGGAAGATAAGCTAAGAATTAAGATCTCTGGGTCCCATAAAAATGAGTTCTTCCAAAATATGGTATGTCCATACAATGAAATTATTTGGTAATAAAAAGTAATGAAGTACCAAGACATTCTACAACATAGACGAACCTTAAAAACACACTAAGTGGAAAAAGCCAGTCACAAAAGACTACACAGTATATGATCCTGTTTTTATGGAATGTTCAAAACAGGCAAATCTATACAGATAGAAAGCAGATTAATGATCGCCCAGAGTAGAGGAGAAGGGAGATGACTGCTAACGGACACACATTTCTTTTCGGGATAATGAAAATTTCTAAAATTAGATTATGTTCTGGGGGCACAACTGTATAGATATACTAAAAAACCACTAAATTGTATACTTTAAAGGACAAACTTTATGATATGCAAATTATATCTCAATAAAGCCATTTAAGGAAAAAAAAAAGAATAAATCTTCTTATTAGACTAAAAATGTAACCCAGGGAAATATTTGTGTGAAAAGGCTATTTTGAGCAGGAAGACAAAGAAAAACGTGGATGACCACCAACCACTTACTTTTTTAGGGAATTTAAGATCTTCATGGAAATTCCACACTGGACCCAAGATTTAATTGGTTTGGGACAACCTTTTCCTTTGACTGTAATACCCTCCATTTCCAGTCGAAATACATTCACCTCTACAAAACAAAACCCAAATTAAAAACTCTTAAATACTGTTCTATCGGTGCCTTCTACTTTTCAATTAGGCATGGTACTATTAAGAATCTTCAGGTTGGGCACAATGGCTCACACTTGTAATCCTGGCACTTTGGGAGGCCAAGGCGGGAGGATCGCTTGGGGTCAGGAGTTCAAGGCCAGCCTGAGCAAGAGCGAGACCCCATCTCTACAAAAAAAGAAAAGTCAGCCAGGCGTGGTGGCGTGTCCCTGTAGTCCCAGCTACTTGGGAGGCTAAGGCAGGAGGATCACTTGAGCCCAGGAGTTGGAGGCTCCAGTAAGCTATCGTGACATCACTGCACTAACTGGGGTGATAGAATGAGATCCTGTCTCAAACAAACAAACAAACAAAAGAGAATCTTCGGCTCAGCACTTTGGGAGGGTGAGTCGGGAAAATCGCTTGAGGCCATGAGTTCAAGACCACCCGGACAAAACAGCAACACTCGTCTCCACAAAAAATAAGAAAATTAGCCAGGTATGGTGGCATGTGCCTGCAGTCCCAGCTACTTGGGAGGCTGAGGCAAAATGCTTGAGCCTAGGATTTTGAGGTTATAGTGAGCTATCATGATGCCACTGCTCTTCAGCCTGGACAACAGAGCAAGACCCTGTCTCAGAAACAAAACAAAATAAATGAAATAGAGATACTTTTTAAAAAATGACTGCTGTCATTTTATCATTAAATTAAAAAAAAAAAAAAAAAAGACTGACCACAAGTAATACAACCACTTGTTTTCCTAGCAAGAGTTGCCTAGGTTACCTTTATTAAACCAGTAATACACAGATTCACAGTGGTTCCTAACTCTCAAATCCCAGAAAGAAAAGACTAATAGAAATATTTTATTTGTACCTTCACATGAAGCTTTGCAACCCTAAAAATCTAAATGACATGAGGAGAATTAATTTTTGCTCATTTTTTAATACTTCCTAAAACACCATCCTTCAACTCAAAGGTACTAATGACCTTCACTCCTTGTGGGCAAAGTGAGGGTATCTTCCTCTGTTCCCACTATAAACAATGAATGAATAAAAGAGAATTTTACCTTCTTGAGACATTTTTGCTAGTTCTGGCACTTCAACATAAAAGTTTTTTCTGAATGGTTCATATTCTATTTTTCCATGATCAACTGGTTCTAGAAGTTTTCTCTGTTTTGTCTGATAACCCGTAAGGGCCGTCTGAAGATCAACTTCTTCCTCCTCTGAAGAATACTACAGTTTAAAAAGAAAACAAGAGTTGATTCCATTACTCCTTTCCCCTTATGGGAAGCAATCCTCCAAGCTTTAAAAATCCTCCTCTCCTAGAAACTACTCCTTAGCTTTTACGTTTTACTTTCTAAAGCAGACTACTTGACACCCAAGATTTTCGTGCTGCTCCAGCAAGCTTAAACCTTATCATTTCAAAATCACCTTAAATGATGTCTGTCCTTTTCTACAGAAACACATCAGTCAGTCCCTGAAGAATTTTTCAACTTAGTTTCCTTCTTCTTTCCTGTTATAGAAAGTTATAATGCCAATAACAAGCTAAAATAATAATTCTCAGAGATGACTTAAATGAAATTTTGCTACTGCTCTCACTATACATAATCTTTACAACATACATTAATCAGAAGAAATTTAGTTCATTCACTTCATTTCTTCTCACCGTGTTGTATGCCTAAGGTGAGCTCATGAGGGGCAATGGAATTAAAAAACAGACATATAGCAAGGGGTGAAAGATGTCAGAGTGCTCTACTAACTGGATAAATACACCTATAATACTATTATACTATAATATTAACAATAACAAGAATTCCTCCTAATAGTAGTTCGTGTAACTGAAAAGTACATCTCCATAAATGCTTTCTGATAAATATTTCTAAGATAGTATCACGAACAAACTCAAAATTAATGAAAAATCACCTCCATGGCATCCTGATCGTTCTCCATCAGCTCGCCTTTCTTCTTATCAGCATCTACAACTGCTTTTTTTGTGGTGACAACAGTGACAACTTTTGTGACTGTTGGCCCAGACTTCTAAAATAAAAAAGGAACATGAAATATTTTGCAATATGGAAACACAAATTATATGCCAATGGATGCACAATGATAACTGTCACAATTTACAATTCAAATTAACTTAGTTATTAATGACAATTAATCAAAAGAAAAAAATAATCTGCTTTTCTCCTTATTAATCTGTATAAACCTTAAAATGCAATATAATTACATATTTTATAATACATTCATATATAGCTGATTGTACAATATATAATCTTACATGATTAGTTTTTAAATACTACTGGCTGGTAGTATTCACATGTTAGACAAGCCAAACACCATACAGGGAGCTTGGATGAATCGAGGAACAAAACAAACAAACGTCGCTGCCCTTGGAGAGCTTACATTTTAGAGGGGAAAAGGGACAAACGGTAAAGACAATAAAAAATTAAATTATATAATTTGTCAAAAGGTAACAAATGGTATGAAAAAAAGGAAAAATAGAATAAGATAAGGGGAGTCAAGAGTATGAAAGATGAAGCCAGGTATGGTAGCTCATGTTTATAATCCCAGCACGTTAGGAGACCAAGGTAGGAGGATTGCTTGAGGCAAGGCGTTCGACACCAGCCTGGGCTGCCGCAAGACCCCTCCATCTCTACAAAATATAAGAAAAATTAGCCAGGCACAGTGGCACACACCTGTAGTCCCAGCTACTCAGGAGGCTGAAGCAGGCAGATCACTTGAGCCTAGGAGTTTGAGACTGCAGTGAATTATGATTCTGCCACTGTACTGCAGCCTGGGCAAAAGAGCAAGACCCTGTCTCTCAAAAAATAAAAATAAAAAAGAGAGGCGGCCGGGCGCGGTGGCTCACGCCTGTAATCCTAGCACTCTGGGAGGCCGAGGTGGGCGGATCATTTGAGCTCAGGAGTTCGAGACCAGCCTGAGCAAGAGCGAGACCCCATCTCTACTAAAAATAGAAAGAAATTATATGGACAGCTAAAAATATATATAGAAAAAATTAGCCGGGCATGGTGGTGCATGCCTGTAGTCCCAGCTACTCGGGAGGCTGAGACAGGAGGATCGCTTGAGCTCAGGAGTTTGAGGTTGCTGTGAGCTAGGCTGACGCCATGGCACTCACTCTAGCCTGGGCAACAGAGTGAGACTCTGTCTCAAAAAAAAAAAAATAAAAAAATAAAAAAGAGAGAGTACGAAAGACAGGAGTGCTGGAGATGTCTCAAGAAGATTTACTGAAAAGGTAACATGTAAGCGCAGATACTGAACAAAGATGATGGTGGTGAGAGAGTAACTTCTGAAAGAACATTTACAGCTAAAATTCACCAGTATTTGTGGTACTTAGGAAAAGTATTGCCATCTCTGAGATGAGGAGAAAAAAACCATTAACTTTATAAAGTCATGCTAACCAGCAGGACCATGCAAGAAGGAATTCAAGTTACCCAAGTAGAAATACAAATCTTTAGAAATAAAATTTCAAACCTTTTCATTTCCGCCTTTTACACTTCTCATGTTAAACTTTTTTACTTCTTCTTTTACTTCTTCCATGTAAGCATCTAATGGATCTAACTCCTCACCCTCCATTTCATTTCCTTCCTTCTCAGCTTCTGCAGGATCATCTTCATCATCTAAAAATACCAGAATATACTTTCTCTGTACATGTGTTTCAAGAGGCAATATCGCACAACCAGTCTACAACCCCACCTTTCTAATCTTTTCCCCCACTGCCCAAACACCCGCCTTTCCAATTATTCCAGCCATGGCGCAGTTCAAATGCTCACACGTGGACATTTTCACATTTTTACATCAAGCATGAATTAATTTTGAATATTAACAATAATAAAATAAATGCCAATAAAATATATTTAATTGGAAAGAGGCATACAGAAAGACTATGTCTAAAAAATGGATAGCCAATAACTATGCTGTTAGATATCAAACTAAAAACTTTCTCTGCTAAATAACATTTTTAATTATGGGTGACCCTTGAACATGGGTTTCAAATGCATGGGTCCTCTTACACGTGGATTTTCCTCTACCTCTCCCATCTCTAAGACAAACCCCTCCTTTTCCTCCTCTTCCTTAGCCTACTTAACATAAAGACAATGAGGATAAAGATCTCCACATAATGAATGGTAAATATATTTTTCTTCCTTATGACTCCCACAATAACATTTTTTCCTTTAACTTGATTATAAGACAGTATATAATACACATAGCATATAAAATATGTGTTAATCAACTCTATGTTATTAATAAAGCTTTTGATCAACAGTAGGCTATTAGTTGTTAGGTTTTTGGGAAGTCAAAATTTGTATGTGGGCTTTCAATTGTATGGGAGTTGATACCATTCCGAGTTGTTTTCTGTCAAGAAATACAGAAAGAAAACGTATTTCTTTTCTTTCAATTACGTTTCTTTCAAACACAAAAAATAGCACATTACTCTTAATTCAAGACAATCTAATATTTTTTATGTAAGGCATCATGACCACTTATAAATATGATATATTTAAACCACTCTTTAAAACATTCACAGAAAACGTACCCAAATTCCATTTTCCTATAAAATTCCACAATCTTCCACTTTACTAAAACCTCAAACGTCAAAATCAGATATGAAAGGGAAATGTTTCTCTCCTAAACTGTGAAAAATCAGGAAAGACTTACAAGCATGCCTTTAAGATCATTACTAACATTCATACTGGTGGTAAAATATTAAAGAGCTATTTACTGACTATGCCCATAAGCACTTAACTCTTCACTGTAATGTAAAATCAGTGATCCTTACTAAATAATATCCTCTAATACCCTACAATTTAAATTTTAACATAAATATTAAAAGGGGCATTTAAAATATCAATCAAGGCCAGGCACAGTGGCTCACGCCTATAATCCTGGCACTCTGGGAGGATGGGGCGGAGGACTGCTTGAGCTCAGGAGTTTGAGCCCTGTCTCTACTAAAAATAGGAAAAATCAACCCAGTGTGGTGGCATGCGCCTAGAGTCCCAGCTACTGGAGAGGCTGAGGCAGGAGGATCACTGCACTCTAGCCCAGGCAACACAGCAAGATTCTGTCTCAAAAAAAAAAAAAAAAAAAAAAAAAGCATATACATACAATGGAATCCTATTCAGTCATATAAAGGAAGGAAAATTCTCACACATGCTACAACATCAATGAGACTTGAAGACATCATACTAAGTAAAATAAGCCAGTCACAAAAGGACAAATATTGTATGATTTCACTTAAATGAGGTACCTAAAATAGGTAAATTCACAGAGACAGAAAGTAGAGGTTGTATTACAAGAGGCAGGATGGGCGGATGGTGTAGGCAGGATGGGGAGCTGTTTAATGGGTACAGTTTCTGTTTGGGATGACGAAAAAATTCTGGAAACAGACAGTGATGATGGTTGTACAATGCTGAATGTACCTATTATCACTGAGTTGTATACCAGAATCGTTAAAATGATAAATATATATTCTTTCAACAATTAAAAAGCTAAAAAATCAACACAAAACATTATGCATAATCTGTGATACTCTATGTGAGCTATTATATAGGCCATTAGGCTACAAATATACCATCATCGTCCTCTAAACTCCATTTTTTCCCTTGCTTGGTCTCTTCGATTTCCTTTTTCAGTTCTCCGATGTTTTCCATGGCCTTTTTACGTTGCTCTTCACGCCATTTCTCTACTCGTTCTTTTCGCTTTCTCATTTCTTCTTCCAGTTTATTCTGGTCAAAGTTCTTGGGGGAGAAAAAGAGAGAGAAAGGGAAAATAAAAAGCAAAACCAGTATTAACAAGTGACATTCCAAATTATGTTCCCTAAAGTATAAAAAAAGAAAAAGAAAAATAGGTGTACATACAAATTCCTAAACGTAAACCAAATTTAGATCACACATCTATATAAATATATCCAGGATTATCAAAACAAAATCACAATAAAAAGCATCTTCAAATAAGCAAACTGAGAGATTTCAAATACCAAAAATTAATCTCATTTTAGTTATAAACAATATACACATATTAATTCAATTTCTTCCTTAGAATAGAAACTGAGTCAATTAGCAAGTAAAGTTCTCCATTATTCTCTTTTTTTAATTTTTTTTTCACGCTCACAACTGACTCAATCCATTTATTCTCAATTTTAAATCCTCCAAACTCCATCAAAATTGTCTCCATAAAAAGCAATTTTTTATTACAAATTAGTGAGTAAATCAAAGCGATGGCTGGGCACAATGGCTCACACCTATAATCCCAGCATTTTGGGAGGCTGAGACAGGAGGATCCCTTGAAGCCAGGAGTTCAAGACCAGCCTGGGCAACATAGAGAGAATCTATCTGTACAAAAAATTTTAAAAATCAGCTAGGCAAGGTGGCACATGCCTGTAGTCCTAGCTACTCGGGAGGCTGAAGCAGGAGGATCACTTGAGCCCAGGTGAGCTATGATCACACCACTGGACTCCAGCCTGTGCAACAGAGTGAAGAAGAAAAAAAAGAAAGCTGTGTATCAATATGAAAAAGAAGTTCTATTTTTTTAGGCTTTAGGTCTTTGTTTCCTAGACATAGTCACTCTAAAGCTTTCACAAGACTATTAACACTCTCTAGGGGAGGAAGAAAATCATTTTCACAGCCATAATCAGAGATTTAAAGATTATGCATTATAGGAATCAAAATTTTACAGATGCTACAATTATAGCTATTTACAGAAATACACACGTAAAAAACAGGCAGAAAATGCTACAAAATTGTAATGGTGATGGTGATTCCAAAACCTGGGATACAAAGAATTACTTCTGACTTACCAAACATTTTCTGACATGGTTATATTATGTTTTGTGTTATAAAATAAATTTACTTCTTCAACAAAAAAGTTTTGGCCTCCTCAGTTTATATCCTTTGTAATAAATCCATCCTCTCTAAAGATAAGCCCCAGAAAGTTTATTTGCTTTTCTCAAGATCAGTCCCTCTCCCTCCATAGAAGAAACCTGATCCCAAGATTCTCATGTTTTGGTTCTTTCTGTTTTTTTTTTTTTTTTTTTTTTTTTTTGGTGAGATAGGATATCACTATGTCACCCAGGCTGGAGTGCAGTTAGCTCACTGAAATTTCCCCAGCTCAACAATCCTCCCACCTCAGCCTCCCCAGTATCTGGGGCTACAGGAGCACGCCTCTACACCCAGATTAATTGTTAAATTTATTTAGAGACAGGGTCTTGCTCTGTTGTCCAAGCTGATCTTGAGCTCCTGGCCTCAAGCAATCCTCCCACCTCAGCCTCCCAAAGTGCTGGGATTACAGGCATGAGCCACCATATCCAGCCAATTCCTGTGTTTTATTTTTTCTTAACTACCCTGTTCAGCAAGCAAATTCCTAAAATAAATGACCAACTAAAAAAAAAAGAACTCAAAAAAACAAGAAGTGAAGCTATAATGTATTCTAAAATAGGCAAAAGATATGAATAGGCAGCTGAAAGTGTAGTCAATAAACTTAATATATTCTTATATAGTGTATTCATAACATTTAAATATTCACTCATTTAAAGATATACAACTAAAACTAATAAGATGCCAACTACTTCCTATCAGATTAAAAAAATTAAACTTTGAAATTCCCGTGTGGGCAAGGATGTGAGGAAACACACATTTTCGTGTGTCTAAATTCTTTTACTTTTTTTTATTATTATTATTTTTTTTTTTGAAACAGAGTCTCGCTCTACTGCCCAGGCTAGAGTGCCGTGGCATCAGCCTAGCTCACAACAACCTCAAACTCCCGGGCTCAAGCAATCCTCCTGCCTCAGCCTCCCAAGTAGCTGGGACTACAGGCATGTGCCACCATGCTCGGCTAATTTTTTCTATATATATCTTTTTAGTTTTCCAGATAATTTCTTTCTATTTCTAGTAGAGAGGGGGTCTCGCGTTTGCTCAGGCTGGTCTCGAACTCCTGACCTTGAGCGATCCTCCCGCCTTGGCCTCCCAGAGTGCTAGGATTACAGGCGTGAGCCACGGTGCCCGGCCTCTAAATTCTTAAATCTAAATTTATACAATTTTTTTGGAGAGTAATTTGATAATATTTATATGATATGATCACATTTTTTAAGTAAAAATATACAATGTACATCAATATATAACTTTTTCTGAAAAACATTTTCTCATGGGGACAACTATTATTTTATCTTCCTATTTATTTTATATATTATCATTTATTTAGAAACAAAGCATATAACATTTAAAAAACAAGAATTTGTCATTATAGAAACAATTTTGATATTATACAACTATTTTTAAGTTGGCAAACATACGCCAGCATCTTTTTCTTTTTCATCTTCTTTGTCATCTTTGTCCTTTTTCTTCTCTT
This sequence comes from Eulemur rufifrons, assembly GCF_041146395.1. Lineage (NCBI taxonomy): Eukaryota > Metazoa > Chordata > Mammalia > Primates > Lemuridae > Eulemur > Eulemur rufifrons. The sequence continues at coordinate 2,834,166 of NC_090992.1, read as the reverse complement.
TAGAACTTTCCCCACCATCTGTTTTCTCTTTGGACCTAGATCTAGCAAAAAAAGAAAGAAAAAGAGAGAGAGACCATGTATTTGTGCTTAAAAATATTCACTTTAGGATACTTTTATAGATTTCTACTTTCTTTTTTAGGTTAGAAATAAACTTCCAAGAGTCAATTGGATTTTCATATTCCATTAATAAACACCCTCAAAATATCATCAAAAATTAATTCCATGACACTAACATTAAACATTACTAAATATTTAAGAATTTAAGCAAGTAAAACAGACATGCAATATAAAAACAATTACAAAATTTAAATGGGACAGTTAAAATTTAATATATGGAGAAATATACCATGATATTCTGCAAGATAATTTATACATACATGATACAATTTAAAATCTCAATGGGTTTGCATTGTGACCCTATTTATGGTATCTTATAATGAATAAAATTTCTTAATGTAATCAAATCAATCAGTCCTTTTCCTTTTCTCCCCTTTATATTTAGTACTTTTTTGAGTAGTTTAGAAATCCTTCCAGATTTGACGAAGATACTCAGAGGTGAGGAAGATATTCTCCACTATAAACTTCGAAAAGATTTATATTAATAGTTTTGCCGTCTAATTTGGTCTTTAATCTGCCTGGAATTGCTTTTTGAGCATAGAATGAGGTAGATGGCCTTATTAATATTTCATTATAGGACAGCAAATGGCCCTTGAACCATTTATTTAAAAAACTTTTCCCCACTGATTACAGTGTAACCTCTTTCGATTATCAAATGACTCTATGTGTAGATCTGTTTCGGGGCTCTTTATAAGGTTCACTGATCTATCTCTCTATCCCTACACAAATACCACAAACACTGCCTTAATTTCTATAACTTATGAAGTCTTGACAGACTTGCTAGAGTGAGTCCTCCAACCTTGTTCTTCAGGAGTATTTATATTCCTTTACATTTCTAATGTTATGATCAGTTTATAAAATATAGCCTTCTTATCTAATTGATCCTGCCAGAAAAAAAAAAAAACAAAAAAAACCCCTTTCTTTCACACCTGCCAATAACTTTTAAACATGAATCTATGCTGAATTTAATAAAATCTTTTTCCTCAATCTATTCAGATAATCCCATGTCTCATCTCCTTGAATCTTTATAATACAGAGTATTACACTGATTTTCTAATGTTAAGCCAACCTTCCATTCTTGGAATAAACCCAACTTGTTCACGATACAGAATCATTTTTTTATATATTGTTGTATTTGGTATGCTAATTTTTTTTGCCATTTGGATTTTCCATTTTCTAAAATACACGTTCAAGTCTTCTGGGAGTGCAGAGGCGTGATCATAGCTGACTGAAGCCTCCAACTCCTGGGCTTAAGTGCCTGTAATCTCAGCTACTCAGGAGGCTGAGGCAGGAGAACCAGCTGATCCCAGGAGTTTAAGACTACAGTGAGCTATGATCGTACCACTGCACTCCACCCTGAGTGACAAAGCTAGACCCTGCCTCTTAAAAGAAAAAGAAAAAAAAGAATACATGACTCCATTCATGTAAAATTAAAAAAAAAAAAAAATCTATTTTTTTCCAGATGAAAACACAAGTCAGTGGAACGCAAGGAAATCACTGGCACAAAAGTCAGCAGTGGTTTTATCTAGGATGTAGAGATGGGTGAGAGAAAAGAAATGGATGGCTTCTAGGGTGCTAACAATGTTTTATTTCTTGACCTTGGTGGTGGGTATATGGATGTTTGCTTTATAATTATTTAATAAACCACACATATTTCATTCACTTTTCCAAATTTATATTTGATTTTTCACTAAAAACAAGTCCCAATGGTATCATACTGACCTTGGTAAAAGTAAAATTTATAAAGTAAACATACGAAAATATTAACAATATGAAGAATATACAGAAAACAAATTCAAGCCCATACATCAACTACACTATGACTCTAGGGTAAAAAAACTAATAAGTAAAGAACAAACCATTGATAAGAGAAATATAAAGAGTAAATATATTATATAACAGATATAAATGATACCTCAAAATTGAATGTTCTGGTATCTCAAGGAATTACGTACATTTTACTCAGAAAGGCAAAGCTCTCCCATCCTGAATAGCAATTCACCAGTGCATACCATGAGTTAAAAAGTTATTTGTCAACCAATGTCAGAAATACTAACAAAATAATTTCAAAGGAAAAAAACAGAGTTCCTACAAAGATGTCTGCAAAATATACTTCGGACCATTAGTACGATATATATATTAAATAAGGGCACAATGCATTGAATGTTAAAACTGACAGAATCAAGTATTTTCTATTTGAATTACAAGCTTTATAACCTACTAAAATAAAATTCTGCCAGCCGAATCCAGTAATTATTTATTAATTAAAAAGGGAAAAAAATGCATGCACAGAGAAGAGAGCCACTTGCCCACCTGCATGACAGACACAGCCCAATAGAAACATTACCTGTTCTCAGCTTTCTTGCTTTTATTGCCAGGACTGGAGGAGCGGGATCGTCGGCCCCGGCTCCTACTCCTCGAGCGTCTCCTGTCTCTGCTGCGAGATCGTCTTCGCTCTCGGCTTCTGTCTCTCTCTCTACTTCTGGAACGCCTGAAAGAGGGACGCTTTTCATTTATGCTGTGGCCCACCAGAGCTACTATTTCAGATCACAATCCTGTTCCATGTTGAAAGAGTCTTAATTATTACCACTATTAAAGGCAAAGGCCTCAATGAACTACAAAATCAGCTAAATAAAACACGCATAGCCAATTCTTACAAATGCTTGATGAAAAATTGTGAATACTAATTTTACAATGACATTTGTGGAAAAACATAACAAATCTATAATCATAGCTATTTAAAATCTATGGTCTCAAGTAGAAAATCTAGTTCTGAGACAGCCTAAAACCTAAGCATGGGCAGAACAGGACTGTGAAAAGATCACTGATCTGAAGATTAGGAGGCAAGAATTTCTACCCTGGTACTGCTAGTAACTAGTGACACGACACAGGTCAGAGCTCCAACTCTGGGTCTCAGTTTCCTCATCTATAAAATATGGAGATATCACTAGATAATCTCAAAATCTTTCTTGTTCTAAAATATTGCAATTCTACTTTCATACCAAAAAGTCAAAGACTGTGGGTCACAATGATGCATTCCTGTAGTCCCAGCTACTTGGTAGGCTGAGGGGATAGGATCACTGGAGCCCAGGAGTTCAAATTCAGCCTAGACAACATAGCAAGATCCCAAGTCTTTTAAAAAAGAAAAGAAAAGGAAAAAATTTTTTTAGAAGTCAAAGATCAAATTTTTTTTTTTTTTTTTTTTTTTTTGAGACAGTCTTGCTATCTCCCAGGCTAGAGTGCAGCAGCATCACGGTAGCTCACTGCAACCTCAAACCCTGGGCTCAAGCGATCCTCCTGCCTCAGCCTCCCCAGTAGCTGGGACTACAGGCATGCACCAAGATGTCCAACTAATTTTTCTATTTTTAGTAGAGACAGGGTCTCATTCTTGCTCAGGCTGGTCTCAAACTCCTGAGCTCAAGCAGTCCTCCCACTTTGGCCTCCCAGAGTGCTAGGATTATAGGTGTGAGCCACTGTGGCCAGCCTCAAAGACCAAATGTTAATTTCACTTAACAAGTACTTCACTAAATTGTATAAAATTACTCCTGGGACCACATAATAAGAAATTGAATCAGTGAGCACTATCCACATTGTCATGGATGAATTACTTTCTCTGAATACTATGTAATACCATTGCATTCTCTCTTTCCAACGGCTGAAAAAAACTACAGTCAAATTCTTTCTGTGATCTGTTCATAGCACCAGTTACAGTTCAACCTTGTCTTCCTTTCCCATTTTAAAGATAAACTGTGTTAGTTTGGGTTTTTTTGTTTTTTGTTTTTTTTTGGTGTGGGGAAGATTATTTTTATTTACAGACTGTTTTTCACCTCCAGAAATCCAGAAAAGGCAATGGCTGCTTGACTGGTGTCAAGGAATATGTAATCAAGTAAGAATTAGGGTATGCTTTAGTTTAAATGTAAGGCAGTTCATTAAAATAGCTTAAAACAGTGAGGAAGGTGTGGAGAAGGCTCTATTCCCTAGTTCCTTCTCCTGTCTGATTTAACAGGTGCTATGAACATAGTGGTCAGCAATCTTGGGGAAAAACTTATTACCTGACAGTTTAGTTCATTTTTTACCTGCTTCAGGGGCCTTCAAGGGTTCTCTTTGGGTTATAGGAAATACAGCCTAAAGTTTCCAAACTAAAATTGTTTGAGAGAGTCTTCATGGGCAAATCCTTCTGGGTCTAATCAGAGAAGCCAGGGATAAAGCAGAGGGCCCACCAATGTGCCACCAAATTCCAGTACAAAAAACACTTTTGAAGAAGCCCAATTTAGCTGAGAAGGCCCAACTTATCACTGGTTCTTTGGAAATTAATGTCTTACCTCAGACGCTTCCTGTCCCTTGACCGAGATCTTCTTTTATCCCTGCTACGAGATCTCTCTCTCCTTCTATCTCGATCTCTACTTCTAGACCGTCTGTCATCTCCACGTTTACTTCTCTTGTCTGAGGGTGAGCGACTTCTAGATCGACTTCCAGAGCGTCCCCGTGATGCTGATCGCTTCCGATAGTGGCTAACAGAGCATAAAGTCAAAGATTAAGTTCAGCAAATACAGTTCACTTCTAATACAGTTCATTTATTTTATTATATTTTTTCCAAAAAGAATTCAGCAGACCAATGAAATACTGAAAGAAGTTTTTATAAACTTTTTTGAAATTAGGAGGAAAAGAAATGAACCCTTCTGCTACAGCACACCTATAGGTAGAAAATATATATATATTCAATATAAATGGGATGTCTGTCACAGGGACTTGAAGGAGATAAAGGAAGGAACCAGATATATGGGGTAGATATATGGGGAACGTTCTAGGCAAAACAACAAAGCCAGGTACGGTGGCTCACGCTTGTAATCCTAACACTTTGGGAGGCTAAGGCGGGAGGATCGCTTGAGGCCCAGGAGTTCAAGACCAGCCTGAGCAGGACTAAGACCCCGTCTCTACTAAAAATAGAAAGAGGCCGGGCGTGGTGGCTCACGTCTGTAATCCTAGCACTCTGGGAGGCCGAGGCAGGTGGATCGCTCGAGGTCTGGAGTTTGAGACCAGCCTAAGCAAGAGCGAGACCCCGTCTCTACTAAAAAAAATAGAAAGAAATTATCTGGCCAACTAAAAAAATATATATAGAAAAAATTAGCCGGGCATGGTGGCGCGTGCCTGTAGTCTCAGCTACCCGGGAGGCTGAGGCAGGAGTTTGAGGTTGCTGGGAGCTAGGCTGACGCCACGGCACTCACTCTAGCCCGGGCAACAAAGCGAGACTCTGTCTCAAAAAAAAAAAAAAGAAAGAAATCAGCCAGACAACAAAAAATAGAGAGAAAAAAAAATTAGCTGGGCATGGTGATGCACACCTGTAGTCCCAGCTACTCGGGAGGCTGAGGCAGGGGAAATCGCTTGAGCCTAGGAGTTCGAGGTTGCTGTCAGCTAGGCTGACGCCATGGCATTCCAGCCCAGGCAACAGCAAGACCCTGTCTCAAAAACAAAAAGAAAAAAAAGAACGAGTCAAATAAATATCCCTTCCAGATTTCTGGTCTGGGTAGTCAGATGAAGTCAATGTTATAGTATGGAGTGCAAGAAATGACCACCTAGAGACTGAATTGAGCCAAGTTATGAGTCTTTATTAGCTGGCCAGTGATCACCCCCTGCCCTGTTAGGGTACAGGTACAGAGAATGGCCCTGAGCTGAAAAAACAGAAAGGTTTTATACTATCCTAAGTTAAAATTACTTGACTTTAGGCACAGTGGTTGAAACAACATTATATCATCTTCTCCACAGCTGTGGGGTCTGGGACCAGCCTCGGACCCTCCCCCCCAACCCCACTCCCGTTTCGGTTACAATCTCTAGAGCAGGTTTACAGAAGCAGCTAGCACCAGTTAAGGAACATTCTTTCAGGCATCAAGCAAGCACAATAAATTTCATGACAGGCAGCTGGAAAGTTTAAACAACTAGTTAGTTACAAGTTAGTTGCTTTGTTTTATCTCTGCAGAGTACATCTTTCCAGTTACAGAGGTAAGTCACGCCGAACACAGGTCACCTAGCGAGCAAACATAGGTTTAAATTGGAGACTTAGGTTAAGTGGACATCGGTCATCTAGCAAGCAAGCATAAGTTTTCCAGTGGGCCTTTACAGTCAACACCTTCAGGGAGATTTAAAATACCTTCACAGGATTGTCTGTAGTTAAAGAAATATTCTTTATCTTCACCCATGTGATGACTACACGGTTTTTACATTTGCTAGATTTCATCAAGCTCTACCCGTAAGCTTTGTCCGTTTTCTTGAATGTTAATTATACCTCAATAAAGTACTGCTAGTATTAAAAAAAAAATCACTGTTCCCACACATAAAAGATCTTTCAGTCACTGCTAAATACATAGCAATAGTCACCTTTAAGAGAAAACTCTCCAGCCAGGTGCCGTGGTGAGGCCTGTAATCCCAGCACTTTGGGAGGCCCAGGTGGGAGGACAGCTTGAGGCCAGGAGTTCAGGACCTGCCTGGGCAACATAGCACGACCTTATCTCTACAAAAGTTTTAAAAATTCGCCCGACACAGTGGCACATGCCTGCAGTCCTAGCTACTCCGGATACTCAGGCAAGAGGATCCCTTCAGCCCAGGAGTTCAAGTCTGCCATGAGCTATGACCGTACCACTACACTCCAGCCTGGCCGACAGAGCAAGACCCGAGACCCTCTCTGAAGAGGGTCTCTGAAGAAGAAAAAAAAAAAGATAAAAATCTCCAAGTCCCGAACAAGTTATCAACAGTCTACAGTTGTGATGAGATCTCATAGTTCTAATAAGAACTCCCAGTCCACAGTTGCAAAATGATAGAAAGCAAATAACAAAAAACTATGAAACCTATTTGCAAAATAAATGTCCACGCAACAAGTACTCATCGAGTCCAGCAAAAGCCCGGTCGTGGATAGTGCTGTAGGTGCCGTGAAAACGTCTGCCCCCACGATCCTTTCGGCCGACTTGGGACAAGACCACACAGACACAAAGAACTACAATACAGAGTGATGGGCACCTAGGAAATGTTACAACGGGAAGTGATATGAAATTCGACTTGGACCACTACTGACTGAGTTGATTAGGGTAGGCTCCGTGGCTTGGCGGGACGTGGTGCCCGACCACGGACGTCCTGGAGGGCAGTTCCCGCTCCAGGGGCTCGAACCGGCTGACGGTAGTGCAAGGGAAGCCCGTGCCCGTCGCTGGCCCGAGCACAGCCATTTTCTCCGCTGAGGTCCCCCAGCCTCGCCAGGGGCCGCGGAGCAGCGCCGGCCACACGTGGGACCGCACCAGGCCTGGCCCGGCGGCCACTTCAACTCCCGCCTCTTCTCACGACCCCAAGAAGCCGCTCGCCCGCCCGGCGCACAGCCTCACCGTGACTCTCGGCCCATACTTCTGGCCGCGCGAAAGCCGGCGCCCTAAAGGACGACTCGCAAGCGAACGGGACAAAGAAGGAGGTTGCGCTGCCCGCGGCGGGCCAGGCAAGAATCGGCTCTAAGAGGCGGCGGCAGCTACAGCAGAGGCTGCCATTCCAGCGCGGCCAACGAAAGAAAACAGGACGTGCTGGCGCGGGCGGCAGAAAGAAGAAAAAAAGCCGGCCGGAAGCCGCTGCCTCGCGACAGCGCCTCCTCTCGGCGGGAGGGCGCACCGCGCCGGCCGCGCCGTAAAGCGACGCCTCGGTCGGGCTCCGCGGCCCCCGGTTGGTGGGGTTGAGGGCGGCGCCTCGGCCTCGCGGGCCCTGGGAGAATCCTGGCTGTGACGAGCTCGGAGGCGACTCCAGGAGCCCGCGGCTCTGCCAGGGCTTGTCCTGATCCTGGGGCGGTCAGTCTAGTGGGGGAAATAGACGTGCCTTCATTTGCGCTAAAAAATGCGACAGCCTTCTCCCTGCACTCTCGTTATTTGTACGCACTGTCGTGTGCCAGGCCCGTGCTAGATTCTTGCGGGGCGGGGGGGGGGGGAGGGTCAGTGCGGAAAACAGACGTGAATGAAAATACAAGCAGATGTAACAATGTAACACAGCAAGGAGAGGCCACCGCTGGAGAAGGGACAGAAAGTGTTCCCTGAGGAAGTGACCTTTGAAATGAGATTTCAAGACCGAGAAGGAGTTAACCTGAGGGAGAAGAGGACGAGGAACTAAAAATGTATTACCCAAAGATTATAATGGTTCTCAACATTCCCCTCATTGATGAGCTTTAACAGGAAAGCAAAACAAAGCGGATTTCTGGCTTCCACCCTGATGTTCTCATTTAACGGGCTAGTGCTACTTGTGCATTGGGAATTTGGGAATTTTTACCAGGTGATTCTCAAGTACATTCAAGATTGAGAACAGCTATGATTAGGCCACTGCACGCCAGCCTGGGCTACAGAGCGAGACCCTGTCAATACATACATACATACAATCTCCTGGAACACACGAGAAACGTTGTTTTTGCAGAAAGCTATAATGGAGTTGGGGAGAGGCTCTGTTTTATTTTAAATGCCTCTGTACTACTTTATTTTCTCACACCAAAGATGATGGGGGGAAAAAGTTCTACGTCTTGACTGTGGTGTTTATTGAATAGATTTGTACGTTTCTCAAAATTCATTCAACTGTACATTTCAAATTGGTGCAGTTTAGTGTATGTAAATTTTTCCTTAATACTTTTTTTTTTTTTTTTTTTTGAGACAGGGTCCTGCTCTCTCCCCAGAGCTACAGCTCAACTGCAACCTCAAACTCCAGGGCTCAAGCGATCCTCCTGCCTCAGCCTCCTGAATAGGTAGGACTACAGGCCTGTGCCACCACACCTAGCTAATTTTGCCACTTTTTGTAGAGATGGAGTCTCAGCTCTTGTTCAAGGCTGGTCTCGAACTTCCAGCCTGAATTCACCTGCCTTGGCATCCCAAAGTGTTAGGATTACAGGAGTCAGCCACCACGCCCAGCCTAATCTTTCAGTAAAAGGAAACCAAGGAGTAAGACTCCAAGACGAGTTTCTGCTCCTGTGGCTTGCTGTCCACCCGTGGCAGTAGTGAGTAGCATTGAACAAGGGTAGAGACTGGAGGGTCTGGCAGTCGCTGCTAAAGGTAAGAACAAGCTGGACAACAAGGAGGGCCAGGCATCCCAGGCACTGTAAATTGCTTGGATGTGGGCTGCAGCTAAGGACTGTAGATTTCAGTCTAAGAGACATAGAAAAACACTAGTGGCTTAAACAGTGGGGACAGTGAGAAGTGGTCAGATCCTGGTTGTCTTCTGGAGGCAGCTCTCAAATCCCTAATTAATAAATTGGATGTGAGCTGAGGGAAAGGAAGGAATAAAGATGAACAGAGCTTTTGTGGATTGTTGTGAATTTGTGGAGATGAGAAAGGCATGGAAGCAGATTTGGTGGAAGAAAGTCAGTGGTGTTTCAGTCATGGTATTTAAAGCCATGGAACTGCATGAGGCCATGCAGAAGTGAATGGAAATAAGGGTCTTTAACTTTTAAAACGAACACAACTTGAATATTGCTTGGAATCACAGAATTTATGTGGCAGCTGGAACAGATTTTTTAAATCACACTCAAGCTTTACTGTTTGAGACAGTCTCGCTCTGTTATATGGACTAGAGTGCTGTGGCATCAGCCTAGCTCACAGCAACCTCAAACTCCTGTGCTGAAGAGATCCTCCTGCCTCAGCCTCCTGAGTAGCTGGGACTAAGCATTGCCACCACGCCCAGCTAATTTTTTCTATTTTTAGTTGCCCGGCTATTTTTTTTTTTTTCCGATTTTTTTTTAGTAGAGATAGAGTCTGGCTCTTGCTCAGGCTGGTGTGGAACTCCTGACCTCAAGTAATCCTCCCACCTCAGCCTCCCAGAGTTCTAAGATTACAAGCATGAGCCACGGTGCCTGGCCTAAACTTCTTGATAATAAGAAAACTGAAGCTCAGGGAACATATTTTAGGTCTAGATTACTAATCTTGTTGGAATCTAAACTGGAACTAGAACCCACACAACACTCTTCATGATACTTGACTATTTATAACTTCCCTTTAAGAGAACACATTAACATGATGATTCTAACTGCTTTATATATTTTATGTCCACAATCTATTTATGGTAAGTTCACATCATTTCTGTGTCCTGGAGGAATGTTTTATCTATTAGCACAGGTGAAGAAGTGATTATACTCCACTGTGTCTCCAATATATCACCTTCAGCAAACTGCCCTGGCTTCCAAAGCAGATTTTCATTCTAATTAACCCAGTTCTGAGTATCTCATAACCCCCTTGCTGTTTTTAGTATCAACTGTGATGCACACATATCTGTTTATATAACTAATCAGAAAAAAACTACTAGGTAACATGGTCAAAGATGTCACCTCTAAACAACCATTGTTGTCAGTTGTTTTAATCCATATACATTTCAAAACCCAGAAATTTCTAATTTTTAATTATTCCAAACACTAACAAACTTCCATTCCCGTTTGATATTAAAATTATTAAACACACTTAAGCAAATGAACAGGGAGATGCTAATCAGTGAAGAGAAAAAGGGGCACCGACAGACACAGACATCGTATGGCTCTTCTGGACATATAAATTTGGTAATAATCTACAATTACTAAAACTTTACATGTGTCACCTACCATTTTTTTTTAAACAAACAAAAGTATGGCTGGGCACAGTGGCTCACACCTGTAATCCTAGCACTTTGGGAGGCCAAGGCAGGAGGATCGCTGAGGCTAGGAGTTCAAGATAAGCCTGAGCAACATAGTGAGACTCCATCTCTACAAAAAATAGAAAGATTAGCCAAGCATGGTGGTGAGCACCTGTAGTCCTAGCTACTTGGAAGGCTGAGGCAGGAGGATCACTTGAGCCTGGGAGCTGGAGGTTGCAGTGAGCTATGATGACACCACTGCACTGTAACCCGGGCAACAGAATGACTGAAGACCACTAATGTCTTCCCAGGGATTAAAGTGGTAAGTGACAACTCTAAGGATGCTTCACAGTCCTATATATACTAGATTCATTATGGAATCAGGAAAAATGTGTGCCTATTATCTTACCCCAAATCAGAAAAGAGTTTATTATACTTATTCTCCAGTACTCTGATTCAAAATAAAAATAAAAAAATCAAGACTTAGTAATAAAAAAAGTTTATGTTTTTAATATCACATGGATTAACCAAATAGACCATAAAAAATCTGTAAGGAAATATAACACCAAGCAATATACCACTTAAATTTTATACTCTCTGAAGACAAACCTTCCAAATATGATACTGTTACCAAATTAGTTAAAAGGATATTTATGCTATTGGGTTATATATGCCTCAATTCTTTACATCCCATTTGTTAATCTAATCGTTTTGTTCTTGTTCACTTTAAAAAACATACTTCTTAAAATCGAAAGCACAAATTGAAAATTTCCAATTCTGACTTTGCTATACAGGAAACAAAAATTTTATAAATACCTTCTAATCTCACATGTATGAATCTTAATCGTTTCTTCCATTAAATATTTTTTTGCTGGAGTAAAAATTAAGATACTAATTCAACATGAAAAGTTACAGTGTGCAGACTTAACATTAGACAATTCAGTTTCTTTCATTTTATTTTTAAGATGACTTCGTTTCTCAGGACAGAATGACACAAATACAAGCAGCAGTCCTTAGGGCTGCTGAGACCATGTTTATCTGCTCTCCCTAAAGCACTAGCTTAGCCTCCAAAAGAATTACAACTCTAAGAAGTCAGGGGAAAAGTATAGAATAGGGATTCTAATTAAACAAGAAAAATCAAAATTAATGACATTGGTACCCTATTCTTCATATTAGTACTAATACAAATGCAACCCTTTCAAATCAGGGGACCTGCCATTCCATTCCTAATAAAGTGGTTTAACAAGCCCTATAAAGAAAAAGAATTACATAAAGGTGTAAACCGATCTGCCTCCTTTAGAGACATCGCAATATAGAAAAAAAAATTTTTCTTTTGTAAGCTTCTTCTTCTGAGTTGTGCAGGCTTCAAGGTACTTCAGAGCCCCAATAATCAAGCAGTTCATGACAAAAGATGAAAGTGAAAAAGTAGACACAGAGATCTGTGAAGACTTCACCCATTTTGCTATAGGTATCCATTGATCGATTTATTACTTCAGCAGGAATTCCAGATAACAGAAGTGCAGCTGTTAGTACAGTTGTCTTTATCTTCTTTTCACCCTATAGAGAAAGACTCAAATTATTTTTTTTTTTTTTTTTTTTTTTTTTTTTTTTTTTTAAAAAAGGTTAAGTATATTCTTTTTTTTTTTTTTTGAGACAGAGTCTCACTCTGTTGCCCAGGCTAGAGTGAGTGCCGTGGCGTCAGCTTAGCTCACAGCAACCTCAGACTCCTGAGCTCAAGCGATCCTCCTGTCTCAGCCTCCCGAGTAGCTGGGACTACAGGCATGCGCCACCATGCCCGGCTAATTTTTTCTATATATATTTTTAGCTGTCCATATAGTTTCTTTCTATTTTTAGTAGAGGTGGGGTCTCGCTCTTGCTCAGGCTGGTCTCGAACTCCTGAGCTCAAACGATCCGCCCACCTCGGCCTCCCAGAGTGCTAGGATTACAGGCGTGAGCCACCGCGCCCGGCCGAAAGACTCAAATTAATCTTACAACTTTCAACAGACTACTTAAGTTCTATAAAAACATCATCAATATTGCTATTTTTACCTAAATGATTTCAAAACTATTAATGAAGTTTCGAAAGAATCAATAATATGTGAACATATACTGAATATATAATATGTAAATCAGCAAACTGCTAGGCAATAGCAAACATCATTCTCACTATTAAAAGTTTCAAAAACATGCCATCTTGGGAGCAAGACATATATTACAATTTAAGATATATACAACAGCACAAATAAAAGCAGGAAAAGCATTAGTAGATGGACATAAATAACTGCTAAATGAATGACATGGATAATGTGTAGCACAGGGCTCGAAAAAGATAGAAATTACTCCAGTGTTTTACATAAATAAAGCACAAGTAGAATTAAAAACAAGCCTTCAAGGATGAGCAGGATTTAGACTAGCAGAAGTGAGAGGAGAAATCTTACTGTAAGGTAAGACTCATGACAAGTTAGAGGCAGAAGAATGCTAGGTGTATTGGAGAATAGTGAGTAATTTGTAACAGAATTGTAGAAATATCTTGTAGGGCCCTAATTGCTATACAAAAGAATTCACATTTGATTACACATGCAATAGGATATCAATGAACAATTCAGAGTACTTTAGGGGAAGAGAGAACATTTATTTCCTATATAATTTTCTACCGTCATTTTTTGAGAGTAAAAGCTGAAGTTTTCTTTCATTTATTGATTTAGTATCACCAAATCCAGTCACATGGTTCAAAAATTTTAAAAATATAAATAGCTCTAGTTATCTAAGAGAAATGAAAGCTTATGTCCACAAAAAGACTCATACAAAAAAGTTCTTCACAGCATTAGTCATAACCCAGAACTGGAAACAACCAAAATGTCCATCAACAGGAGATGAGATAAACAGATATATTCATACTATGAATATTTTTCAGCAAAAAAGAGGAATGAACTACTGATACATTCAACAACATAGATAAACCTCAAAAATATCATGCAGAAAAAAAGAAGGCTTGCACAAAATAGTACAAACAGAAATGATCCCATTTATATGAATTACTAAACCAGGCAAAACCATGTGGGAAACATAAATCAGATCTTTGGAGTGTAGAGGCTGACACTGCCTAAAAAAGGGGCATGACTGAACCTCCTGGGGTGGCAGCAAGGTTCCAAACCTCGAAACGGATACAGGTTTCACAGGTTGTCAAAACTCATCAAATGGTATGCTTAAGACTTGAACATTTCACTTGTTAAAATTTTACCTTAAAAAAAAGTAAAAATGAATTATAGGTTAATATTATGAAAGGGGTATAAAGTACAGTGATGTGTACATCTACAACATACTTTCAAATGCATCAAGAAAAATAAGATGGTGTAATCCCCGCACTTTAGGAGACCCAGGCAGGAGGATCGTTTGAGGCCAGGAGTTTGAGACCAGCCTGGGCAATAGCGAGACCCTGTCTCTAAAACGATAAAAAAAATTAGCTGGGTGTGGTGGCGCACGCCTATAGTCCCAGCTATTCAGAAGCTAAGGCAGGAGGATCGCGTGAGCCTAGTGTTCGAGGTTGCAGTGAGCTATGATGGGTCACTGCGCTCCAGCCTGATCAACAGAGTGAGACCCTGTCTGTCTCTAAAAACATAAAATAAAAAAACAAGATGAACTGACAATAGAAAATTGGATACATGATAAACAGAATGCGATGTTAGTTATAGAACCTAGGTGGTAGGTATAAATGGGTGTTCACTGCACAATTCTTTCATTTTTTTTGTGTTTAAAAACTGCTACAACAAAATGTTGTTTTGCTGGGAGAAAGTATAAAGTCTCCCTTTTCTCTCCTCCATTCACCTAGTAACCCAAACACATCCCTATCACAAATAACCATTGTTAATAGGTTCAGGTATATTCTTCCAGATTTTCTTTATGCATATATAAGCCAAATCAAATTATTTTTCCTCTTTTTTTTTTTTTAAAAGTAGTACACTATAGATCCTATTCTGTGTTTTTTCTCTTAATATTTCTTGGAGAGCTTACCATTATCAGTAATGGAGAGCTTCTTCATTCTGAATAGATATGCCATCATTTTTATCTAGTCAATTATTAGGGGACATTTAGGCTATTTCCAAACTTTTGCTACTACAAAACTACAAGGTTTCAAGGGTTAATTTCTAAACAGATGCATTAATTAAAATTACATTTTTTTTGACCCAGAGCTACGCCCAAGAAGTCTTGAGCAAGTGGACTCCTAAAATTACATTGTTGGCCGGGCGCGGTGGCTCACGCCTGTAATCCTAGCACTCTGGGAGGCTGAGGTGGGCGGATCGTTTGAGCTCAGGAGTTCAAGACCAGCCTGAGCAAGAGCGAGACCCCATCTCTACTAAAAAAAATAGAAAGAAATTATATGGACAGCTAAAAATATATATATAGAAAAAATTAGCTGGGCATGGTGGTGCATGCCTGTAGTCCCAGCTACTCGGGAGGCTGAGACAGGAGGATCCCTTGAGCTCAGGAGTTTGAGGTTGCAGTGAGCTAGGCTGACGCCACGGCACTCACTCTAGCCTGGGCAACAGAGTGAGACTAAAATTACATTGTTTTCCTTTACATTTTACTTTCTGCATTTGATGGATTTTACCCTTCAGAAATATGTTTCAAATCCATTAAAACCACACAGTTCTGTCAGCCCATTAGATATGACTAAGCAAACAGCCAAGTAGCTATTTTTTTAGCCAAAAACTCAAACAAAACTCAATCACACAAAGGTTATCTTCTATGTCAGGCAAACTAAGCCCCATGAAACTGCGTATACATCTGCAGTCAAGCAGACCAGGTAAACACTGACTCTGATCATCATTCTGCTCTGTAATATTGGCCAAATATTTCTCGTAAGTATGAGGTCCTCAACATTAAAGTGCACGGCTACCAAGTGTTTCCTAAGGAGCACAGTAAGATAATCGAACTCATTTTTTAAATTAATTTTCTTCATTACAGACAAAATGAATTACTGAATACTATGGATCACAGCAGGCTACAGGGAAGGTGTGGGTGGGTAGGAGAGGAAAAGAAAGAAAAAAATGAATTTACTATGTACTTAAATTGAACACTTTTCTTAGACAAGTACTATTCAGCCTCTGTTGTGAAGGATCCCAATCCACTGTGGACCAACAGTTTTGTAAAATATGATGAAAATGCTATGGCAATGTCAGATTGCTATAAACATTTCTAATTAATCGCTTTTTGAACTTAATGCATCACAAACAGAAACAAATAGTTTGAAGATCAGCACTGGTGGGCGAAACACATTTTGAGTAGCATTGATTCAGACAAGTAGGACTAGTATTTTTAAGTTCTTAAAATTAGCTAGTCATCAATCATTCCAAATACATCAACATAATTTAGAAGACGTTTTAATTTACCTTAGGAAAATATTTGTATAGTCCCATGTACGCAAGTTGTAAAGTAAGAAATGGAGCAAATATGGACTGTGAAGATAGAAGACAAGATTAAATACATCTAACATAATCATTTAAATCACAATAAATCAAACTAACAGCAGCTATCAAATTCCAAGCAAAAAATAACTATAATATTTAATATTAGTGGTTAAAAGGTAATCTTGTTTCTGCAAAAGGGTGAAGAAAATAAAGAGATATGATTTCCTAAACATACGACATGTTTCTCAAGTCATGCCATTCTTTCACATTCTTTCAGTGTCCCAAAAAACGTCTCTCATAAAAACTTATCTTTTGGCCAGGTGTGGTCGATGGTTCATGCCTGTAATCCTAGCACTCTGGGAGGCCTGGGTGGGAGGGTCGCTTGAGCTCAGTTTTAGATCAGCCTGAGCAAGAGTCAGACCCTGTCTCTACTAAAAATAGAAAAATTAGCTGGGCATCATGGCACACACCTGTAGTCCCAGCTACTTGGGAGGCTGAGACAGGAGGATTACGTGAGCCCAGGAGTTTTGAGGTTGCAGTGAGCTATGATGACACCCACTGCACTCTACGAGGGGCGACAGAGCAAAGCTGTCTCAAAACAAACAAACGAAAAAACAACAAAAAACTTATATTTTAATTATTTAACGTATTAAATGGTGACAGATATATAACACATCATGCATTAAAATCTCCCTCAACTAGAGGGAGTCAGCTGACACCCTGCAAGCACATAAAAGGCCCAGCACTCAAAATAGACACCATTCATTCCTTAGACTTTGGGGCAAGGAGTTAACTCACACAGCTACCATTTATGGTCCTCAAATGATGAGCTACTCTTACTAGATGTAAAATGGCTTGGTGATCTGGCCTCTCAGACAAAATAGAAAAGATCAAAATAACAATTTATATAATTATTTTTAAAATTAAAAATATTATGATGGGTGTGAAGGAGCAAACATCACTAGATGGCAGTAATGAGAAAATAGCTGAAAATCTGACAGCAAAGAAAATTAGAAAACAAAAACCAAACACCTCATAAAAAAAGAGGCACTAAAATAGGACATAACTTTAAAAGCATGAAAGCACAGAACCCTTTAGATAAGAAACAAAAAGAGCTATTATAGCTCCCTAATGCTGAAAGCATCACTGATCTTTGCTATGATGACAATTTATCATGGGGGGGGGAATCAAATCAGTTCAACATTCTGTTTACAAAAATATTTGCATAAAAATACATACTAAAAATTTTTGCTTAATGATAGAAACCTTATTTATGTGCCTGGTATGTGGCAGGTGTTCTTAAAATGTCTACTGAATGCAAATACCTCAAAGAGCAAGACGCTAACTGTGAGGTATGCTTTTCTGCATTCTTCCACATACTGTAAAACAAAAGGACCACATCATGGTACGACAAAAATGGACTGTCATCATGATACTACCACGACATTATAAAATGCTGAAATGCCTTCTGAACCACAGGAAAATTACCTCATATTCAGCACCACAGGAACCAAATTTTAATGTTTCAAATTATTTAAAAATTGGTAATTAATATATAGTACATGTAGGCACTTAACTCTTTGGTTCTGGAATTAACCTGGCTGGGTTTAATCTGAGGTGTCACTTAGTTGCTGTGTGACCTTGGGAAAATGAGGTAACCTCTGAGTCTTTGTTCCCTCACAGATTCAAATGATATCTAGTTCATAAGGAAGAGGATTAAATGAATTAATACATGCAAAACATTTAAAATAGTACCTGGCACGTAGAAAGATTACTACAGTCGTCCCGTGGTATCTAAGGAAGATTGGTTCCAGGAACTCCCTCAGATACCAAAATCCAGACACTCAAGTCCCTTATATAAAATGGTGTAGTATCTGCACATAACCTACACGCTTCCTCCCATATACTTAAATCACTTCTAGATTATTTATGACACCCAATACAATGTAAATTCTGTATAA
Organism: Eulemur rufifrons; assembly: GCF_041146395.1. Classification (NCBI taxonomy): domain Eukaryota; kingdom Metazoa; phylum Chordata; class Mammalia; order Primates; family Lemuridae; genus Eulemur; species Eulemur rufifrons. Next base: position 2,816,084 of record NC_090992.1, on the reverse strand, counting down.
ATAGTTTTTAAACTGGATTTTTTTATTTGTATTTTTTGTTGTATTTTTAATTTTTAATTTTTTCCCGAAATATTTTTGATCCACAGTTGGTTGAATCCATGGAAGTGGAACCAACATTACAGAACACACAGATATGAAGAGCCAAATGTATTAATCGTTAGGCTCTATATTTAATCAGAACACCTCATTCTATAACTAAGATGAATGGTAAAGTTTATAATACATCTCCAAACAGCCACGTGGATCTACTAGATATTAAGTTAATATTGGCAATGATTCTATGGATTAAAAGCACTCATTATTATAACCAATTGCCATTTTGCATTACGTCAGTTAATAGTTTACAGCTCTTTTCTTACCAAGTATTTGCAAACAAAAGCTCTGACTCCAAGAGCAAGAAGAGCACATCCCACCAATCTAAATATTCGAAAAGAATCAAACTCTTCTGTTGTACTTCCATCCTCTTGACTGGGTTTTTCACTAATCAGCTGTTTCCTTAGCTTCATTGCTTCTTCAAATCTGGAAAGGTACTGTTCCAGGCCGTGGCGAGAGCCCCTCTGGACGGTGTCCGCTGTCAGGTCCCCTCTGTTCCGCTGCCGGAGCTCAAGGTTGACATCATTACTGCACTCGGGCGGTTTGATGAAAGAGTCCAGTTTGTCCCCCACTTGGGTCCCCTTTACCTCAGCCACAGCACCCTGCTGGTCAGTCGCTCCTGTGCTGACCGAATCACCCAGCACTACTCGCTTTGAAACTGAAGGGACGCCCAGGGAGTTCAGTTTATCACTGTCCTGCTGCTTTGATTTTGCTTGACTTTCTTCTTCTGAGAAAAGAAATTTAAAAGCCTTATGTACTATATATCGGCAAACATCTTACATGTTAATATTTTAAAAGTATGCTGCTGCAGCTGGAACACAGTCTCTGAAATGAAATAAATACTGATTGATTCTTTGTAAAACAAAAATTAGTTCCTTCCTCTACATCCTCAAAATGCATCACCCAAAAAGTATTCCTGTAGAGGAAATAACCCAAACTTTACGGTAGGAGGTAAGACTAGTAAACGAACTGGGAAAGACATTCAGGGATGAAGCAAGCTGTAAAGACCAAATTTTCATGGATAATATATCCCAGAAATATGATTGCATTGCCTGCTCTAGCTTATTTGGTTAAAAACATAAAATTATTAAAGCTTTGAAAAATCTGTACTTTGAAATCTGATTTCTGAAGCCAGAGCCCTGTGAGCATAGGGTGTGGCACATCCTACCGCTACTGTTTATGTAGTAAGGCAGCCATTAGTAGGTACTTCAGCAGTTTTAGGATGCTGCTCTGGTTTTTAAAAAGAAAAACAAACAAACAAAAGACATAAAGACATAAAATTTTCAAAGCAAAAGAACAAAATATAGAAAGTACCTCAAGAAACATAATAAATGGGAAAGAAAAAAATACCCTGATAGAAAAACATTCCTTCTAATTTCTGTTCTAGAAGAATTTGAAATGGTGCTTTTACATCTCATTTGAACTGTCCAGAAGTTCAGAGGTACGTATCTAAAGCCTCACAGAACAAGTCACAAAGATCTAAGGAGCTTGCGACCAATGACTAAAGGTCAATTATTAAAGGAAACAATGGAATATTAAGGGCATACTAAGTGTTCAATTATAGTCACATGAAAAAAAATGTTTTAAGAGTCTCACTGGACATGTCTTTGGGGAGAAATTAGAAACTGTTCTTTAGGCTTAAACGCAGTCCTAACATCCATCACACCAACCAGAGCTAATGAAGAGAGGGACGCATGTCGCACTTGTTGGGTCGATGAAGAACGCTCCCTCCTACTTTGCCACCTCTTCTAGAAAGTCCCTAGGTGACAGCGCTGAGGGCACTGAACACGGACACTGAGAGATATCCACAAGAGTCTGATCTACGCAGGACGGACTAGGTGGCGGTTCAGTAAAGACAAGCTGATTGGGACGGAGAAGAATTAGGTACGAAAAGGCAAAAGGCGGCAGATGCTAGGGAAGGCACTGGAAGGCAAAGCACCGGCACGTTAAGTCAGGAGCGCAGCCTGCCCACGGGGCGCGGTGGGCAAAGAAGTCTGGGGATGAAACGTGCGCCCTTGGGGGAAGGCGAGGGCGGGGGCGAGGCAGAAAGGGGCCGTCTCGGGGACACGGGTCGGAGGGTTTCCGGGGAGAGGGCTTCGCAGCCGTGGCGGACACAATCCCAGGGCGATGCCCCTGAAAACTTGGGGAGCGGCTACAAACGTTCTGGGGGTAAGGAGCGAACCTGGGCCATCGGCTAAGGGGCGGGGACAGGCAGGAGGTCAGAGAGCAGGGCTGGGGCAATAAGGTCAACGGAGCGGGGGTGGCAGGAGGGAAGAACGATCCTGAAGATTTAAAGGGGGCACGGGTGGCTGAGAGGAAAAGGAGACTCACCCGCGCCGCTCGCGGGCCTGTGAAAGCCCATGATCCGGTTGATGCGCTGTTCCGAGTTCATGAGGAGCTTTCTCCGCCGCAGTTCGGCCCGACGCTGGGAAGCCGACAGGCCTGAGCCTGCTGGGACCCCCGGCCTGTCCCCACCGTCGCTAGCGACGGTCACCGACTCCATCCTCCCCTCCAGAGTCTGGGAGTGGCGGGGGTGGCTGCAGCTGTGGCGCGGACGACTTGAGGCAGGGCCGCAGGGCGCGCGTCCCCCTCCCGCCGTAGACGCGCCCCCGAGCGCGCAGCCGAGACGGCGAGCTGAGCATGCGCGCGCCGCCCGAGGGGAACCTAGCGAGGCTCTGGCCGCCATCTTGGGTGAGGGCAGCGCGAGATGCCCCGTCCCGCCCCGCCTGGCTGGCCCGAATGTCTCCGCTAAGCCGCCACTGGGCGCCCTCTGCTGTTCACTCGGAGGTGCAGCAAGCCGGCACCCGGCCCGAGGAGTGGGAAAAGGATGGCAGTAACGTGTAGGCCCAGCCAGGATTGGTGCCCGGAAGCAAAATGGCGGTTGCGGCGGCAGGCGCTTGTTTTCCGACCCGCGGCCGCGCTCGTAGGCCGTACAAATACAGAGCTCTGGGAGCGATGTCTAAGGGCACGTTAAGCTGGGATTTCTTCTCGGTGGTATTCTTCGTCTTGAATACTGCGCTTCTCCCATGTATACGGCTGGTTTGTCCCCAGGTTTTCCTCACTCTTTTGTTCAAATCAAACTTTCCTATGAAACCTTTCGTGTCTATTTTATCAAAATTGCCGACACTCCCTATTCCCCTTTTCCCCCTTAGTTTCCTCCTTAGCACTTAAAACCACCTTGCATGCTAACGGTACTAATTTTGTTTAATTTCCTTTAAAATCAGAAGAAAGATAATAGTTACTATATAATAATGAATCCAATCTGAATTATAGTCGTCGTTATAGCAATACTGTCATAAAATATAATCTTAAGTTGTGTTTTTATAGAAGAAGGAGCCGAGAGGGCAAAAGTGCCCAGGGCCCGTGAAAGTCACACTGTAGCCCCGGCACTCGGTAATGACTAAGTTAATCAGTAAATGGATGAAGGAACTGAATCCATCAGCCCTTGCTGAGCGGGCTCATGGCCAGTTCACACCTGCGGGTGCCGGGGTGAAGCAGCCTACCCGGCCCCCTGCAACAAAGTCAGCCAGACAATCACCCTCAAAATCAGGAATCGGGTGCAACTGTGCTTACTAGATTTTTAAAAATACTATATTCATATTGAAAAAGAAGTGAAAACAAAATCCTTGGTTTGGATTCAATAACATAAACAGTTCAAGAAAGAGTATAAAGACTGAACTTTCACCCTTGACTGGATAAAAAGTTAAATGCAAGGGACATACCCTAGTTGATAATTTTAAAGCACTTAGAGGTTCCCGTGCACGTGTGCACAGACTTAGATCTCTGAGGCCTAGACTGTGCCTTAAAAAAAATTCTCTTTAAAAAAAAAATAATTGTGAAATAGCAACAAACGTGTAGAACACGCTGTGTAAGACACAGCGCTAAATGAATCAAGACAGTTCCAGAAAGTGCTTGAGGGGCCAGCTCCGTGGGAGGCTGAAGTGGGAGGATCGTTTGAGCCCAGGAGTTAGAGACCAGCCTGGGCAACATAATCAGACCCCCATCCCAAAAAAAAAAAAAAAAAATCAAAAAGGAGGACAGCTTTCTATGCAAGGTTCCCAGTAAATAGTATAATTACCTAGTCTCAAATTGAGTGTTTCACTGATTTTTTTTTAAGGCTAATTTTTTACTTCCTCTGAGCCAGATATATACACCTCACAATTTTGCCTGAATTGTGAAGGAGTTCAGAACATGCCATCTCAAAATATGCTGCTCTGGTTTATTGACTAGGTTGGGTTAGCACTTGAAGAACAGAAGATGCAAGGACACTCTGATCCTGCTGCTTTTCCTTAAAAATGGGACATGAAGTACCAATGTGACAGCTGTCTTCCCTATACTGGGAGAAAGAAACACTCGCACCCAAGACAAGAAGCTGAGACCAAGAGAATTCTGTACAAAGACTTTGTTAAAATAATTCTTATCTTCTTTTTAGCTTCCATATATATTTTAGTTACTTTTCCACAATTACCTCTCTTTGGTCAACATAGTATAAAAGCATTTGGGTTTTGCCACTTCTTTGGGTCTTCATTTCCTTATGTGAGTTCCCAGGTCAGGTGAAACTTATGTTAAATAAATGTATATGCTTTTGTCCTATTAATTTGTTTTATCCCAATTTAATTCTCAGATCCAGCTAGAGACTGAGACTTTAGGAGGATTGAGGCAGTTTTGCCTCCCCTACAATTTACATTTAGGAGACTTTCAGTAGCTTGTTACGGTAGCTCTTACAGGTGTCCTGGGGGGAAAATGTCCAAGATAACCCAAGGAGCCAAATGATTTTGTCCCAATCCACAATATCCACACGTTCTTTCTTTCTTTTTTTTTCTTTCCTTCTTTCCTTTCCTTCCCTTCCTCCCCTCCTCTCTTCCCTCTTGCCCTTCCTTCTTTTTTTTCCTTCCTTTCTTTTCTTTCTTTTTCTTCTTCTCTTCTGTTCTCTTTTTCCCTTTCCTTTCCTTCCCTCTTTCCTTTCCTTTCCTTTTTTCTTTTCTTTCGACAGGATTGTGCTCTGTTGACCAGTCTAGAGTGCAGTGGTAGAATCCTAGCTCACTGCAACCTCAAACTCCTGAACGCAGTCGATCCTCCTGCCTCAGCCTCTTGAGTAGCAGGGACCACAACTAATTTTTTTTTTTTTTGTGGAGAACAGGTCTTGCTATGTTGCTCAGGCCGGTGTTGAACTCCTGGTCTCAGGTCGATTCTCCTGCCTCACATCCCAAAGTGCTAGGATTATAGGTGTGATCTCCGACACCTGGCCAATATCCACACATTTATAGTAATTTTTAGTATGGCTATAAGTACTGCAAAACAAAATATTCAATACCACCTAAAATCAGATTTATTTCATGAGGTTCATTATCTGGCTATTAGATGTGTCCAAATTGCCCCCTGAAAACCCTGCTTAGCTTTCAGTGGCCTCATGCTATCACTCTCATTCTTTCAGACTCTCCCTCTAGGTTCACCCCTGCTCCAATACTGCCTTTCTCCTCTCACTGCAAACTGTAAGAAACAGAAAATGTCAGGCTTTAGGTAATCTTATTATCCAAATGAAGTAGTGGAAATTTTGACATCTGTATTCTATTTTGAGGTTGTTCAGTTATAGGAAGACTGAGGAAAGGCATTTTGTGTATGCCCAGCCTGCACTAGTTCTCTGCCATACCTTGTTCTGCAGGGTAGCTTGGAGACGCTGGCCTCAGCCATAGGCTTCCCCTTGCTTTGAAGCTTTATTTTCTAAGCTGCTGGGGTAGCAGAACTAGCCCTAGGGTTTACCACCCTTTCCTCCCCATTAAATTTATGTTAGGTTTATTTACAAATACACATTTATTCACAGATTAGATGTATTGATACCCTGTGTCAGTTTTCATACCCCTCTTAATGTATAATAGAGTTTGAATTACTAAGAATCTTTTTTTTTTTTTTTTTTTTTTTTTTTTTTTTTGAGACAGAGTCTCACTCTGTTGCCCAGGCTAGAGTGAGTGCCGTGGCGTCAGCCTAGCTCACAGCAACCTCAAACTCCTAGGCTCAAGCGAGCCTCCTGTCTCAGCCTCCCGAGTAGCTGGGACTACAGGCATGCACCACCATGCCCGGCTAATTTTTTCTATATATATTTTTTTTTAGCTGTCCATATAATTTCTTTCTATTTTTAGTAGAGATGGGGTCTCGCTCTTGCTCAGGCTGGTCTCGAACTCCTGAGCTCAAACGATCCGCCCACCTCGGCCTCCCAGAGTGCTAGGATTACAGGCGTGAGCCACCGCGCCCGGCCAGAATCTTTTTTTTTAAGACATGGGGTCTGACTATGTTGTTCATAGCCTTTTTCTTGTTGCTTAGTTTTATGCAATCCTGTGATGAACAAACAGTTCATTCTTAGGGAAATCTGAAAATAAACAATTTTTTAAAAATAAGCTGAGGTTTTGCTCTGTTGCCCACACTGGACTCGAAAACCTGGCCTCAAGCAGTCCTCCTGCCTTAGCCTCCTGAATAGCTGGGACTACAGCCTCCCACCACTGTACCCAGCTGAATTGCTAAGAATCTTATTGTTCTATTTCTTTCTTTATTTATTTAAAGGTCTCATTTGGTCACCCAGGCTGGCGTGCAGTGGCACAATCATAGCTCACTGCACCCTTGAACTCTCAAGCTGAGGTGATCCTCCTACCTCAGCTTCCGAAGTAGCTGGAATTACAGGCACATGCCAGGACACCCTACTAATTTTTTTTATTTTTTGTAGATATGGGGGCCTTACTATGTTGCCCGGCTAGTCTTGAATTCCTGGCCTCAGGAAATCCTTCCACCTTGGATCCCAAAGTGCTGGAATTAAAAGCATGAGCCACTGCAACTGCCCAGATCTTATCCTTCCAAATGATAGTGTGGTTTGATGTCACCATGGACAAATGTGATTGGGAGAAGTGCTAATTATGACACTGATTCATCCTGGTAACAAATATAAAGAAATAGTCCCTATTCATGAAGACAGAAACATGTACTAAATTATAACAAGCTGACGGTAAATTAGTATTGTCACAATATGTATTAGGAATTTTTTAAAATTGCCTTTTGATTTATTAATCAATTAAGATTTAACATAAGTAAATTATTCCCAAGAAGGAAAACACTATAAGCATGAAGATATTCCATGAATAACTCAAAACTTGGAATTGGCTCATATTTCCAACATTGGGAGAAAAATAAGGACTTATTAAATAGCCAACAATGTGCTATTACTATGCAAACATTAATGATAAAGCAATAGGTATAATGATGTATAATGCAAAATTGAATCTTATGTATGATTTAAGAGTATACGCAATTTATATGCATATGAACAAAGACTGGAAGGGAGTGGGGACTACACAAAAAGATTGCTTGTGATTGTGGATGGACTTTCTGGTTTCACTAATAAATTACGTTTGGGGTTGTTCATTCATCAGTTACTTTGAATACCTACTATGCCAGCTAAGCTAGTTAAGAGTGTTAAATTTTCAGGTGAAAACAGATTCCCAGAAAAACAATCCTCCCCTAATTCAGAACCTCACCAGTTATCTAAAATAGTAGTATTTTTCCATAATGCCTAGGAGTCAGACCTTCAAATTTGCATTCACATATTCAGCAATTGTGAAGACCTCTTTGGACTGTAACTAAGTGAACATTTGAAAAAAGAAATGTTAAGTTATAAGAAGAAATTCATATTTAGAGGGGTCCAGTCTCCTCTCATCTGTAATCAAGGTCTTAAGGAAACAGAACCTCAATTTAGGGTCCTGGTTATCTACCTAGAAAAATGTATAACCTCATAAATACACAAGTAACATGCTTTAAAAAATTCTCTTCTACTTCAGTAACAAAGTTGGCCAAATACCATTCCAGGGTAAACAAAAGATTTTTTACTTGAGAGAGGGTATAGAAGCCAGATGCAGGTTTCAGTTCTTTCGATAGACGTGTTGATGTATGATGGCTCATTTAGTCAGGTCATAGTGTCAAGATTTCATATCATGTGCTTATCTATCTCTGGGGAACCTTTTTTTGGTGAACTTTCAATTAATAGTTTATTAATTGTCCTTCCTAGCACACCTCAGTGGTATGTGTGATGTGATTCTTTGATAAATGATGTATATGCTTTTGATTCTTGTGTTAATTTCTATCTCCCTTATTGTAGACTTTATAAGGGCTAACCCATCCTTTTTTTTTTTTTTTTTTTTTTTTGAGACAGAGTCTCACTCTGTTGCCCAGGCTAGAGTGAGTGCTGTGGCGTCAGCCTAGCTCACAGCAACCTCAAACTCCTGGGCTCAAGCGATCCTCCTGTCTCAGCCTCCCGAGTAGCTGGGACTACAGGCATGCACCACCATGCCCGGCTGATTTTTTCTATATATATATTTTAGCTGTCCATATAATTTCTTCCTATTTTTAGTAGAGATGGGGTCTCGCTCTTGCTCAGGCTGGTCTCGAACTCCTAAGCTCAAACGATCCGCCCACCTCGGCCTCCCAGAGTGGTGGGATTACAGGCGTGAGCCACCGCGCCAGGCCCTTTTTTTTTTTTTTAAAAAGACAGAGAAAAAGTCTTGCTATATTGACCAGGCTGGCTCAAGCAATCCTCAGCCTCCTGCACAGCTAGGACTACAGGCACTTGCCACCATGCCCCTCCCACCTGTTTTTTTAAATGTACCACTTTGTTCCAACTCTAGCACTGAACATACTAAATTTACCGGAATATTTTACAGAAATTTTTCTTTCAGTGGAAGTGTCAAAACTTGGCATTTTCAATGAGTTTTACGTGTAATTTTTATTTGATCCTAGTATTTTTAGAAGTAGGCTATTAATAATTTATTGATAAACTGTAGATACAAAGCTGAACAAATTGAGTATTAAGAACTGGCTGGGGGCCGGGCGAGGTGGCTCACGCCTGTAATCCTAGCACTCTGGGAGGCCAAGGCGGGTGGATCGCTCAAGGTCAGGAGTTCGAGACCAGCCTGAGCAATGAGCGAGACCTCGTCTCTACTAAAAATAGAAAGAAATTATCTGGCCAACTAAAATATATATAGGGAAAAAAAAAAATTAGCCGGGCATGGTGGCGCATGCCTGTAGTCCCAGCTACTCGGGAGGCTGAGGCAGTAGAATTGCTTAAGCCCAGGCGTTTGAGGTTGCTGTGAGCTAGGCTGACGCCACGGCACTCACTCTAGCCTGGGCAACAAAGCGACACTCTGTCTCAAAAAAAAAAAAAAAAAAAGAACTGGCTGGGCACGGTGGCTCACACCTGTAATCCCAGCATTTTGGGAGGCTGAGGCAGGAGGGGTCCCTTGAAGCCATGAGTTTGAGACCAGCCTGGGAAATACCCACAAAAATTTTTTTAAATTAGAGGGCGTGGTGGTACACGCCTGTAATTCTAGCTACTCAGGAGGCTGTGGCAGGAGGATGGCTTGAGCCCAGGAGTTTGAGGTTGCAGTGAGCTCTGATGACTCACTTATTAAACAATACCACTCAATTATTAAATACCACTGCACTCTAGCCTGGACAATAGAGTGAAACTGGCTCAAAAAAAAATTAAGTGATAATATTGCTTGAGGTGGCTCATGCCTATAATCGCAGCACTTTGAGCACTTTGGAAGGGAAGGGGGTAGTGAGGTGGTATTGCTTGAGGCCAGGAGTTCCAGACGAGCCTGAGGAACACAAGGAGACAAAAAATGAGAAAAAATTAGCTGGGTGTGATGGTACTCGCCTAGCTACTCAGGAAGGCGAGGCAGGAGGATCGTTTGAGCCGAGCCCAAGAGTTGGGAGACTGCAGGGAGCTATGATCATGCCACTCTAGCCAGGGCGAAAGAGTGAGACCCTGTCTCTTAAAAAAAAAAAAAAAAAGTATTTACTCCAGAGAGAATTAATCGTACTTGCCTGTAATCCTCGCTCTCTGGGAGGCTGAGGCGGGTGGATTGTTTGAGCTCAGGAGTTCGAGACCAGCCTGAGCAAGAGCGAGACCCCGTCTCTACTAAAAATAGAAAGAAATTATATGGACAGCTAAAATATATATATAGAAAAATTAGCCAGGCATGGTGGCACATGCCTGTAGTCCCAGCTACTTGGGAGGCTGAGGCAGGAGGATTGCTTGAGCCCAGGAGTTTGAGGTTGCTGTGAGCTAGGCTGACGCCACAGCACTCTAGCCCGGGCAACAGAGACTCTGTCTCAAAAAATAAATAAATAAAATAAGTATGTTTGAGATGCTCAGAAATAAAGGGATTTTGCTCATTAAAACAATACATTTTATTAAATAAAAGTAGACAAAAATGAATCAAAAACACATGTATATAAAAAAAGCTTAGAAATGCAAAGCGCAGTAATGCAAATATAAAATTCAATAGATGAGATTAACCTCCAGTCTGGACATAGTCAAAAAAGAAATCAGTGAAAACATTCATTTAATAGAAATTCTGGGGGTAAAAGAGAAAAACAGAGGGAATGACAAGGAAACAAATATCTGAAAAGAAAATAGCTGGAAATGTTTCAGAATTGAAGATAGACAAGGATCTTCAGATTAAAGTATGCTCTGAATAACAAGCAGGATAAACAATAAGCCTAGAGTAATAAAACTACAGAACATTTAGGATAAAAGAAAAATCTTAAAGCTAACAGAGTATTATTAAATGAACTGGACTGACAGTTGTCATCTTATCAGTAACAAAAGGGTCCAGAAAACAACGGAGCACTATCAAGGAAAAAATACCCTTCAATTTAGATTTCAAACCCAGCGATGTTAGAGGAGTGAGCATCAAGAATTCAGTTTATGTCCTCCCAGACACCTACTTAGGACATTTAAGTCACCTTCAACAATAGTTTTCCATTGACTTAACGTGGATGAACAAAATAGCATTACTTAGTGATTGGCAAGTTGTTCATATCACTTTAAATAATTAGTCACTGTATATAAGCTCTTTCAATTAACTTTATTGAATAGCCAAATTGATAAGTTAGCACAGATCAAACGATTGTTTGCATGGGTTACAAATGACTTTTTTTTTACAGGAATAGAACAGTGAAAATTACAAACTGTAAAAAGGAAGACACATCTTGTCTCTAACATTTCAGAGAAGCAAGATTTAACACAGCACACTGAAGATCAATACATATTTAGAGAATGAGAATTTAATATTACAATATTATACACTACTTTACAAAATTAAAATTTCTATATAAGGATTACATTTGTAGTAATTAACAAAATCTCAAAATCACATTTGGTGGTCCCCTAGATAATAGCTGTTATGCATCTTTGATTAGAAGAAATAAATCTTTGTTCTAATTATTGCAAAACAGTCTATTAGACTCAATACATTACATTAAATTAAAAACAATTAAAATATATGCAAACTAAAATAAACGGTACTGCTTGAATGAATATTAGTACGTCAGACTTACAGAAATGTTATTTTAAAAATTCTAGAAATTAGAAAAATAGAGTACTTTTTATGGTAGAACTGCCATGCTCAGATTTAAATACCAAGATTGCCCTTGTCTGTTACTTGAGTAGTTGTAGATCTGTAGAAAATTCAAGGATCTTTCATAATTTACAACTATGATAAAAAAAATCGCATAGTGTAAATATTAGTTGCTTTACATCAAAAAGTAATACAAGATGATACAGTAGGTAGTGCCCTACTGCTCCCCCCAAATCAAACTAAAAACACATTCAGCATTGCAGAAAATAACCGATATCCCCCAAAGGCTCATTCATTCTCTAATTATCTAGAGAACAAATACTGTGAATCCTAACTAAAGTTATGTTTTTTATGACCTGTTGTAAGATCATTCTGGATTGCACATGTTACACAGTATCTAAAATAATTTTTAAAGTACATTTTTAAAAGTAAATTTGTGAAATATACTAACAAAGCATATGTAATAACAAGAGGCATACCACTTAGGGATGTGGTGAGGCACAAGGAAGATTATCCCTAAAAGCACAAATGTTTCCCTCTGGAAGATTCTTTACTACTATTAAGGAAGGACCTAGGCCGAGGCAGGTGGATCATTTGAGCTCAGGAATTCGAGACCAGCCTGAGCAAGAGCGAGACCTCTATTTTCTAAAAAAAATAGAAAGAAATTAGCTGGACAACTAAAAATACATAGAAAAAATTAGCCAGGCATGGTGGTGCATGCCGGTAGTCCCAGCTACTAGAGAGGCTGAGGCAGGAGGATCGCTTAAGCCCAGGTGTTGGAGGTTGCTGTGAGCTAGGCTGATGCCCCAGCACTCTAGCCCGGGCAACAGAGTGAGACTCTGTCTCAAAAAAAAAAAAAAGGAAAGGACCTACAAATATCAACATTTAAAATCACATTAAGAAGAAAATTTTACATATTTTAAGAAACATCAGTACATAATGACTCCGTTTCTTTAAAAGGGGGGAAATGTAAATCTATTTTAATTTACTACAATTTGAAAATTGCTCCCTAATAAATGAAGCAGCTTTAAAGAAACCTTCCCGTTCAATGTACCACTTGCACACTGAAAACACCTTAACACTACCTTAAGGGAGATGATATTTTCTAAAACACAATTATTCTGATCCAGCTGGCAAACAGTAGTTGTATATTCTAGAGGGACTGCTTTTTCCCTATCCCAAACAACTCAGTTTAAGTCAGCTCACATTGATGTAAACCTGAAAGTTTCTATTTCATTGGTGATCATGTAAACATATTTTCTAACCCATTAAAACAAAAACAAAAAAAAAAAAATCTTTTCATCAAGTATTACACATGAACATCTTTTAAGAAGTTAATACAAGACAAGATGAATCTGAAAACTGAGCCAAACTCTTTTAAAAAGATAGTATACCACAGCACTTTAAATATACAGATGTATAATTTACCTACTTGTAAACAAAATTTGCGCAACTATTTCTCTAGCTGAATCAAAAAGCAGTCTCTTGAGCATGTTCAGAAATCAAGTTTCTTTCATAATTTCAATATATTGGATTTGTGTGATCTTAATACCCACCAAATCAAACAGCAGCATTCATACTTTAGTGGGTATTAATTTTCAAGAATAAATATTTCTTATGAGTAGCTTCCAATTTAATTAACCTTCTTTGAAAAATGTTACTGATGCATTTGAGATAGCATTTAAGAAACGTTTAATTTCTTTCATTCATACTCATTTCACCAAAATAAAACTTTTATTATACATCCAGAGCAGAAATGTACCAAATAAAAACCCACTTAAATGATCAAGATAACTAAAGTTTCTCACCTCCCTATTATCACTGCCAGTCCCGATACATTTATAAAGACAGCTCAAATTCTTTTCACTGCAGAATAACACAGTATGTCCAAGTCTTTTGCAGCCAAATCAAAAAAACACCTCATTGTAGTTTTCACTTCAAACCAAAGTGACTTTGTTCTTCAAGTATAGAGAATACTGACAGATTTTAAAGCTTGAATGTATTACCTCATATTTTTCTCAAGCTAGAGTAGTTTACTCTAGTTTCAGTTAACATGATAATACTTTTCCTTCCTTAAAAAAGAAAAAAAGGCATGGGAATGAATTCTAGTTTTCATATATTCTATTTACTTCTGAATTTTTTTGATTTTTAAAAAGATCAATGGATTTGTAACTTCCCTGCAACACTCAGTCTTGTGAGGTTTTAAATGTAGCAGCCAAAAATTCAGAAAAATAAAAAATGAGAAATATACATGTGGAACACAGAAGTCTTTATTTTACAAAATGTACTTTGCCTCTGCAATATTGTTTTATCTTATTTTAATCCATAATAACTCAAACATAATTGGCAGCAAAGGAAAAAAGGTTATCAGTCATATGTAGATAATATGTTGATTTGAAAAATACAGTATTTCAGAGTTGCATGTTTGATTCTCTGCTGTGGTTCTTTATTTGCTATAGTTTGTTGAAATCACAGTGAGAACATTTTAATCATCACATTAAGTCCAACTTAATAGAAAAGGAAGGTTTTACACATTCCTAGGTATTCTGCATTATCATGACATTTCTTAGAAATAACTAAGTCAAATTTCTTCATTTATTCACTTGCTGCTGTATATGCAAAAGGAATTCATAATACGATAATGCAGATTCCGTTCTGTCTTCTACCATGTTTTGGAGGAAGTTTGCTTTCAGTGGACTCTCATCCCTTAGGAATAAAAGGCAAAAAAGTTTTAGACAAAACGTAAAGTAAAATGAACAGTAGATTTGTCACAAGGCTCTTGATTTACTCTGATAATGCTCATAACATTTACCATACAAATAGCTACTTTTAGAGGCTTTCTCTGAGAATATTTGGTTGATGATATGAACTTCATTTGGTTTAGGGGAGAAAGTCTATAGTGTAATTAAGAGAAACAGCTGAGTCGCCAGTTCTCCTAGGTACACGGCCAGGGGAGTTGCCATCAGTCCGTCAGGGGGTCTGCACGCCCACTTCCACTGCAGCACTACTCACACGAGCCAAGATGGGGAAATAGCTGAAGTGCCCAGGAATGGATTTTTAAAATATGGCATAAATACATACTGGAATAATATTTAGCCTTCAAAAAGCAGGAATTTCTGTATACAACATGGATGGAGCTAGAGGACGTTATGCCAAGTGAAATAAGCTAGGCACAGAGAGACAAACACCACACGACCTTACGTATGTGTGGAATCTAAAACAGTTGAACTCATAGAAGTAGAGAATTGGATCATGGTTCCCGGAGGCTGGGAGGAGCAGAGAGGGGCGTGGATGAAGACAGGAGAGATGTTGGTTAAAGGGTGCAAAGATTCAGTGACACAGGAGAACTGGGTTCTGGTAATCACAACATGGTGACTATGGTTAATAATGACCTCTTGTATATTTTAAAATAGCTAATAGAATGGATTTTAAATGTTCTCACCACAAGGAAACAGTAATTATCTGTGGAGGGGGGTATGTTAATTAGCCTAATTTGATCATTCCATAATGTCTACATGTATTGATGTGTTGAAATGTCACAGTGTACCTCATAAATATACACAATTATTACTGTCAATTAAAAATAAAATAAAACCAAAAGAGAGAGAAATGGTTAAGCTTTTTACTAACAAGTCATTAAGAGTTTAGTAATTCCAATAATTGGATTATAAAGCATGATTTAGTGCTATTTATTGAGAAGAATGCTTTTTCATTTTTTCCCCTATACTATTGCAAAAGGTTTGCTTAAGCATTTGGTCACATATATCTATGATTCTAAACAAGTCCTTGCGGCCAGGTGTGGTGGCTCATGCCTGTAATCCTAGCACTATGGGAGGCCGAGGCGGGAGGATCACTCCATGTCAGGAGTTGAAGACCAGCCGGAGCAAGAGTGAGACCGCATCTCTACTAAAAATAGAAAAAGTTAGCTGGGCGTGATGGCCAGCTCCTCGGGAGGCTGAGGCAGGAGGATTGCCTGAGCCCAGGAGATTGAGGTTGCTGTGAGCTAGGTTGATGCCACTGCACTCTAGCCCAGGTGACAGAGCGAGACTCTGTCTCAAAAATAAAAATAAGCAAGTCCTCACAAGGTCAAATTGTTTTACTACTAGCAAATGAAAAATCTGACTTACCGGGGGGTGGGGGAGGGGATGGGGGTATGCCTACACAATGAGTGCATTGCGCACCGTTTGGGGAGTGGTAACACTTGAAGGTGCTGACTCGGGAAGAGGGGATGGGGAGGGGAGGGATATATACCTCATGATGGGTGCAATGCGCACGACCTGGGGAACAGACACGCCTGGAGCTCTGACTTGGGGGGAAAGGCGGTACAGGAGCAACATATGTAACCTGCAATTCTGTATCCCCCATAACAAGATAAAATAAAAAAAAAAAAAAAATCTGACTTACCTTATGACATAAAGTATTGGGAAAAATGGTCTCTGATCTCTAAGCCAAGAGATGAAAGCTATTGTTCTGGCTGATTCTGGTGTATCAAGTTCTGGAAGGTCTGTCTGTTAGATAAAACGAACAACATCCAACTTATTCTAATCATATCTCTAATGTACGGTCTACAGTACTTATCCAGTTTTAACATGTATATGAATCACCCGATGATCTTGTTGAACTGCAGATACTGATTTAGAAGATTTGGGGGGGCGCCTAGAATCAACTGATTCATTCAGGTAGTTACTACAAACACGGCAATTTCTTATCTACTCATTACTTAAAACACTTAGTCATCCAACCTAGTAGTTTTGCTCAAGACCTGAAAGTTAGTGCTCATCCTAGTTATGCTCCTGATATAGACATATGTCTTTTAAATATATGAATCCTTTAATGACTTCTATGAATGGAGTCACAGAACCCATAATATAAGCACATTAAAATGAAACACATCAATATGAAAGTGATGAAATTAAACGCATATTCTAAACCTAGATACAAACTGGTAGTAGGGACTAAAAAATATGACACTAAGTAAGACCATCTATTATAATTAATGCTAACTTTATAATTCAAAACTGCCCAAATGCTGTATAGTTAAATAAGTGCTTTCTCGTGGACGATTTCATTCACTCCTCCATAAGCAAGAGATTCTTACTTTACAAATGAGGCCATTTAATGATTTCTCCAAGAACACACAGCTAGTGAGAGTCCACTATTACTTTCTTCAACAATCAACATTAACTCAACTGACACTGGCCACCTGTCATTTGCTAGGTACACCAGTGTGGCAATTAGTTTAGTTCGTACTTCAAAGCAGCAGTTTAAAAGACCTGCCAAAGAACAAGAAATGCCAAAAACACAAAAACAAAAAAAGCCACATCATCACACTGATCGTGAATCCAAGGGAAAGAAGAAGCAGAAAAGCAAAAGCTCCAATGCCATTTGCAGCAAACGACTTTTTTGTCATTAACTAAATTAATTGCTTTCTGCCCAAAATTGTGTACTGTTTTAGACACATAAGAACAGATAAATATGCAAAGTAACCTAAAGAATGTCATTAAAACATAAAATGAGTATTTTCAGTTGGAAGAGAAACATAATTTGTGGGAACATTTCCTCTTTTGGAAAAATTTTTAGTATTATTTTCTGATTTCAAAATAGGATATTCATGTTTTTGCCACCTTTGAAATGCCTTTTAAGTCTACTATAATAAAACAGTCTTACCATAGGCTGTGGGATCGATGCATAGTTTTGAACTCCTAGAACTTGACTGAGAAAATTCTGTGCACAATTTTTTCCAACCCAAAGCATCAGTACCTGGGGACAGGAATAAAATTATTTTGAGATGTAGCATAATGGTGATTCAGTTGACTCACTTTACCACTGAGTACGTTTTAAGGTCAGAATCATCAGTATCATTTTCTTCCATCTCTGCATCTTGTCCCAATACAAGGTCTTCAGGGACAATAACATATATGGAGCTGTCATTTCCCATGATAACAATGCCTTCTTCCTTCTTCAAGGAGCTGCCTGAGGCTATTTTATAGTTACCTTTTTTTTTTTTTTTTTTTTTGAGACAGGGTCTCTCTCTCTCTCTCTCTCTGTTGCCCAGGTTAGAGTGCAGTGGCATCATCACAGCTCACAGCAACCTCAAACTCCTGGGCTCAAGAGACCCTCCTGCTTCAGCCTCCCAGGTAGCTAGGACTACAGGAGCGTGCCATTACTCCTGGCTAAGTTTTTCTATTTTTAGTAGAGATGGGGTCTCACTCTTGCTCAGGCTGGTCTCGAGCTCCTGACCTTGAGCAATCCTCCCGCCTTGGCTTCCCAGAGTGCTAGGATTACAGGTGTGAGCCACTGCACCGGCCAACTTTTTTTTTTTTTAACAAGCAGGAGTATACTCTAAAATAACGATAAAATGTATAACATGGTAACGACTAGGTGATAGGAATTTTTCAGCTCCCTTATGACCTTATGGGACCACCACTGTATTAAGTGGTCCATTGTTGACCAAAATGTCATTATGTGATGACTGATTGATTGACTGATTATTTATTTATGAATGAATGAATGAATGACAGAGTCTCGCTCTGTTGCCCCGGCTAGTGTGCCGTGGCGTCAGCCTCGCTCACAGCAACCTCAAACTCCTGGCCTCAAGCGATCCTCCTGCCTCGGCCTCCCAAGTAGCCGGTATATTTTTAGTTGTCCAGCTAATTTCTTTTTATTTTTAGTATTTTTAGCTAATTTTTCTATATATATTTCTAGTTGGCCAGATAACTTCTTTCTATTTTAGTAGAGACAGGGGGTCTCACTCTTGCTCAGGCTGGTCTTGAACTCCTGACCTCAAACGCTCTTCCCGCCTCGGCCTCCCCAGAGTGCTAGGGTTACAGGCATGAGCCACCGCGCCCAGCCGATGCACGGTTATTTATAGGTCAAAATGTAATCTGTTCAGGGAGAGAGAGATTATAGGGAAAAACCAAATGCTAAAGTGGTAGAGTAGCTGCAGTGAGAGGGTTGGGATAAGTCAAACTACTCACAGAGCCTGCGTCCATGAGGAAAGCTCCGTCTCTGCTCAGCTTCTCCACCGAAAGCTGAAGGACAGGGGGCTGGGGTACGGTTCTATCGCTGATGCTGAGTGCACCCTGAGTACATAAGTAAAAGATTAAAGCTCTTAGATACAGGTAATATGAAGTCACCATTAACAACAGCAAAAATTAAATTAATATTACCTTCAAAAGTTTGGGCCTTAATTAGGTAAATCATAATTATTCATATTTAAATTTATAGAAGATGAGGAAATATTTATTACTTATCTAAACAAAGCTACTGTGAATCACAATAAAGCCAAATTAACTTTTGATCTTAACTATTGTTTTAAAAAAGAATGCAATAAATACAATGTTGCATTTTGAACAGATAAATGACATTATTGAAATCCAAATAAGGTCTGGAATTTAGTCAATAATGTACTAAGGGAAAGAAGAGGAAGGGAAAAAAAGAATATAGATGTATTTAGTACCATTAATTTGTACACTTAAAAACGGTAAAGATGGTAAGTCATATACATTTTACCTCAATAAAAAAATTAAAAATTAATAATAACAATAATGTACTAATGTTGGTTTCTTGGTTTTTTACAAATGTACTGTAGTTTTGTAAAATTTTAACATGAGGCAAAATTGCGTGAGGAATACATGACAACTTTCTGCACTATTGTTGCAACTTATCTTTACATCTAAATTTTTCCAAAGTAAAAGTTTATTTGATAGCGAGAGAAGGAGACAGAGATGAAAGAATATCTGAATATCTCTTTCAAATTTCAAGCCGAAATCTCCAAATTGGCTCTCACTGGATCTGACTGCTTGCTCGGCTTAGGTCAGGCACACACACTGCGGGAGGGGAAAAGCCTAAGGCAAATGAGATTTTAATAGTTCTCTTCAAATTGACATTTATTTATTAAAGTCAGAAATGGAAGCTTGTTTATAATTGGCTATAATTCTATTATCTGAAAACACACCACACACAAATATTTCAATATTCATAACTATCCACTTTTACTAAAAATATATTTAATCACTTAAACTAGGCACTTAATTATATCTTACCCAAGAGAGGAAGTAAAATACTAACCTAACAAGCCTTATAGTCTATGGATGTTCATGTTATGTGAGTATAAATGGTTAAACCTGGAAACAATGTATATGTCCAATAATAGTAGAATGGTTTAATGAACTTATGAAGTCATTAAAATGTATGTTTTAAATGAGTGCTCATATACATGGAAATATGCTTAATTATGACAATCATACTAATCATGGTGGTGGTGATGGTAATAGCTATTTATGGTTTGCATGGTGTTGTTATACCCAGGCATTGTTCTAAGAGCTTTATATATATTACCGTGTGATTCATATACTGTTCCAAACTACAAAAACATCAAGGATTCAAACTACATAACCACAACTAAGTAAAGCAAACAAAATATAAAAGGAAAATCAAGGCAGGAGAAAAGTACACTTGCAGAGGACATTTATTGCTCTGTGCTTTCAACATCCCTCCTTCCTACACTCCCCATTATTTGAGAGAGAAGTTCTTTTCATTCAATGATGAGGCTGCGGCTCTCTTAGGGGCTACTGATCACAGTACTTTCAGGTCTCTGGCCTTGGAAAGTGTAGGGAGCATAAGAGAGACTATAACCAAATACAGCCAATCAGAAATTTCACCTTAAGGCTTCCGAATGTCAACTGCAGAAAGAGAGCATTGTCTTTCTCAGATAGTGAAGAGCCACTCTCAGTGGCTCTGTTTTCTAGTCTTGTACAGAAGACTGATCAGAAAGAATGAAACTCATGCAAAACGAGTCTTTGAATCCTAGGTTCTAGTAGATTCTGAGTCTAGCTCTATCCCTGCTTTTCCTATGGTTTATTTTTGAATGTCATTTCTGTCCCTTTTTCTGCCTAAGCTTCCTTGCAGCCAAAGAGTCCTGATAAATAAACCTCCAACATGTTAACAGTGCCTGTCTTTGGATGAAGCATTATAGATGAAGTTATTTTTTTTTCTTCTTCTTTCTGGTGGTTTCCGTATTATAGATATACAATAAATTACATTTATATTTTTATGTTAATTTCTTATTCTCTTAATGTGAGAATAAGGTAAACCCTGTTAAATTGAACTTGCCAAACAGGATTAATCTAGAGTTATTATTTTTGTAATACCAATTGATAATGTTATAACAAGCTTTTCATTTGATAAAAAGTTACCTCATTTCATAGGCAATTTCTCCTCTGTACATGCAAGATATCTTAAATTCTGTAAATTCTGAAATGGTTTGTTTGTTTTGTTTTGTTTATGTAGAGCCAGGGTCTCGCTCTTGCTCAGGTTGGTCTAGAACTCCTGACCTCGAGCGATCCTCCCGCCTCAGCCTTCCAGAGTGCTAGGACTACAGGCGTGAGCCACTGCGCCTGGCCTGTGAAAGGTTTTTTTAACCAGAACATTATTTCCAACACATATATCTTAACCTGATCACAATTTTAGAATGAAGGATTATGATTTAACATTTTCATGTTTCTGACTTTAACTCTGGTAAACTTCCTATCAAAAGCAAATAATGTTACAACTTAGGTAAATATTTTTTCTTTAATTCAAGGACACTGTTACACTGAACACTGAACTTGGATGTTCAGATGTAATTTCACTCTCGGGATACTCCTTTCAGATCAATTTGTTTAAATAAATATATGAATAGGTTGCTCTGGTCAATATGACAATCTCCTCATTTCTTAGGTCTGCTCTAGAGATTCTGTCTTTGGAAACTTAAATAAAGGCACTATTTTTAGGAGCATCCCTATACAAAAACTTCTTTCTATTGAAGAAATAAAATGAAAAGCTTTAAATAACAAATTTTCTCATTTCTCCACTGGAGTGACTACGATTAGGCTTATAAACCTTCAAGTAAAAGCCATTAAAAAAGGTATCAATCTTACCTCGTCTGACAGATTGTCAACTCTATACAAACTGGGATGCGTTGTGAGCATAAGGTAAACCAAGGGCTGATTTTTCACTTGAAACATAGCAAAAATGCGTTCGTCTAGACGTGCATTTGTCCCAGTCTGGAATGATTTCTGCAAGAAAAAACAACCCCCATCCACCCCAAAAAAGGTATTTAAAAAATACACACAAAACTTTGTAAATGTCAGTTGTTAAAAGAATCTCTTCAAACAAATACACTGTTAATTATTCTTTAAAAAATATCTTTTAAGAAGTCATATACATCTATTAAATTGTGGGAATAGCCCCACCTAAAACTCTTGAGAAATTAGATCATGGTAAAGTTATTTGATCTCCCTGGTGTCTGTTTCCTAATCAGTGAAATAGATCTAAACACTCCATTTACCAACATAGTGACACTGATGTAACAATCTAAGCAATACCACAGGAAGGATAAAGTTATATTGCAAATGACAAATTAAAGGCACATATCAAGGACAAAAGAGATATATACTAACTGTTCCATAAATGCTGGGTGAGGATTAATGGTGACTGTCATTGTTTTTCCCACAGTTAGAGAAATTAAACAATGTAACAAAACTTACAAATCAATTAGGAAAAATAATAGTACAAATGAGGACAGATGCTTAGTAGAAAAGAGTTAAGTAATTTTAAGATTTAACTGGTATTACCTTCATGGAGAATAATGAATTTATAAGGTAAGTTTTTAAGTATTCCAACCGATGGAAAAGAGCGAAGGAGGCAGAAAGAGAAAAGCAATGAAATTATGCATTAAAACGAGGGCAATGACATAAAGGAAAATTATGGTGGTTCATGCCTGTAATCCTAGCACTATGGGAGGCCGAGGCAGGAGGACTGCTTGAGCTCAGAAGTTCAAGACCAGCCTGAGCAAGAGCAAGACTCTGTCTCTACTAAAAATAGAAAGAAATTAGCCAGACAACTAAAAATAGAAAAAATTAGCCAGGCGTGGTGGCTCACGCCTGTGGTCCCAACTACTCGGGAGGCTGAGGCAGGAGGATCGCTTGAGCCCAGGAGTTTGAGGTTGCTGTGAGCTAGGGTGATGCCACAGTACTTTACTCAGGGCAATGGAGTGAGACTATCTCAAAAACAAACAAACAAACAACATAAAAATCCTTGTACTAATGGAGCTTACATCCTATTAAGGGAGTAAATAAATAAACAAGATATGTGGTATGTCAGTGATGAGAGCTATGGGAAAAAATACAGGAGGTTAGGGTAAGAAAGGGTATCGTGATGGTGTGGGAGGAGAGCATTGCATATTAAAGAGGGAGATCAGGGAATGCAGGCCTTAAAGAAAAGTTCGCATTTGAGGAAAGACCTGAAGGAGAGAGAAGACATTAGATTTTTAAATGTTAAAATAAGTACTTATGTAATCTCTGTGCACTTATATTGAGAAATGGAAATAAATAATTTGAGTTAAAGAAACTAGAATTGTAGATTCTAATTATTTGTAACTTTGGCCATAAATTCCTTCAACGTCCAAATAAGAGGTAGGGTCCCTGTCCTCAGAAAATTTAACCAGTATAAAGTTATGTATATAATGTTTAGGGGTTTATAGAATAAAAATTTTGGCTTTCGATGTTTTCATTGGTTAGTTTCTGTTTTTGTTTTTCTTACCTGTTTAAGGAGAGCCAACACAAAAAGTGGGAAAAGCCGCAAAGAAAAAGGAACCATGAGTCCAGGCTGCTGGTTACTTAGGACGGAAGAACGGTAAGCTGAGAGGGAGTCGATGACAGCATTCACTAGCGCATCTCGAGCGTCACTCAGACTGGCCGTCATGGACCTGTCAACAGCTAATT
The DNA here is from genome assembly GCF_041146395.1 of Eulemur rufifrons. NCBI lineage: Eukaryota > Metazoa > Chordata > Mammalia > Primates > Lemuridae > Eulemur > Eulemur rufifrons. The sequence goes on along the minus strand of NC_090992.1, from coordinate 2,792,824 downwards.
GAGGTGAGGGTAGGGACAAAAGAGAAGTAAGACAGAAGCTTAAGTTACTCCATTGTTAAGGATAGAAGAGATAATTTTTAAAAACTATACTAAGTCTTTCTCCAATTTATTACATACACAATAAGGTAAAACATAGCAGTTAAAAGCACGCTCTAGAGAATCATGCCAAACTCTGCACTTCCTGAGCCTCAGTTTCCTCATCTGTAAAATGGGAAAACTATATTCTGTTGAATCTAAGACGTTAGTGATTGTGATCCACTATTTTATCTATATACCACTGAGAAAGAAAAACCACTGCAATTAAACATATGAATGCTTTCTTCCTATCACACGGAGTTTTTATTTTATACTTATGGAAAAAGCTCTTAGAAAGTTATTTAGATAGATTTTCATCACCTGTCATGCCACACGGTTTATATGCATTTTTGCATAAAAAACTTTTTCTATTTTCATAACAAATACTTGGGAAAAAAAATTTTTTCAATGTTAAAAAAACAGCATAACTGTTTTGAAGACTTCTCAAACTACAACTAAACTCAATCCATGTGGTATCAAAAATACATTCAATAAAGACTGTTATAACTAAAATTAGCACATAGGGAGGAAAGAATGAAGAGTGTTGAGCCGGGCGCAGTGGCTCACACCTGTAATACTAGTACTCTGGGACCCTGAGGTGGGAGGATCGCTTCAGCGCAGGAGTTCAAGACCAGCCTGAGCAAGAATGATACCCGTCTCTACTAAAAATAGAAAAAATTAGCTGGGCATGGTGGCGCATGCCTGTAGTCCCAGCTACTCGGGAGGCTGAGGCAGGAGGATCGCTTGAACCCAGGAGTTTGAGGTTGCTGTGAGCTAGGCTGACGCCACAGCACTCTAGTCCAGGTGACATAGCAAGACTCTGCCTCAAAAAAAAAAAAAAGAATGAAGAGTATTACTATCTGGTTAACAGTAACTCTTAAGATTTTATCAAATGAAGATTTACCCTAATTTTAAAGATGATAAAATGTGAAAAAAATATACATATTGGGTTCAAGCAAATATACTAGCAAAACAAACACAAAGTTGTTGTGAAGATTTTTTAAAAATCCACAAAAACTGCCAGATAGTTACTGCTGTTGATAATAATAACAATCACAACAATAATTATACTGTTAACAAAAAATGCTTAAAAAATGAAGGCAGTGATGCTCAAATTTCTTAGGTTACAATCTTCAACATTTAACAACATAAAAGATTAAAGTAGGGATGAATCCTTTACCAGGATTCATGTAAAAAAAATTTTACCAATACAAAATTCAAGAAAAAGGGTAACTATTTCTGCTTTGGACAGACTTGACTTTGAAGCAAATGGACTCAATGAAAGTCTTCCGTGAAGGAGAAAGGTGGCAAGAATCAAAATGATGTATCTAGCTCTATGTATTTGAAAAGGGAACCAAAATAATCAAGAAGGCAACTATATCTGAGGTGGAATTAAATAGGTAACGATGTAAGTAAGTTTTCTGCTAGCTCAAATGATTTGGCCAATATGTGTGGTAGTAAACTGGTTTTCAATCTCAAATTCCATGACTCTAAGCCTAATGATCTTTATGGTATATTGCTTCTCTTGTAATGTAAGATACAGAGCTCATAAAAAAACTATTAAATAGCACTAGTATTAAAAATTACACAATAGGCCGGGCGCGGTGGCTCACGCCTGTAATCCTAGCACTCTGGGAGGCCGAGGCGGGTGGATCGCTCAAGGTCAGGAGTTCGAGACCAGCCTGAGCAAGAGCGAGACCCCGTCTCTACTAAAAATAGAAAGAAATTATATGGACAACTAAAAATATATATATAGAAAAATTAGCCGGACATAGTGGCGCATGCCTGTAGTCCCAGCTACTCGGGAGGCTGAGGCAGGAGGATTGCTTGAGCCCAGGAGTTTGAGGTTGCTGTGAGCTAGGCTGACGCCACGGCACTCACTCTAGCCTGGGCAACAAAGTGAGACTCTGTCTCAAAAAAAAAAAAAAAAAAAAAAAAAAAAAAAATTACACAATATATGGAAATTTAAGTCCAACGTAGACAAATATAGAGAGACAGAAAGTAGTTCACTGGCTGCTCAAGGCCAGTGAGGGAGCGGGGAGGGAGTGGGCATTAACTGCTAATGGGCATGAGGTTCTTTCTGGGGTGACAGCAATGTAAAATTAGATCATGGTGACGGCCACACAGCTCCATAAATTCACTAAAAACAATAGAATTGTATAATTAAAATGAGTGAAATGGTGGGGTATGCAATTATATCTCAATAAAGCTGTTTAAACAAAAAAGATAAGAATATCTACAGTAGATCTTTTCAATTAGATAATTACTTAGCAGGCACCCAGGGATCCAAAATATTGAAACTGTGAAGCTAATTATCTACTTGCAAAATATTTACAACAGATGATAACAACTCTTACCCATATTGGCCAATAACCCTGAAATTGCTTGAACATCAGCTCCAAGAAAGACTTCATTCAGAGTTGAAACTACTGGCAAACACAAAGTATGGACACGAATTCTTCTTTCACCTTTGGGGAAAATGTATGAAAAACATGAAGTATAGAAAGGGGCAACTATTAATATATATAAAAAAGATTACTTTAAGGTCACTTGGAAAAATCATTTCTTTTCAATTTAGAATGAAGTAGAGTTATACAGAAAGCAGAGACAGCATCAAACATTTTATTTTTTAACTATGAGATTCTTTTCATTTAAGTTATTACTAAATAAGTAATAGGGCTTATACTCAAGTGATAAAATGGTAAATTTTTAAAAACCTCTTTGCTGAAGTTTTTGGTAATAAAAATTTTGAGTTAAATACATATGACATCACTACTCCAAAATATGTTCTGTGGCCTGTTTTGACACATAAAGTCCAAAAAATTCTTACACTTTTCTCTTTAATCATAGAAAAAAATTTTTTAAATACATTAATATTTGCAATACTTTTTCTTCAGTAATTACCCAGGATAATAATCAATAAATACAAGAAACAAAATAAAAAACTTTGACAATCTATATATATGTATATATATATATATAGAAAAATTAGCCGGACATAGTGGCGCATGCCTGTAGTCCCAGCTACTCGGGAGGCTGAGGCAGGAGGATTGCTTGAGCCCAGGAGTTTGAGGTTGCTGTGAGCTAGGCTGACGCCACGGCACTCACTCTAGCCTGGGCAACAGAGTGAGACTCTGTCTCAAAAAAAAAAAAAAAAAATATCTGTTCAACAAATGAATAAATAAAATGGTTTAGGAAAACAAATGCCAAACATCGTGGCTTTACCAAGAATAGAAGCAAATCCCTTATGATTAGGAATACTCTTTTTGGCTTAGTAACTATAAGTAATCACCCCCAAAGACGGAAGAGTTTATCATAGGCCACAGAATAGATAACCACATCAAAAACATGCCTTTACTACAACTTATGCTTATAGTTAATACCGTACTGTACACGTAAAACTTTGTTAAGAGGGTAGATCTCATGTGATTTTTACCACAATAAGAACAAACAAAAACTTACCTTTGCTGGATGTGTACAAGAGTGCTGACTGAAAAGAAACCAACTGAGTGTCAGTAAGACTCTCTTCCACTGACATCTGCACTGCATACCCAGCATCTGGGTTGACATTGGGCAAAGACAGTAAGTCTGTTGACCGAACAAAGAAGTTCCCATGGAAAGTATGAATGGAAAGACCTAGAAGAGAAAAAATTATCAAAATGACTTATATATACCTACATATTGATACTTACATTTTATCCTAATCACTTATCAGATTGGCAGGAAGTAAAAAAGTTTAGACAATACACAGTACTTATTGAGGCTGAGGGGTAATAGGTGTCTTCTGAAATAAAGGTGGTAATACAAATTTTCATAAAAATTTTTTGGAGGAATATTTTGCAATATTTGTCAAAATTCTAAATGGATACTTATTTTGACCTTAGCTATCTTATATCTAAGAATTTATCCTACAGATATACTCGTTCAAGTGTTAATTTTGCATGTGCAAAAAATTTTTAAGCAGATGTTTGTTACAACAAAAAATTCAGAAATGCCATCAATGGGTATCACTAGGAAAATAAATCGTGATTTGCCACATATATGCAAGCTTATACAGGAGGACTTTAGCTTTATCAATAGTGTTTTTTTTTTTTTGTTGAGACAGAGTCTCACTTTGTTGCCCAGGCTAGAGTGAGTGCCGTGGCGTCAGCTTAGCTCACAGCAACCTCAAACTCCTGGGCTTAAGCGATCCTACTGCCTCAGCCTCCCGAGTAGCTGGGACTACAGGCATGCGCCACTATGCCCGGCTAATTTTTTCTATATAGATTTTTAGGTGTCCATATAATGTCTTTCTATTTTTAGTAGAGACGGGGTCTCGCTCAGGCTGGTCTCGAACTCCTGACCTTGAGCAATCCACCCGCCTCGGCCTCCCAGAGTGCTAGGATTACAGGCGTGAGCCACCGCGCCCGGCCTATCAATAGTGTTTTTATTGTTTATAAGAACAGATACATATTTTACTTGTGAAATAAAAATCAACTTTATAACAGTGATCAGAAAGAAAAAGAGGCCAGGCACAGTGGCTCAAGCCTGTAATCCTAGCATTTTGGGAGGTCGAGGTGGGAGAATCACTTGAAGCCAGGAGTTCAAGATCAGCATGAGCAACATAGTGAGACCCTGTCTCTATAAAAAATAGAAAAAGTAGCTGGGCATGGTTGCATGTGCCCGTAGTCCCAGCTACTTGGGAGGCTGAGGCCAGAGGATCACTTGAGCCCAGCAGTTTGAAGGAGACTCTGTCTCAAAAAAAAAAAAAAAACCCAACAAAAACAATTTAAAAGAAAAGAAAAAAAAAAGAAAAAGAACACTAGGCATGGTGGTGTGGGCCTGGAGTTCTGGCTACTTGGGAGGCTAAGGCAGGAGGACCGCTTGAGCCCAGGGGTTGGAGATCAGTCTGGGCAATGTAGTGAGACCCTGTCTCTACAAATGGAAGGAAGGAAAAAAGGAAGGGAGGAAAAGAGAAAAGAAAGAAAGGGAAAAAAGAAGGAAAAAGGAAGGGAAAATGGAGAGATGGAAGGACAGGACAGGAAGGATGGAAGAAAGAAAGGAAGGAACGAATGTACATTTGCATACTGAAAAATAGAAAGGTGCACACAACATTGTGGTGTAGAAAAAACAAGGCAGGTGTGATCTTTACCATGTTTTTTTTTTTTAAGACAGGGTCTTACTGTGTTACCTGCACTAGAGTGTGGTGGTGTCATCATTGCTCACTGAAACCCCGATCTCCTGAACTTAAGCAATCCTCCTGCCTCAACCTCCCAAGTAGGTTGTACTACAGGCATGTGCCACCATGGTTAGCTAATTTTTTCTATTTTTAGTAGAGACGGGGGTCTCAATATTGCTCAGGGTGGTTTCAAACTCCTGACCTCAAGCGATCCTCCCACCTCGGCATTCCAGAGTGCCATGACCATAGGCGTGAGCCACCGCACCCAGCCTATTTTTTCTTTTTTTCATTAAATTTACCAAGAATATGTATTTGATTTGTAATGAAATTCATGATAAACAATAAAAAGGGAAAAGGATAGTTCATTGGCAAACTCCTTTATGCAAAGTGAGGTACATATAAAATAGCCTCTGTCTTGCCAAGTAGAAAAAGTCTTAAAAGCCATTTAAGATGTACATTTCCCCTAACTTATACCCAGTAGGTGCAGAAATAAACAGTTTTTAGGTCTTTCAATCTTGAATGAATGGGATCCAATAAATGTGCCCTCTAAAACATAAACACTAAAAAACTACTAGAATAATAAATGAATTCAGCAAGGCTGCGTTATTATAGTGATGGATACTAAACAACTTCATATGGCACCTGATTTGACCAACACATACCAACATGTAGCAGACAGATTAGTGGATCTTTTTTTTTCTTTGCTAAAGACTTCATATAATCTTTCCAGTTTAAAAAATGATTGAGTCACACCCCTTACAGAGCAGCAATATTTTAATATCTGAATAAAAAATTAGAACCAGATTGACAACGTGGTGAAACGAAAAACCAAAAATCAGAGCACAAATTAAAAGATCTCCCACTTCTGGGGACGGATTATGGTGATGAGTGCACAATAAGAACACACTTACTGTCACTGAAGCATACAATTAAAAATGGATAAAATGGTAAATTTTATGTCGTGTGTATTTTACAATTTTAAAAAATAATTGTTTACAAAAAAAAATCTTCCATTAGTATTGCTCAGTAAGAGGAATAAAAATCCATCAGTAATATGTTTTATTTTCTGTGGAGATATGATCTCTTTTTTAAAAAATTGAGATAAGTCACATACCACAAAATTCACCATTTTAAAACATACAATTCAAATAAAAATAAATAAAATGTAAAGTTCAGTGGTTTTTAGGACATTCACAATGTCACTATTTTTTATACAGTTTCTTCTCTTAGTTGCATATTCCACAGAGTTGACAAACCTTAGAAGATAACAATATGTAAAAACGTGTATATTTCCTGGTATCAAAACCATTATTCTCTCCTATGTAAAATAAAACAGCGTCCCCACCTTTGGTGCACCGAATCCTCATGACGGCCTCAAAGCCAATCTTCCGAGTGAGGTATCTCTGCAGCTCCTTGTGAAGCTTCTGTACCTGGACGGGGTTGTGCTGATGATGGTAAGAGGGGTAGTAATAGACACTACCTGCCGAGTAGCGAGAAATGCAACCTGGAAAAGAACACGCATTCCTTTTCAATTGCACCCTCAGCTACTTTTATTATAGCAGAGTAACTGCAGGAATTTGGATCAATCTTTCTTTAACTGCCAAAAAGAATATTTCAACATTGCTCAGTTAGGCTCTAAAAAAAAGGAAGAATATTTCATTCCTTTAAATAGTAGTATAGAAATTTCTCTATTAAGAAATGTTCAGAATAGAAGATTATAGGGTTTACAAAAGACTAAACTGACTAAACTCTCCCAAGGTAATAAAAATTCTTTTACTTTGTCCTCTATTTAGAATACTATCATATAATTACCATTTTGATATTTATTTAAGGAAAAAAAAAAATCATGAGAAAGAACTTACCCAGAGAAGCTAAATCAGAATACTGTCCACTGAGAAGGAATAAGTCAACAGCCACCTGCTGACCAGAACAGTCCAAAGCTAATTTCTTATAGAAGTCAGTGGAAGGTGTCAGGTGTATTTCCTGTTAAAAATAAATTACAAAGAGAAATTTTTTTTAAAAATCATTAAATTGTCATAAAATTTAAATGTACATCTATATATACCAAAGTATTCATAATAGTTATCTCTGGGGATACTACAAAATCCTTTTGTTCTTTGATATTATCTGATTTTTCATTAAGAAGCATGTACTGCTTATGACTTCTCTGTAAGTTTTTTTTTAAAATAGAGATAGAGTCTTGCTATGTTGCCCAGGCTGGCCTCAAGTGATCCTTCTGCCTTGGCCTCCCAAAGTGGGGGATCACAGGTGTTAGCCACATGGCCAGCCTGATTTTTCTATAAGTTTTTTATGTTTTACGTTTAAAAAGAAAGAAATACATCTATTATATTAATTTCATAACTGGCAAAGATAATTATTATAACTGAAATCTTTTAAATGCTCAGTATACTGAAACTGTTCTAAACAATTCATATGTAACATCTACTTAGTCCTTTCAATTACCCTATAAGGTAGGTTCTATCATTATTTTCACTTTCTTTATAAGGAATCAAAGGGGCAAAGAAATTATGGAATGATTCAAGTTCACACATGTAATAGGTAGTGGAACACAGGCAGCAGAACCCCAGGAATGACATCATAACCAGCAGAGTATACTGGCCTCTCTCTCATAATCTTTTGGAAAATACAGGTCTCAAATTTTAAGTTTATACACACAACATGCTCAAAAGAAATCCATGGCCATCGATATACCAAATAATGACTACTATTCATCTTTGTCCCTAGCAAGCATATTCTCTTAGTCTCCTAGACTTTCTCATCAAAAGCAGGCTGAATTGTTAGTGGCCTGCCAAAGATACTAAAAATAAAGTGGGGGTGAAATCAGGTAGAGAAAACGTAATAAAATCAAAAAGTCTACATAAAAGTAAAACCCTTTAGTAACTTCCTTATATTCCCTCCTCCCAATAATTGAAAAATAAGCTCAAAAAAAAAAAAAAAAAACCAAACTCTGTACTCAAAGGGAAGGAGCACCAGCATAAATCTTATCACATATTTTACAACTTTCTAACCTTAGCAGATGACCTCTGGTTGGGTTCCTCTCGTGGTTTCAGGGATCCCACTCCGAGAGTTGGGAGTTGTGTTTGAAAGACAGACATTCGACCACCAGTCGGGGACATCAGCTTAAAGGCAGCCTGAAGTGCAGGACCCAAGGCACTCTGGGTTTCCAGAGTCTTGGTAAACATTTGCGGCAAAGTTTTCAGCAAATCTTGGACAAGCTTGTGAAATAAAGCAAGAAAACTCAAGAGTGTTAGAACTAAAAAAATTCTTTTCACATTAAGTCAGTATCTAATACAATAGACAAGACATTGAGTCATGATGACGTTCAGAGAATCTACAGACACAATGAAGTTGGTCAAATGACAGGAAAGCCATTTTAAGTCGACATTATAAATTGGCAAGCAAGACATATCAAAGTTGGGGCCTTACAGTTCTTGCACATGCAGTAGTCCAGCAAGACTATAAGTCCAAAATGTATCCAAAAGAACCATCACAGTTTAGAGATTTGATATATTTTAATGCCATGAAATATGGCCTTCTCCATCACCTCTACATACTTTATTTTTGTAAGTTCCAAAGTGAGTTTAACTGTTCCCTGTTGCAAAATCTAAGATATCCAGTATCTTTGCCAACTAGGAATATGACTACAAAAGAAAAACAAAATAAAAACTACTACCTATTCAGGTTAGGGTGTACAAATGAAGAGAGTTAATGGGGAAAAAATACTTTGCACTATGGCACAGTCACCATTGCTCACAGCAGAGACCATAGACTTGCTAGTTAAAATGTTACCCCTACGGCATATATGCATGTACAGGGTAGACAACATCCCCCCTTCAGACACATTCTGTTCACCTCTCACTGCATTATGTCATGGCAATTTCCAGGCAGGTAATAAGAGTTTCTTCTGAACTGACCCCAATGACACTCTGTGAATCAAAAAAGCAAAGGGCACTGAAAGCAGCCTAGCTAATGTGCTTCTACGTAGTGACCAGAAGCTTTATGTCAGCAACCCTCCCAACTTCCCAAATGGCTGGCAAGACAGGTTTCCTTCAGGTGTTCTTCCTGTATGAACAGGCTTACCTTCTACTCTACTACAAATAACTTGCTGCATTAGACTTAAAATGATCAGCTCAAGGTCAAACTCAAGAGCTCTTCATCTAATGAATTTTAACTAAGAGTAAATATAAAATGCTACACATCTTAGAAATGTCACAGAGAGAAGCAAAATTTTACTTAAAGTTCATTTCAAAAATATATTCCTTCAATATTTCACTTAAACATGTCAGGTAGCAAAACGTGCCTTACCTCTTTACTTTCATTTAAATTTACTAATAAGTTCTCTGGCATAGGTATAAAAACATCTGAAAGAATAAATACATATTTATTTTTAAACAAAATACAATCATTAAAGATGTTCCAAATATACAACACTGATGCAATTAACCACCCCCATACTTACAGAAAAGTCATCTCCTTCACTATTATAGCAATGTCTACATGTGTCCAAAGAGTCACCAAAGGAACACTGATTCAAGTAGTTACTGCAAATATATTCTGCTTCTTGTCTGATACCTTGTAAAAGGTATAGCCTCCCAATTAAAAAAAAACTGATCCGTAAGCACTCAGTAAGGGTTTGCGCAAGTGCTCTGCTTCTTAGGCTAAACACAACAATTCAGCATCCTGCTTTCCATCTTCTTCTTCTCCTTTTTTAATGGCTGGCCCTAGAAGCCAACCAAAGACACACTCTTGGCATTAAAAAAACTGTTGACTAACACGACACACAGGAATACTATGCCTTTATACAAAAGCTCACCAATAGCTCTGCCATTCACAAAGCTAACGCTTTCTCATAAAGAGGAAAGGCAGTCACCGGTGCCTTTACTACTGGGACTACAAAATCAAGTGAATCAGACAGAATGCTAACCCACCGCTTCAGATGAGCCTCTCAGGGTTCTCATTTACTCTGGCTTAGGAACTAAATTCCCTTTAGAAAGAATCAAACTGGAATGATATCATGGGTGGCAGAGGATTATGAGAAGAACCCTGGCAGTGTGTGAGAGTTCCAATTTCTCCACGTCCTCACCAATACTTGCTACTGTCCAGCTCTTTAATTTTAGCCATCCTAGCTGGTGTCAGGTGACATCTTGTTTTTTTTCATTTGCATTTGCCTGTTGATTTATGATGTAGAGCATCTATTCATGCATTTATCAACCATTTATATAGCGAGTATATTGAATATTATATACTGAATACAGAAATATTTTTTTTTCAATTTAATTTTACAGAATCAAAGAGTCTAACAGTATATCTTGTTAGATACAGTATGTCCTCATAATGTATACATTATTTCTTGTACAATGATATGAAATAATATGGGAAATATTCATGATAAATTATTAAGTGAACAGTGCAAGTTAAAAACAATAGTTTCATATTTTTTCCCCACCCCCCCTTTCCTGAGTCAGCACCTTCAAGTGTTACCACTCCCCAAACGGTGTGCAATGCACTCATTGTGTAGGCATACCCCCATCCCCTCCCCCACCCCCCACCTCAGTCTGATGTCCAATTGGTGTCGTTCCCAGATTTGTATTTAGGTGATGATCAGGGATGAATACAGAAATATTTATTCAAATCCTTTATCCATTCTTTTTTTTTTTGAGATAAGAGTCTTGCTCTGTTGCCCCAGGTAGAGTGCAGTGGCGTCATCGTAGCTCACTGCAACCTCAAACTCCTGAGTTCAAGTGATCCTCCTGCCTCACCCTCCCCAATAGCTGGGACTACAGGCACACACCACCCCACCTGGCTAATTTTTGTATTTTTAGTAGAGATGAGGTTTCAATCTTGCTCAGGCTGGTCTCAAACTCCTGAGCTCAAGCAATCCTCCCACTTCGGTCTCCCAGAGTGCTAGGATTACAGGCATGAGCCACTGCGCCCAGCCTCTTTTTCCATTCCTACCTATTGTCTTTTTATTGTTAAATTGTAGGAGTTCTTTATGTAATCTACATGTAAATTCCATATCAGATATGATTTCCAAATTTTGGAAACCCATTTTGTGGGTTGTCTTTTCATTTTCTTGATGGTATTCTTCAAAGTACAAAATGCTTGGAGTACAGTGGTGTGATCAGAGCTCACTGCAGCTTTGAACTCCTAGGCTTAAGTGATCCTCCCCACCTTGGCCTCCCAAGTAGCTGGGACTACAGGCACACACCACCCCACGTGGCTAGTTTTTAAATTTTTTGTAGAGGTGGGGGTCTTGCTATTATTATGTTGCCCAGGCTGGTCTCAAACTCCTGGCCTTAAACAATCCTCCCACCTCAGCGTCTCGAAGTGCTGGGATTACAGGTGTGAGCCACCATGCCCAGCCCTCAAATACTTTATGAATAAATAAAATGGGAAGAAGGGGGAAAAAGTCTAAATTTTATTTTAACATTAATTTGTTTTTGTTACCTTGTTCAGAATTCATATTACCTCCATAACCCTGTTTCCACTTCCATAAAACGAGAGATTGGACTGAAGACCTCTTAGAACTCTAACAATCTTATGATTTTATACTCAAGAATTTCCTCAACATAATAGATTCATACAATATACCCCTAATTTGTCAAATATTCATAAAATATTTCTAACACTGAAAATTCCCAAGGTAGTTCAATAAATATATGACATATACCTTCAATATCTGAAACTATTAGCATCTGAGGTTGAGAGAGACCTTCCTGAAGACTGTAGAAATGGATTGTGCTGTCAAATGTTATAAAGCCAATTTTTGTTCTGGTGTTGCCAGGAAGCCTAGAAACAAATTCAGAAGAGCATCTTATCAAGTTTTCCCACACACATATGTACATAAAATATCTCCTAAGAGTTATATGCAAATATCTAATTTAATATGGAAATTGGCCCAACATACATGAATGTTTAAACCACCCAATGTTAACAATGAAAACATATCCAACTCAAAGAGAAAACACTACATATAAGCCAATCAACAAAAACAGCAATCCAAAACCAATTATACCTATTATAAAGTTACATATAATCATTTAGGAAATAGTAGGTAAAAAATACTGGAAAGCATATACAATACTTTGCAGATGATTTAAAGTTATTTTATCAAGAATGCTTCAAAAAACTACCATATACCAACTCAAAAATTTAATATAAATTTAGGTTGTGCACCTCTTATATTGTTATATGCATTTATTTAAGAACAGAGGAACTAAAGCATCTATTTTAAAGAACTCAAATAAGTGGAACTACAGTTTCATAAATGGAAAAACAAGCTGGTTTTCACCCTTGTTCGGGCTTGGATGAGTCACTGGACTATCTCATCGATACACAATCCCCATACACAATCTACAACATTAAAAATACAAATGCTGGCAGGAACAAGGATGCCCTCTTCAACAAGGTGAGGGAATTACTCCATTTGTGATAAGATTTGGTCTTCGACATTCTTCCATCCCACACATGAGCACTGTACTTCATTACACTGAAAGGTCACTCTAGCTTTTATGGATTACACTAAATATCTAAGAACCATTTGAAATATAGTTATTTTAAGAAACTTAAGAGACATGAAAACCAAATGCAATTTGTGTACACTGTTTGGATTATTACTCCAACAAAGCTACAATAAAGACATTTTTCAGATAACTAGGAACAAAAAACGAACTGGGTATTACATCGTATTACGGAATTATTGCTAATTTTCCTTGGAGTGGTACTAGTATCATAGTTAGGGTTAAAAGTTAGTCCTGTGGCCAGTCGCAACCTGATTACGGGCTCATGCCTGTAATCCTAGCACTCTGGGAGGCCGAGGTGGAAGGACTGTTTGAGCTCAGGAGTTTGAGACCAGTCTGAGCAAGAGCAATACCTCATCTTACTAAAAATAGAAAAGTTAGCCAGGTTTGGTGGTGGGCACCTGTAGTCCCAGCACTTGGGAGGCTGAGACAGGAGGATCACGTAAGCCCAGGAGTTTGAGGTTGAAGTGAGCTATGATGCCACCACTGCACTCAAGCCCAGGTGACAGAGCAAGACTGTCTCAAAAAAAAAAAAAAAAGTAGTCCTGAATTATTTATAGACAAAACAATATGCTGGCTTTAAAATTCTTAAGGGGGGAAAAAAGTGTGTGTGTGAAGGGGAAGGTTCAGATGAACCAAGAACAGGAGAATTCTGAAGATAGTGAAGTTGGAGGATAGGTGCCTAGAGGTTCATTACATTATTCTTCCTGTTTACTATAGGTTTAAAACTAACATTTCTAAGAGAACATGAAGCCTAAGGTAACAACCGATCTAAGTGGTCTTTTAGAACACACCTTTTATTTTTGTATTTTGAAAACTACTTATTCATTTTGCAAACACTGTTAGTTTCAGATTTAAGTTGAATTGAGACTTACAAATCCAGATTGTCTAACAAACTCTGGCAAACTGAATTCAAGTATCCAGTTTCAACTGCATTGTGAGACACGTCAAATACAAAGAGGTACACTGGAGGCTGAGGTGGTCGTAACTAAAGAAAAAAAAGACCCTGTTAAGTACATCCGACAGGACTAAATTTAAACTTATCAATTGCCAGGTCCACATACAGCAAAACAATAAAATAAGCATTATTTGCAGATTATGTGGAGACTACAACAGGTAAAGCTATTCTATGTTGTTCACAAATGCATACTTAAAAAGAAAAATGAGTCTGCGATTGCCATAATTCAGAAGAGTGTTTTCTCTAGAACAGGAAGGGAAGGAAATACGATCAAAAGGGCTTCTGGCAGTATTGTCAATGTTCAATTTCCTGATTTGGGTAGTGCTAATGAAAGTGTTTATAGGTATTTGGTAACCTGTATATTTATGTTTTATGGACTCTTTTATATGTGTGTTAGATTTCACAATTCAGAGAAATTATAGTTCTAAAAATGACAAGTTAGCCTCAGCTACTTATTTAACTAATACATTGTTCAGCCAAATTCCATAAAAATCTAAGATTCTGTATTTTAAACTTCTAAATCCAAAGATTTGCTTTCAATTCAGTAAAAAGCATCAAATAATCACAATCAGAACTGAGCAGGTAGTATACAGTCTTTCCTCACTATCTGCTCTCGCAGATAATATAGTTGACCTACCTTGAATCACAAAATCCCCAGATGCTCGAGTTTCTTACATAAAAAGGCATATTATTTGCATATAATCTATATACATCTTCTCATATATTTTAAATCATCTCTAGATTACTTATAATACCTAATACAATATAAATTATATAAATAGTTGTTATACTGTATTTTTAAATTTGTATTATTTTTATTGTTGTATTTCTTTTTTAATATTTTCAATCTACGGTTGGTTGAAACTGCATATGTGGAATCAACTGTAATAATTTTTATATATATTTTTCATGCATAACTTGCCAAATTCATAGAACCTGTCAACCAAGAGAGAAAAGCCAGGAAAAAGCAAAAACCTTTTGCTCTAGGAGTTTCCAAATTTAAAGGAAGTCAGGCTGGGTGCGGTGGGACTCGCCTGTAATCCCAGCAATTTCGGAGGCCCAGGCAGGGGGATTACTGAACCTAGGAGTTCAAGATCAGCCTGGGCAAGATGACAAGATCCCCTCTATACAAAAAAAAAATTAGCTGGGTGTGGTAACGTGCACCTGTGGTTCCGCTACTTGGGAGGCTGAGGCAGGAAGATCACTTGAACCCAGGAGTTCTAGGCTGGAGTGAGATATGATTACAACGCTGCACTCCAGCCTGGACAACGAGACCCTGTCTCTAAATAAAGGAAAAAGGAAAGTCATTTTTGTAAACTTAGGAGATAAAAGGAGGCCAGGAAGGCCAACTCAAGGAACAAATGCTTCTGCTTTTTTGGTTTTAATTAAATAACGGAACACGTACTGCTTAAGTGCCACAAAGTGTTTTCTACATTGAATCTTCTCTGTGGTAAAAAGAGACTGGCCACAATTAGCCGGACATGGTACGCGCCGCCTGTAGTCCTAGCTACTCAGGAGGCTGAGGTCGGAAGAGCGCATGAGCCCAGAAGTTTGAGGTTACAGTGAGCTATGATTTTGCCACTGCACTCCACCGTGGTCGACAGAACAAGACCCTGTCTCTAAAAAAAGAAAAATTTTTTTAATTAAAAAATAAAAATAAAGAAAAAGGAGACTGGCCCCTCATAAATTCCACATAAAAATGGACCTAATTGCCCAAATAAAGGCACAAAAATACACTAAAACAATAAAATATCAAAAGTTAGTGTTACGTCTAATCTTCATAGTCCCCTTTCCCTTGAAGGAATTATGGCACAGTGAAAAAGTAACCAAATTCAAAGGTCTAGATTTTTATGCAACTTTTTACCATCTACTATTTGGCAAGTCACTTAACCTAAGTCTGTTTTCACACCGCTAAGACAAGATTAACAGCATTTCTCTAGCTTTCTTCAGAGTACTGCTTGTGATCATCCAAAATGTAAGTGCTGTGGCCCAAGCAGTGGCTCACACCAACACACTGGCAGGCCAAGGTGGGAGGATCACTTGAGGCCAAGAGTTTGAGACCTGTCTGGGCAACTCAGTGAGACCTTGTCTCTCCAAAAAACACAAAAATTAGCTGGGCATGGTGGCGCATGCCTCAATTCCCAGCTACTCAGAAGGCTGAAGCAGGAGGGAGGATCGCTTGAGGTTGCAGTGGGCTATGATGACACCACTGCACTCTAGCCTGGGCAACAGGGCCAGACCCTGTCTCAAAAACAAACAAAACAAAACAACAATATACACATATATATATATAAAAGTAAAATATAAAGTGCTAATTAAGCACTAGGCATAATAATTATTTTTAAAATGCAAGATCTCATATTCCCTCACAACTGTAGAAAAGTACAGTATTTGCAAAAGCATGTTCATCACAGCATTATTTGTAATAGCAAAAAGCTGGATGTGGCTTAGAAGTAAATATGATCCCAACATTATACTGCAAATTTCTGGATGAATACACAAGAAACTTATGTAGAATTCTGCATATACTTTCGCTTTTCAAATATACCCTTACATACTAATAAACTACTTTTATAATGAATAATATCATAGTTTTATAAATTTAAAACCGTAAAATTCTGTTAAGGAATGCTATATTGTTTTTTGAAAACCTGGTATTATGAAATGAGCACACTGTATTCAAAAATGAAAGCTTACCATGTATTCTGAAGGAGCCATAAACTCAATAGTAGCATTTTGAACTTCTGGTCTTCTGTGAGGTTCTCCATAAACTCTGGTCAAAGGGTTGTACATGAATTCTTCAGGAACTATACAAAGTTAATAATACATACACTGATAAAACTGAAAGCATTAATGTAATATATCTTGCATTTGGCCACTTTCTTAATTTAGGGGCTTACAAATAATTCCATGTAGGCTCTAAATTGAAGGACAAATTCACTTTTTTAAAAAAGTTCCGTTCAAGTTCCTCACATATTAAATGGCAATAAATATTTCTCCCTTTTACAACTACAATCACTGCAACTTTTCTTCTCCTATGGCCCCATATCCTCTTTGTCTTAAGTCTTGCTAAAGCGGCTTTCCTAAAATAGCTTGAAAAGATGATTAAAAACTCATTAAACGTCAATTATTTTCTTAAATTTCCCAATTATAAAGGACATTAACATTTGACATATGGAACATACAGACTCTGGTTGGACTTAGAAGCTATGATGAAGCAGTTTCAGAGGTCGAGCCCATGAGGGTTTAGTCAGCTTCATTAATTAAACAGTCTCTACGGCGCATCATCAGCTGCCTACCACTGTGATGCACTAGTGATCAAAGAGTGTTTTCTAAATCAATTATCATTGTATCTGTCTTCCTTATAACTATTTAGAAATTCAAATTCCCATGTACTCTACAGGGTAAGCTATAGTTCATGAATTGGGCTGCTCTGCATATGAAAGGGGGCTTCAACTTTTATTACAATTTCACTTGCTATATTAAAGCACACACACATAAGATTTTAAAGGTGTACTAAAGACTATATGTATATTTTTTGAATTATCATAGAGGAAAAAAATGTGCTTATCTTACTCTCACTTTACTCAAAAAACACACACGTGTAAACAATAAAACTGGTTTTTAAAAATCTCTTATACTTCTCTCTTTCCCAGCTCTTAATAAAATTTCCTCTCAAACTGACACTTAATTTTCAATATGGATACTGGCATATCCATTTTCTTGTCTAATCCTAAAAATGTTGTTGGTTAGAAGATATTCCTCAAACATAAACTGCAAAATAATTACTAAGAGAGATCTCCTTCTCCTCCTCAATTACTGAGCAAACTACAACCAACTAACCTTCCGGGACTGCCCACCTCCCTTTACACAGCAGTGAATGAATTAGGCAGCTACTGTGTTGACTTAATTTCTTTCACCCTAGAGGAAAGGCATGGGGCAATTTCTAAATAAAAATATGTCTTATATTACTGGCTTAAGTAATAACATGAAATATACCATTTATTATATACCCAATATAATAAATGTGAAAAAATGGTATCAAGGTATTAGCATGTTTTTTATTTTAAAAGTATATAATTATTTATTTATAAGTATAAATACATAGAAAACAGTTAACAATAGTATTCTCTGAGTGGAAAGACTGATTATAGGTAAATAAGAGCATTTTTTTTTAACTTCACATTTGTATTATCTGATTTCCCTACAATGCAAGTAGAAATTTTTAAATGTTTCAGAAAAGCATACCGTCATTGATTCGGTAACATAAGTTACACTTCCATCTCCTTTGATCAAGAAAGCTGACAAAAGGGTTGATGTACGTTCTGCACGAACGGCATCTCACAATCGTACTGGAGGTAACCACAGGTAACTGCTGAAAAATCAGAACTAAGTTTTTAATGGTGATGATCGTCACATTGAAAGGGCAAGCATTAATTAATTGTTGGAATATTATAATATAATTTCGGAGAAAAAAACCTAGGATAAAAGATGTGTTCAGACTGACACACAAAAAAATTATGTAGGTAAAATGTATTGATTTTAAACTCTATTGTTTCTCTCCAGGATCATTCTCCTTAAAATTTGTCTTTCAGAAAAAGTATTTATTTTTTCATTAAACATTCACACTGCAAAACCAAGATAGTTAATTAACAATATACTTTTGGGATAAATGGTAAAGGAAAAAGGATTAACACTCTAAAACAAATGAGCATTGAAAGTATTACAAAGTTTCTTGATGTTACATTTTTTTTTTTTTTTTTTTTTTTGAGACAGAGTCTCACTCTGTTGCCCGGGCTAGAGTGAGTGCCGTGGCGTCAGCCTAGCTCACAGCAACCTCAAACTCCTGGGCTTAAGCGATCCTACTGCCTCAGCCTCCCGAGTAGCTGGGACTACAGGCATGCGCCACCATGCCCGGCTAATTTTTTTGTATATATATATTTTAGTTGGCCAGATAATTTCTTTCTATTTTTAGTAGAGACGGGGTCTCACTCTTGCTCAGGCTGGTCTCGAACTCCTGACCTCGAGCGATCCACCCGCCTCGGCCTCCCAGAGTGCTAGGATTACAGGCGTGAGCCACCGCGCCCGGCCTCTTGATGTTACATTAAGAGGCCTATTTAGTTCTCATAAAAGAACTATTATAAGTAAGGTTAAGTTATATTTAAATATTTAATTAAACTCTGCAATTATGTTCCTATTTAAAGTTTATCCTACATATTTAAAGTAATAAAGCCTCAGCCAAGCACGGTGGCTGGAGTGTATATTCCCACCTGCTCAGGAGGTTGAGGCAGGAGGATGGCTTAAGCCCAGAAGTTCAAGGCTGCAGTGTCCCATGACTGTGCCTGTAAAAAGTCACTGCACCTCAACCTGGGCAAGATAGCAAGATCATCTCTTAAAAAAAAAAAGAAAAATCAATAAAATCCAGGTGAAGTGGCTCACGTCTAGACTCCTAGCACTCTGGGAGGCCAAGTCGGGAGGATCACTTGAGGCCAGGAGTTGGAGACTAGCTTGAGCAAGAGTGAGACCCCGTCTCTACAAAAAAATTAGAAAAGGTAGTGGGACGTGGTGGCACATGCCTATAGTCCCAGTTGGGAGGCTAAGACAAGAGGATCACTGGAGCTCAGGAGTTTGAGGCTGCAGAGAGCTATGATGACACCATTGCACTTTAGCCCAGGAGACAAAGCAAAACCCTGTCTCAAAAAAAAGTAAAAAAATAAGTCAATTAAGGCAATAAAATCCTTATCATCAAAAGGAGGTTTGTTTTGGGAAAGCCACCTCACTCATGCGCTGATCCTCAAGAGTATGCGCCATATGTCAGAGTCCCAGAGCCTTAGGACAAAGGCAGATCAGCCTCTTTTTTCTTTTGGAACTTTTTTTTAATATATATTTATTTATTTATTTAACAGGCGAAGAGTGGTGCTTATTTATTTATTTATTTATTTATCAGGCGAAGAGTGGTGCTTATTTATTTATCAGGCAAAGAGTGGTGCTTATTTATTTATCTATTTATCAGGTGAAGAGTGGTACTTGGCCCCCATCTCAGGGGCCAGGAGACCCCTCCACCCCGGAACAACTTCTTAAAATAACAAATTTTACTCTAATAATGGCAGAATGGAGAGATTAAGGTAAAGTACTTTAATGGGTAAATAATTTACAACTTACTAAAATATTTCAGTTCATTTAGTACCTGTATTCTATTCAGTACCTCTGGGGTTTTTCAATATGTTCATTTTATCTAGTTTTTTAAAGTGTTTGGTAATAAAATTTCTGACTGAATTACAAATAAAGAAATCTGTCAATGGTCAACTTCCTAAAGATAGCTCAAACAAATTTTATATGTGATTCTTGCACTGTTGCAGAAAATTTTCACCACCAAGGTAATATTCCACAAGACATTTACTTTCACCAGACAAACATACCACTAGGTCTTTGAAAGGGTGAAGCAGCAGCCCCAAAGGAAGTTTGGCTTTATTCAGTAATGCCTGAGTCTGAGGAATGCTCGTCAGTGTGCATCGAAATAACCTGTATCAAAGTAAAAAGCTCATGTCAGTTGCTGCTATGATTGTTTTTGGATTAAAAAAAAAGATTTAAAAGGTAGACATTTTACTATTGGAAGTGAAATATTTCTATAGACCCTTTCAAATTTCATCCCACTAAAATACTTAAGTCTAAGTCCCACACAGAAATAGAGAGTAGATGGTTATCCTATATAACGAAAATAATCTCTTCTTGGTTTATGTACAAAACTTAGGAAAAGAAAAAGAAAAAAGATTACACTGGAATTACTAGGTGATGACCCAAATTTACAAATGTTAAGTTTATTATTTAAAAGTTCAGTTTTACTGAATATTCTAAACATATAATTTATTGGCAGCATCATCTGAAATGGGAAATAACAAAAAACAAAGAAAGAAAGAATAAAATATAAAAAGAAAAATATTATTTAAAAGTACCAAATTTAATTTATCAGGAAGTCTTCACCACATACATTTAAATTTACAGCAAATTTTTCAGGATTAAAAAGTATTATGTTTGTTATGAAATTAATTTAAAATGAGAGCAAATAAAGGATTACACAGAATCAAATCCCTATACATTGGATTTTAAAGAAAGAATGTAGCCACCATAATGATAATTAATATCATAATCTCATTACAGCTGATAAAAGCAGAATCAGTTCAGGGGTTACAACCCTATTTCATGACTTAGAACATTTCAAATCACAAATAAGCAAGTAAAAGAGTTCTATCTTCTGTATCTAGAACTTCTTTCATAAATTAATATACTTGTACAGCTTATTCACAATACCTGAAGCTCTTAAAAAAAATCTAGAAAACTTTTAGAACATGTATAACGTCACAAGTTTATTAAGAAATGCTATTTGAAGCCTTACTCTGGGTTACAGTTGAGTTTCTGGATGTCTTCATGCAAATTTGGAACCGGAGGCTGCAAAGGTGTTGAGGGAAGCATGCTTCTTTCTTGAAGAAGGTTGACAACTCTTAGGCCCTCTGGATGTAGACTTAATCCACCCATGCTTGCAGTTAAATGATTAGCACCTAAGGGAGTCTACAGAGATATCATTTCAAACCAAGTTTTATAAGTGTGTATAGAGGTGGTTAATTTCTCTCTAAATAACAAAAGTGTAATTTAGATTTACTGGAAAATCTTTTGGCTCCAAAGAAATGTATAAGGACAAAGTCATTATGAAATATCCAGTATTATCCTAATTGGTTGCAAAAATGTTCAATATACCTTCCTAAAACTTTGCTCATATGCATATAGTTTAAACCAAAAGGTGGAAAATAGTTTAAAGAAACCAAAAAGTTTACCTGAGTAAAGGCCTGTGGTCCACTTGGGTAATTCAAGGAAGAGGGTGGCATTCCAGTTGCACTAGGTGGTGTCGTGTTCTGATAACCAGGTGGTAAGGAGGGATATGAATATCCAACACTTCGGCTCATTTTGGGATTCTTATTAGTAAGCTGTGGTGTTGCTAGAAACAAGGTAACTTTTAAGTTCTATTTAATACTCCAGAAGCTGCAGACCCCAACCCCCAGTCCGAGGATAGATAACCATCCCCGGCCGTTAGGGACCAGGCCACAGAGCTTGGCCTCCCTGAACGGCCCCCACCCCCAGAAAAAACTATCTTCCATGAAATTGACTAAAGGAGGAGGAGCACACAGCAGGTGAGTGGCCCGTGAGTAAGCAAAGAAGCTCACGGTTGCCGGTATCACCGCCTGAGCTCTGTCTCCTCCCCCACTCTGTCCCGTGGAAAAACTGTCTTCCATGAAACCAGTCCCTGGTGCCAAAAACGTTGGAGACCTTGGGAGCCGCTGCTCCAGAGTACTTTAAGTCAACACATAAATGCATTAGATTATAGGAATAGACACACAAAAATGAGTTTGGTATAGTTTATTTACTTTCATATGATGTACTATATTATTATTATTATTATTTTAAGAGACCCAGGTCTCTGTGTTGCCCAGGCTGGAGGGCACTGGCTAGTGACCATCGTAGCGCATTGCAGCCTCAAACTCCTAGGCTCAAGCGATCCTCACACCTCAGCCTCCAGAGTCACTGGGATTACAAGTGTGAAACAAGGTACCAGGCCTCATGTATTAAATTTTGTATTCAGACTAAAATTTTAACTCAAAACAACTTTAATGAAAATATCCTAAATTTTTAACTTAGGGGGTTAGTCAAATAAATTTAAATATATATAACTGATAAACATACTCCATAGTCATAATTAATGATCCCAATTCTGAAGGGAAGAAAAACTACTCAAAAATCTAAATACATGTAAATCAAAAATGTTAACAGTAGGTATGGCTACATAATTATGAAGTTTTCTTCTTAGTTTCCTGCAATGAGCACAGATTCCTACAATGAGCACATACATATTACTTCTATAATCAGAAAAAAGAGATTAAAGAAAAAAACTTTCATAGCATCTCACCCAAGAAGCCACCTCCTTCAATTTCATCATAACTACTGTGGACTACCATAGATCCGTTATTGATATTTGATGTAATACCTGAGAAGGAAGTTCATTAATAAGATTTAAATTAGAATTATAATTCATGCAATATTTGAACTAACATCCAAAATTTTACATAACTTTTCAAACAACAAATAGTTTAAAACCACAGCCTGTCAAAAAAAATTCAAAAAATGCATGTTTTATTTATTTATTTATTTATTTTTATTTATTTATTTTTTTTTGAGACAGAGTCTCACTCTGTTGCCCAGGCTAGAGTGAGTGCCGTGGCGTCAGCCTAGCTCACAGCAACCTCAAACTCCTGAGCTCAAGCGATCCTCCTGTCTCAGCCTCCCGAGTAGCTGGGACTACAGGCATGCACCACCATGCCCGGCTAATTTTTTTCTATAGTTTTAGCTGTCCATATAATTTCTTTCTATTTTTAGTAGAGATGGGGTCTCGCTCTTGCTCAGGCTGGTCTCGAACTCCTGAGCTCAAACGATCCGCCCACCTCGGCCTCCCAGAGTGCTAGGATTACAGGCGTGAGCCACCGCGCCCGGCCAAAAAATGCATGTTTTAAAATATATATTATAAAAAGTATCAATTAACATAGCTGCAGCTTCAGGGAAAGGAAACATGAATCTTTGGAAGGAGTCTTTTTTTACGTTACTTCATACTTAACCCAAAGGCCCAAACAGCAAGGCTCTTTTTTTTGGAGACAGGGTCTCACTCTGTCACCTGGGCTAGAGTGCAGTGACATCATCATACGTCACTGCAACCTCAAACTCCTGAGCTCGAGTGATCCTCCTGCCTCAGCCTCCCAAGTAGCTGGGACTACAGGAGTGTACCACTGCACCCAACAAGCAGGGCTTTTCAAAACCTAACTCTAGGCCAGGTGTGGTGGCTCACACCTATAATCCTAGCACTCTGGGAGGCTGAGGCAGGAGGATCACTTGAGCTCAGGAGTTAAAAACCAGCCTGAGCAAGGGTGAGACCCCATCTCTATTAAAAATAGAAAAATTAGCTGGGTGTGGTGGTGCATGTCTGTAGTCCCAGCTATTTGGGAGGCTGAGGCAGGAGGATTGCTTGAGCCCAGGAATCTGGGGTTGCTGTGAGCTAGGCTGACGTCATGGCACTCTAGAGCCAAGTGACAGAGCAAGACTGTCTCCAACAACAACAACAACAACAACAAACTCTAAGGAACAGTACACATTGAAAAAAACATAAAAATAAATACCACTTAAAGAAATTAAAATTATGACAACAAAAGACCTTATTTTCAAAATATCTAAGAAACAGAGTGGAATCCAAAATTAATTAGAAGATGATATAAGTGAATTAGAATAACTGCTTTTTTAAGTCTAGAGAACAACCACTACAATAAAATGAAAAGTTGAACTTGTCTTCTAATATTGTATAGGATTAAAGATAAATGCCAGGGACATCTGCATATGAAGCCTAAGTATTTATTTCCAGTTATCTCTGCTATACATGAGCTCTAATTCAGGGACAGAAGAAACTAAATTCATCCCCGGTAGAGGAGGTTAGGAAAAAATAACAACAAACTCAATTCAGTGAATAGCATCAACTCCTAGAATGTAAATACAAGAGTGCTAACTTTAACAGGCATATGAACACCAAGTAGAAGGTGGGAGTGGGTGAGGGGTAAAAACTTATCTATCGGGTACAATGAACGTTTGTCTGGTGATGGACATGCTAAATGCCCCAACTTAAGCATTATACAAGGTATCTATGTAATGAAAAATTTGTACCCCCCTAATATTAATATTTTTAAATTAAATAAACACCAAGTACATATGTCTAATGATTTTCAATAAAGTCAATAACTCCTTTCAATTCTCAAAACCAACATGATTTTGGCCATGAATTGATACAGTACGCCACAGTAGTAAAACTTTTAGTTGAAACAAACAAAAGAATTACGCATACGTGGATTCTATTTAGTTGTTTAAAAATTTACATATTTATTGTAAGTTGATTTTCAAAGTTATAATGGAGCAATCAGTGAGAAAATACCTTATCATTTTGTTACTTATTGTTAACACTATTCTTTTTCCTACTCATAATACTTAAAAAAGTAATGCTAGAAGAAAATACAAAAATGACAATATTGATTATACTCAGTAGTAGGATAAAAAGGCAATGTTTTGTTCCCCCTTCTCTGTTATACCACATCATGCTGCAATGGTTATATTACAGCTAAAATCAAATTTCTTACTTTAAGAGATATCTTATTTAAATTAATACTCTTATTTCAGTTACATGCCAAGATAATGCTTTACTTGTGTAAAACTTTAAAATGCTTGTATAGGTTGGGCATAATGGCCCACTCCTGTAACCCTAGCACTTTGGGAGGCTGAGGTGAGAGGACTGCTTGAGGCCAAGAGCTCAAGACCAGCCTGGGTAACATAGTGAGACCGTATCTCTACAAAAAGTACAAAATTTAGCCAGGTGTGGTGGCACACACCTGTAGTCCCAGCTTCTCAGGAGGCTGAGATAGGAGAATCGAGACAGCCCAGGAGTTTGAAGTTGCAGCAAGCTATGATGATGCCACTGCATTCTAGCTGGGGCAACATAGGGAGATTCCGTCCCAAACAAAACCAAACACAAAAACAAAACCAAACTACTTGTATATTTTCACTACTTGTATAAAAGATTTTTATTTAGTCTCATAAATATTTTTTAATATTTGTTAATATTTACAATAATAGTGGCAATCAAAATGCTTCTTCAGATTGGGCATAGTGGCGCATGCCTATAATCCCAGTACTTTGGGAGGTTGAGGCCAGGAGTTCAAAAGCAGCCTGGGTACCACAGGAAGACTTCATCTCTACCAAAAATTTAAAAAATCAGCCAGGTATGGTGGCCACGCCTGTAGTCTCAGCTACTCGGGAAGCTGAGGCAGGAAGATCGCTTGACCCCAGGAGTTCATGGTTACAGTGAGCTATGGCCACTGCACTCCAGCTGGGCAACAGAGCAAGGTCCTGTCTCTGATGGGGAAGCAGGGGGAACTTTGGTGGAAAAGGATCAATACTTTAAAAAGGATAGTTCTAACATCATGTCCAGAAAAGCAGTAATTCTCCTTTTGCACCCACTTCCAAAAGGCATCTAACTTGATATAGCCATGATTTAAAAAAAAAAAAACCTACACAACAACAAAAAATGTGACAAAAGAAGATAAGAGCAGTGGTTCCCAAATTCTAGTCATAGCCCAGCATAAGGTAATGGAATTTCTGGAGATGTTTTTTTTTTTTTGAGGAATTTTTTAAAACTCTATTTCCTGAAGTCTATCCCTAACCAAACGCCAGATTTGCTGGAAAATAGGATTCTAATGCACAGAATTCAGATAATATTCCTCTTTCTATTTTAAGTCAAAACTTTAGTACTTGACTTTGTTTCTTGATTTACTTACCTTCTTGGTTGATAGCTGAATTAAATGAGGGCTGGGGTACAGCTCTCTGTGATGTTTTCTGGGGCATGAGAGCCCTTACTGAA
Organism: Eulemur rufifrons; assembly: GCF_041146395.1. Lineage (NCBI taxonomy): Eukaryota > Metazoa > Chordata > Mammalia > Primates > Lemuridae > Eulemur > Eulemur rufifrons. The sequence goes on along the minus strand of NC_090992.1, from coordinate 2,766,599 downwards.
GGTGGGCCTCCAGCAGGAGGGGGCCCAGGAAGAACTCCTGGTTGAAAAGTGGTAGGCAGAGGTGCATTTGCTAAGGGAGGTACAGAAGAACCTATGGAAACATTGGTTTTTCACATGTCACTTAAGAACTTAAGACAAAGGCTAAAAACAGCCTTTTACCAAAGCTGAGTAACTTCCAAATTTACATTTTAATTTTTTTTTTTTTTGAGACAGAGTCTTGCTCTGTTGCCTGGGCTAGCTTCCAGAGTGCCAGGATCACAGGCATGACCTATCACAACCGAACTACATTTTAATTATAATCACCAACAAATTACCAGAAATACATTAACTTCTTAAATTTATGATTTTTAAAATCTATATGGACATTTTATAAATTTCCAACTCTCTCCTATCATGCTTCTGTCAATTATTAAAGCAGAGTAAATATAATATTAGCATGAAATCACTTCTACAGTAGTTATAATGCCCTCTTCATTAATTATTTTTCATTAACTGATCATAGAGATTCAATAGGCCATGTGAAATATCCAGTAGAAATTAACATGAATAAAATGTTGATTTTATTTTATTAATTTTGTAATATTTTGTTAACTGTATTTATTAATCTGTTCAATTAACACCAACTAAGTTTAGAGTAAAAATACAGAGTATTGTGGTTATTCTAAATTCTCCTAGGTTTATTTTGCTTTGTTTTATTGGGGTATAACCTGTTAAAAATGAGATCATAAATTCATACATTGTATAATGTTTACCTAGTAATAGTTAAAGCTAGTTCACCTTCTAGAATGGCTTAAATTTTATATTAAGAATATGCCGTAGGCTTAAAAATCAGAAATTGATCCAAAGTTTATATATAAACATTATAAAACACTGCTTTCTGACAGGTTTAAAACTACCCATCAAAATAAACTAAGAATAACATGGTATTTGTCCTTGTATCTACCAAGCATTTCACTGTCCTAATTTCACCATTTTTCTACTTGGACAATAAGCTCTAACCAGTGTAAAAACATGATCAGTTACTCTTAGGGAAATTCTTCTATGTGATATCAACGTTTCAAAGCCCCCAACCTCCCGTTCTTTCAAGTTAACCACATTATTTCTGCCTTCTCATTTGCCAAAGAGGAGGAACAAAGTCTACAAAGTATTAATAGATAAAACACCATTGAGGCTGGCCATGGTGGCATCCTAGCACTCTGGAAGGCCGAGGGGGGAGAATTGCTTGAGCTCGGAGTTCGAGACCAGCCTGAGCAAGAGTGAGACCCGAGACCCGTCTCTACTAAAAATAGAAACATTAGCTGGGTGTGGTGGCATGCGCCTGTAGTCCCAGCTATCTGGGAGGCTGAGGCAAGAGAACTGCTTGAGCCCAGGAGTTTGAGGTTGCTGTGAGCTACGCTGACGATACAGCACTAACAACAACAACAAAAAAAAAACCACCACTGATAAATGTGTGCTTTAATTTTTCTTTCCAAGACTTTTTTTTAAACATCTGGGTTTATAGGTGAAATGGGCAATAAATTTTACTTTGAATATAGCATACAGTTAATCCTGTCTTTTATAAAACTTAAGGAATAAATGTAGGAAATTTTCCAAAATGCTTCAATACTATTATTAAATAAATTCTCCAGGGCCAAATTGAAAAATTATTGTTATTAGTGAACGTTATGGCTCCCAAGAAGACAAATCAGTGCCTTGTTGATAAAAGTGCAGACAAAGATTACTGCCACATAACTTCCTTATCAAGAGGCACTGACACACATCTATGGCAATACAGAGAAGTCAAAGGGACAAAGGGGCAAGGTACATTACCAGCTCAGCATGAACAAGAATGTATACTACATCTGACCACAAAGATGTAACAAGCTAATGTTTAACAGAATATAAGTTTTGAGATTTTTCACAGTTTTTAGAAGAATATTTTTGAATCCAGATTATGATACATTTCATAAAATACATTGTTTTTTCAAGTTGAATAATTCTTATTTATAACATTCATAGCCAGAGTTTCAGACCCTGCCGTCTCAGATTCCTAAGGCTAATTAATGTAAGGATGCTAAAAAGTAGCCTATTAGAAAAAATAATTCAGAAAATTTAATAGAAATTTAGTGTAACTTAGATACTCACAGTTTTGACTTCAGAGTATCAGGTACCTACTATGAATTATGAGTTGAAAAAACAGAAGTAAAAAACGAAGAATTTTCTTTTAGAGGTCTCTTAGGAAGAGAAAGCCAGGCACAATGACACACACTTATAATCCCAGCATTTTCGGAGGTCAGCAGTTAATAAACTACAAGTCCAATGGAGTACATATCATATATACATACAAAAATATATGAGTGAAGAAAAGGTAACTATTGATATTACTATTTCACTGAATCAATATGCAGATCCCAATACAGAATTTTAAATGCTTTTCATGCTTTTCAAAGAAACACTCCTAATGTTGGTAGGTGTATAAGACCCTGCTAATTTTAATAGCAAAAAAGGAAAAGTGAAATGGTTAAATGAACCTACTTCTGAACCAGAGATCAAATGCTGAGATTAAAAAATAAAAAGATCAGCCAGCCATGGTGGCTCACACCTTTAATCCTGGCACTTTGGAAGGGTGAGGCAGGAGGATTCACTTGAGTCCAGGAGTTCAAGACAAGCCTAAGCAACATAGGTAGACCCTGTCTCTACAAAAAATTAAAAATTTAACTAAGCATGGTGGTGCGGGCCCGTAGTCCCAGCTACTCGGGAGGCTGAAACAGGAGGATTGCTTGAGCCCAGGAGTTTGAGGTTACAGTGAGCTATGATTGGGCCACTGTACTCCAGGCTGGGCAACAGAATGAGACCCTGTCTCTAAAAAAAATTTTTTAATTAAAAAAAAAATAAAAAGATCAAAGTCAGTCTAAGAATATAATGCATAGCTTTCTTCTCAAATTAATGTACAGATTCAACACAATCCCTATCAAAACCCCAGCTATTTTTTTTTTTTTGCAAAAATTGACAAGCTGATCCTAAAAATCATATGGAACTGCAAGAGAACCAGAAGAGCCAAAACAATCTTGAAAACAAAAAAGTTAGAAGAGCCACACTTCCCCAATTCAAAGATTAATACAAAGCTACAGTAATCAAGATGTTTGGTACTGACATAAAAATAGACATATACAACAATGAAATAAAATTCAGAGTCTAGAAGTAAACCCTTAGTTTATGATCAACTGATTTTCAACAAGGGTGCCAAGATAATTCAATGGGAGAAAGACTAGTCTTTTTCATCAAATAGTAATGGGACAACTGTGTGTATAGCCACATGCAAAACAATGAAGTTGGACCCTACCTAATACTGTATGCAAAAATTAACTCAAAACTTAGTAAAGACTGGCCGGGTGCGGTGGCTCATGCCTGTAATCCTAGCACTCTGGGAGGCCGAGGCGGGAGGATCGCTCGAGGTCAGGAGTTCGAGACCAGCCTGAGCAAGAGCGAGACCCCGTCTCTACTAAAATAGAAAGAAATTATCTGGCCAACTAGAAATATATAGAGAAAAATTAGCTGGGCATGGTGGTACACGCCTGTAGTCCCAGCTACTTGGGAGGCTGAGGCAGTAGCATCGCTTAAGCCCAGGAGTTTGAGGTTGCTGTGAGCTAGGCTGACGCCACAGCACTCACTCTAGCCCAGGCAACAGAGCAAGACTCTGTCTCAAAAAAAAAAAAAAAACTTATCAAAGACCTAAATGTAAGAGCTAAAATTATAAAACTCTTGGAAGAAAGCATCCATATAAATTTCTGTCCAGGGCCAAGTATGGTGACTCAAGCCTGTAATCCTAGCAGTTTGGGAGGCTTAGCAGGGAGGATTGCTTGAAGCCAGGAGTTGGAGGTTGCAGTGAGCCATGATTGTGCTACTGCACTCCAGTCTGGGCAACAAAGCAAGACTCTGTCTAAAAAAGAGAAAAAAAAATCTCTGTCCACTGTATGGAGTTATTGAGTACAACCGATCACTCAATAATGCTGTACTCAATAATGCTCTTCACTCCAAAAGCATCATGTTTTGACCTCCTCCTCCAAGATCCTACACAGCTTATGGCCCCAAAACAGTCATGCCAAAAAGGTAACTCAAACCTCAGAAGACCAGAGAGAGACCACAGGGATTTATTCACCTTCTCCAGCTGTATGATGGAACCCAGTTCATTAAAGTAATGGCCAGTCCCTAAGGAAGTGGTTCTGCACGCATACCCGAATCCCTGAAATATCATGGGTAACTCAAAGAAAAACAGAAGACACCTTCAAAGGAAAGAAGCAAGGCAGGACCAATTCATAAATTTAAGTTATTTGATTTAACTCAGAGGTTGGAAAAGTAATTTATAAAAAGACTAATAATGACTTTAAAAGCCAGTAATTTTCCATATGGTTTTAAGGCTTCAAGTATTAATTCAAACATCTAAACAAGCAAAAGTTTCACATTTCATACACTCCTATAAAAATACTACCTGACTTTAAGAAGCTGTTTTGAAGTGAAGGATCTCCAGAAGAAACATACTGATGATTCGTTGTTAAACTTGTATTCCCAGATACAGGTGGTTGGGATGATGCACGAGGACAATGGTTTGTCTGTGATCCTGTGGATGGATAGTTATATTGCCAATTCGAAGGTGGTGGTAGGTTGGCTCCAGGAAGAAAGCTACCAGAAGGCATTGGTGTAGCAGCTGGGTTCTGAGAAGCAGGTAGTGGCATTCGGGGAACAGGACCACTATGGAGCAAAGGTGTTGCTGGATTAGAGGCCACAGGTGGTCTATTAAGAGTCTGTCCAGATCCCTGAGAACCACCATAGTTAGACTGTCCAGAGGCTGGATTCAAAGTCTTTGCTGGTATTAGATGAGAGTAGGATCCTGGAGGCTGGAAATTATATCCTTGGCTCACTGACACTTGTGAAGACATTAGTGCATTTTGGAGAGGACCTTCCAATAAGAGGAGGAAAAATTAGTCTTTCAAACGAATATAGCAATACTAAAAAAAAAAAAAAAAATATGGTACTCTTACACTCAGCAATAAAAACATAAATAACCCAATTTAAAGATAATGGCTTTAAATAGACATTCAAAGATATTTCCAAAGAAGATATACAAATGGCCAATAAGCACATGCAATTATTAGGCATTAGAGAAATATAAACATCATTAGTCATTAAAGAAACATAAATCAAAACCACAATGAAATACCAATCACAACAACTAGGATGGGCAAAATAAAATGATAGATAATAACAAGTATTGGCAAGAATGTGGAGAAATTGGAACCCTCCTATTGCTAGTGTCACACAAAGGACTAACTATCAATAAAATGAATATACTAGGTATACATCTATCAACAGAGATAAATTACAAAAAGAATGGTAAGAGAAAAAAGGAAGTTACAAACAGATAAATAGCTATTTTATAAATTTAAAATACCTTTAAATGAAAATTTTCAGATATACACAAAAATAAGACCACTTCGAACAGTCTCTCACAAAAAATATTGAAATATTGATTGGAATTACATTTAATTTATATATTAATTTTGGATTAGTTGATATTTTTATGACAGAAAAACTTTCCATTCAAAGGCATAGTATATCTCCTACATATTTAAAATTTATTTTATACCTTCAAATAATATTTCATGCTTTTTTTCATAAGATGTCTTATACCTTATTTGTTAAATCTGTCACTAGGTATTTTGTAGCTTGTCACTACTATGAACAGAATATTTAATTTCATTTCTGTTTCTAACTACATAGTTAAAAGAAAAGGCCATCAATTATTCAAAATACCACAAATGCCGAATTAGAAGGTAAGATCTTCCCCAAAAATTATTTCTCAAGAAAGAGGAAATCATATGCACTGTATAAGAATGCTCTGTCATGCTGGGTTAAGTCAATATTTTTCAAACCATGGGTAGCAACCCATTAATGTGTTATGAAATCAATTTGAGTTATAAACTATCGTTTTTATTGACATGGCAGATAATAGTTAAGAACAGAAAATATCAGAGCACATTATATATAATACGACCAAATATTACTATGTGATTTCAGTTGTAAATATATACATAAATGACTACATGTACTGAGCCACTATTTAAAATATATTTCTTATTTTAGATTACAGTTAAAATCTGAAAGCCACCTGACTGATACTTCTTTTTTTTTTTTTTTTTGGAGACAGAGTCTCACTCTGTCACCCTGGGTAGAGTACAGCGGCGTCATCGTCATCGTCGCTCACAGCAACCTCAAACTGAAACTCCTGGGCTCAAGTGATCCTCCTGCCTCAGCCTTCCAAGTAGCTAGGACTACAGGTGCGTGCCACTATCCCTGGCTAATTTTTCTATTTTTAGTAGACGGAGTCTCGATCTTGCCCAGGCTGGTCTCAAACTCCTGACCTCAAGCAATCCTCCCACCTCAGCCTCCCACAGTGCTAGGTTTACATGCATGAGCCACTGCACCCAGCCCTGACTGATACTCTTGCAACCTCCCTTATTCCTCTATGATTTACTCCCCATACATCCTATTACCTTTTAATTTTTTTTTAATTTAATTTTTCTTTTTTTAGAGACAAGGTCTCACTCTGTTGCCCAGGATGGAGTGCAGTCCCACAATCATAGCTTACTGTAACCTCAAACTCCTGGGCTCAAGCAATCCTCCCACCTCAGCCTCCCCAAGTACTAGGATTACAGGTGTCAGCCACTGTGCCTGGCCCCATTACTTTTTCCAACTAAATCATATCAACTTCCCTGCTCAAAATCTCCAAAGTCCTTATAATTCCTTATAAGATTCTATGTCTTGGGTTTCCTTTCTGATCTCATTTCCTACTTTCTTTCTCATATTGGACATTCATTTTATTTTAATAAAACAGAGACAGGATAATATGTTTTTTTCTTATCTGTGAGTCAAGTCTTTCCACTATATTCTGATTCTTTGATTCTATTTATTTCTTACTTGCTCTTTAGGCAAACTTTACTATAAAGCTCAATTTTTCTGCAGGGTTAGGTTTAACATATAGTATGTCAACTCACCCAAGAAAGCAGCCAATGTCTTGAACCATAGATTCATTAGATCTATCTCTGTTAGATGAATCAAACATGGTTCTTCTCTCATTAGGTCCCTCTGGTCCTATCTTGATTGTTCCACTTTCCTATTAGTTTGTAATATTTGTTCATCTGTATACACCAAGGAGTCTTTTTATCTGATAGCTCTACCTCTAGAGAGGTGGTTTATGCATTCTGTACTTAAACCAACTTGGAGCAGACTACAGTTCCAAACAAACATAACCATCTTTACAATTCTCCATTATAACACTTTACAATATACCATGGTTTAATGAATAATTTCACTGAAGACTGAAAGATCCTTTTAAATATGTGTATATGAAGGAAGTATGTGTATGAACTCTTGAGTTTAATAAAAACCTACAGTGGCTGGGTGCGGTGGCTCATGCCTGTAATCCTAGCACTCTGGGAGGCCGAGGAGGACGGATGGTTTGAGCTCAGGAGTTCGAGACCAGCCTGAGCAAGAGCGAGACCCCGTCTCTACTAAAATAGAAAGAAATTATATGGACAGCTAAAAATATATATATATAAAAAAATTAGCCGGGCATGATGGCGCATGCCTGTAGTCCCAGCTACTCGGAAAGCTGAGGCAGGAGGATTACTTGAGCCCAGGAGTTTGAGGTTGCTGTGAGCTAGGCTGACGCCACGGCACTCTAGCCCCGGGTAACAGAGTGAGACTCTGTCTCAAAACAGAACAAAACAAAACAAAAACCACTTAAGTAGAATAACAGTGGTCAAGTAAGACTTCCTGTGTTTAAATCAGGGTTTCATTATTTATTACCTATGTGACCTTAAGCTAATTGCTTAACCACTCATCTCAGTTTTCTTGTCAGTAAAAATAACAGTTCCCACCTCACAGGGCTGTTGTGAAGATTAAATGAGATAATGCATGTAATGCAACCTAGCACAGTGCTTGGGCACACAAGTTAAGTGAACAATAAATGTTAGTTCTTACTGTCACTATTTCTGTCTTTCAAGAGCTCTCAGTCTATCCCCAGAGACAAACAAGAAGCTCAATGGTTACCACATACAACGTGGCTAGTTCTAATAGAGGTATGCGAAGAATATTATGGGAATCCAGATGTATTGACTCCACTGAAAACATTAAATGGAACCTGATCACAACAATCAATGTGTTATAGATCATATGCCATTTCTATTCACAGCATGCTTTGATCATAACTAAAGACTTCCTACATTAAACAATCATAAACATGGTTTATGTCAGAGTGAAACTAAAAGATTGTTTCTATCACTGACAAAATAGAAGTATTAGCATAAGACTAGCATTTAACACATCAACTGCCATGTGTAATTAACTCACTCTAGTTTTGAGCCCGGGGCCCTATGAAGCATATGTAACTCAAATGTCTCTTTACCTTGGGACCTGAGTGAACTATTTTTCAAGTTGCATATAACTCATGCACAGAAAACAATAAAAAATAACAAATTTTTCATTAAATTAGAAAGGATCGTTCTGTTTTTGAACGTTTTATTCTATTTTCGAAATAAAATACCGTGGTCCAAACGAAAAAAAAATTTTTTTCTAGTGTGACAGTCAATGTGTTAAACTGATAACAAGAAAAAATTCTCACATATACTATTGTTTTGGCTGGTAATACTGTGAAAAAATCCACAGAAAAGAAAAAAAGATCAAGCAGAAACTTGGAGGTTAAAAAAAAAAAAGAAGAAGAAGAAGAAGCAGTGAGCTCTAATCTTATAATGAATAATTCAATACATGTTTAGTAAACTGAATTGCAAAATACCCAATTCAACAAAACTGGTAACTCCTAAAATGTGCTAGGTAATGTGGGGAGCTGGAGAGAGAGAGATGCACAAAAGCAGATATTTTTGCCTTCATGGGGCTTACAGTCTAGAGGGAAGTCAGATATTACTTTATAAAAGTACAATATAACAGTGGAATGGGAGAGAGGAAGGCGGGGAGGAGAACACCCTTTTCACCCATAATTCTATATACAAAAAAGTGAATATTACAAAAAATGAAATGAATAAAACTGCAGTTCCTAACTGCCTTTACAAGTTTATTCAAATAGTCAAGAAAGCAAGTAACTCTGGGAGTCATTATTTGCCTTTAGCCTTATTACATGATAATGAGATTAAAATCTGTTAGTTCAAGCAGTCTTGCAGTCTCACTATCAATTTTCACAAAGGAAATACGTATATAAAATCCACACAAAGACTTAGGAAAAAACCTGTTCATACAACCTTTATCACAGAGAGAAATGTTTTGCTGTATAAGGAATTCTGTACTAGAATGACACCATACAATATGAAAGCAAGTTATAGAAAAATGAAAAAGGTCATCATTAGGTCTATTGATTATAATATTTTTTTAAAAAATCTAAAGATCCAACTATAGTATAATACATAATTTAAGCAAGCTGCATTAAATCTAAAGCTTAGGCCAGGTGCGGTGGCTCACGCCTGTAATCCTAGCACTCTGGGAGGCCGAGGAGGGCAGATGGTTTGAGCTCAGCAGTTCGAGACCAGCCTGAGCAAGAGTGAGACTTCGTCTCTACAAAAAAAAAAAAAAAAAATAGAAAGAAATTAGCTGGACAACTAAAAATACATAGAGAAAAAATTAGCCGGGCATGGTGGCACATGTCTGTAGTCCCAGCTACTTGGGAGGCTGAGGCACAAGGATCGCTTGAGCCCAGAAGTTTGAGGTTGCTGTGTGCTAGGCTGACGCCATGGCATTCTAGCCAGGGCAACGAAGCAAGACTCTATCTAAAAAAAAAAAAAAAAATCTAAAGCTTAAACATTTCAATAGAACATTTAAGCAGCAATTACTTCCTTGAAACAGTTAACCAAAACTACACTCTAGTACATAAACTTTTTGTCACCTCCTAGAAAAATACCCTCCCCTCCAATTTGCCACCACATTGCTACTTTCTGTATAATTAACAGGATAAACAATAAAACAACCCAATATAGGACATTAACCATTTATTGAGATTACATCTATAGAAAAACTTTATAAATAGGGCTTATAAATAGACCTGTCAAAATTATATTTTAAAAGAGGCTTATATCTGTAGTCCTATGATCTCACTCCCCACCTCAGGTGGCCACATTCTTCCAGCTGCTATCATCCTGCACTGCAACCACCAGTTACATGTCTGAATTCCCAATTGGTTCTGGGCAATCTATGTACTGGGAGTGCTTTCTTATTCTCTTTTATATGCACAAGGACAGAATTTAGGTGTGCAACAAATGTCTTTGGCACTGGATCAAATCAACATAGTGACAATATCACATTGGTTGAATTCCTTTAATATTTCAACATTATGGCCGGGCGCGGTGGCTCACGCCTGTAATCCTAGCACTCTGGGAGGCCGAGGCAGGTGGATCATTTGAGCTCAGGAGTTTGAGACTAGCCTGAGCAAGAGCGAGACCCCGTCTCTACTAAAAATAGAAAGAAATTATATGGACAACTAAAAATATATATATAGAAAATTAGCCGGGCATGGTGGCACATGCCTGTAGTCCCAGCTACTCAGGAGGCTGAGGCAGGAGGATCGCTTAAGCCCAGGAGTTTGAGGTTGCCGTGAGCTAGGCTGACGCCACGGCACCCTAGCCCGGGCAACAGAGTGAGACTGTCTCAGAAAAAAAAAAAAATTTTTCAACATTATGACAACTACACTAACATACAAGCTTACAGGCACATTTGGGGGATTTGCCATTTTCAGTTTATGTAAAATTGAAACTTATAGATTATAAGAAAAACCCATAACCATATGACATCTGGTTCAAGTTATTTGACTTTAACATGAATGTTTTAAAGTGATTTCATCCTGTGTGTAAATGTTACTAAATATCCTAGGATAAAGCATAGTTTACATAATCCATTATCATAAATTTGACAAATAACAATTAATTCAACTTAACACCCTGTCAGTGTCTTTCCCCCACTTATTCTTGCTTCTGCCCACATAGCTGCCTACTCAAAGACATTTTTTAAAGTCTTTTAGAGGCAGCTTTGTACAGAAAACAGTAGTCTTCTCTAAAAATAATGTAAATTAACAATTTTAATCATTGGTTATTTTCTCCATCACAGCAATCTTGGATTCCAATGGGCAATTTAAGTACTTTAGTATTATTATTCTACTAGTCTTATGTTCATAAACCAAAGATTTGTAGGTAAATCGGTAAGCAGGCAAGTTGTTGGCAGAAAATCTGTCTTTCTCTATTGCAACATATAATAGACTTAACAAATCACAATAGACGACAATTTAAGGAATCTTAGAAGGGGTATAAAATTATGACATTCTCATGCCAAATGACAAACTACAGCGCCACATGTACACAGTCTTGTCAGAAGCCCAGAGAGTTGTGTCCAACCACTTTTCAAGTGATGTAAACACCTCTGGAAATCAAACAGGAGAGTCTCTCCTCTATTTGATTCTTTCACAGCTGAAAACAGGTGGCCTAGGTACAATTCTAGGAAGGTTCTGGGAGAGACGAGCAGACCGGAAAGGGGTCTCCCATAAGCAGTCATGTATTCATTTCCCAAACTCAGACTGAGTAGTACACCCACCCCACCTCAGGGCCTACAGAACCGAGATAAATCAGACTCCAAACCCTGAGGTCTAGGAGACTAGCGTGCGGTGGCACCGAGGGCCAAAGCACACAGGCACTATGATCCTGGAATTCGAGTTTTGAGGTATTGACCGAATCTGTATTTTCTCACCCGTGTTTACTGACGGCGTTGCATACAGCAGGTGCTCATTAACTGTTTGCTGACTGAATAAATAAATGTGAATGAAACACTAAGACGAGCCTGAGGCTACGGGTGCAGGTTCGCCGCGGTCTCCCGGCCGTCCCCCACCACCCGCGCCAGACCCCAGTAGGGAGACCACCGCTCCATCTCCGTGGCCTCAAGCAGCGGCAGTAACGAAAGGCCGGTTCGAGCCCGGACCCAGGCTGCGCCGGCCCCCCGACCCCAGGCAGCACTCACCGTTGGTGTAGGGAGACCCCGAGGCCGAGGCGGCCCCGTTCTGGGCCTGCAGATCGGCTGGAGCGCCGCCGGGGGCCGGCATTCCCGGCTGGGACATGATGACGGCGGGAGAGTTGGAAGGAGCTGTTCAGGGTCGACTGCAGCGCCCCGCGGAGAGCCGAAAGCCGACTGCCGAAGCGGACGGTGGGGGCTAACAACTTAGGACTGAAGACCCAGAGAACAGAGGGCGGCGCATCAAGCCCGAGGCATGGCGCCACACTCTCCTGAGCCCGCCAGCGGCCACAGCCTAGCCTGGGAACCGAGAGTTGAGAGTCCGGCCCGTGGGGCCTCGCACGCCCGGCTGGGAGGCAGCAACCAGACCGGGAGAGGAGGGAGGCCCCGGACGGAAGTGCTTGTCAGCCGCCTGCCGCGCAGGCGCAATCGGGACACGTGGCACTTCCGGCTCCGGGGCTAGTTGCGGCTGCCGGCCATCGCTCCTCTCCGCGAAGGGCTTCCCCGAGGCCACCTGACAGCTCCTGGCGTCCCGGCCGGGAGGATCGTGCCCGGCCTCTTCTGCCACGTCAGTGACTATCACCGCCGGCCGGAAGTGGCGTATGTCACCGCTACGGAAATTCCCGCCGTCGACGTGACCTGGCCCGCTGGGCCGGGATCGGAGTGCAGTCTTGGCTGCAGTAGCCGCTTTCGTGGGGTGGGACCCATAGTTTGGTTAAGATTACCTGACAGGACTGACGTCATCGTCCCCTTTTGAGACCATACCACCACTGGTAGCTGAACCGGTTCATTTCACATTTCGTCGTCATATTCCGGGTGTAAATTGTAAACGATTTCGAAGGGAGGTGGTTAAATACGTATATGTGTTAAAAGTGTGATCAAGGTCGGGCGCGGTGGCTCAAGCCTGTAATCCTGTCGCTCTGGGAGGCCGAGACGGGAGGATCGCTTGAGCTCAGGAGTTTTGAGACCAGCCTGAGCAAGACTGAGACCCCGTCTCTACTAAAAATAGAAAAATGAGCCAGGCGTTGTGGCGCGCCTGTAGTCTCAGCTACTTGGGAGGCTGAGGCAGGAGGATCGCTGGATCCCAGGAGCTGGAGGTTGCAGTGAGCTACTGATGGTACCACTGCACTCTCCCCGGGCTTGCCGGGGTGAGACTCTGTCTCAAAAAAAAAAAAAAAAGGAAAAGTCTCCTCTTCACTCCTCCCCCCAAATATATATATAGATATATAGATATATATATATATGTACATCTATATATATGTCTATATAAAAGTGTGATCAAGCTGAGGAGGAGGCCTTTGCTTTTTGACCGGAGGGTTCAGAGGCTATTTTAATTTTGAAACTCGCTGATTCATAGTATAGTCACGCTAAAATTCATTAGCACATTTAAATGGCAGTTTTGTTTCCTCTTCTAAGAGTTTACAGTAAGGTGAAGAATTCAGACTTCCTTTTTTTTTTTTGGCAAGACTTTTTTTACTTTTGAGGCCAAAGAGGTAAAAACTGGGGTGATCAGGCAACATAGTTAATTAATGATCTCAGTAATCAACTTAGCTACCTTCATTCTATTTAGGTTTTTCCTGCTCTGGGCTGATGATAAAGCCCTTTACAGATTTCTACTGTTGATTACAATGTGCCACCGGTGTGCAATCTCAGGGTGAAGTACATCTTACCTAAATCATTTGACATCAAATCCCTGCTATGAAATGTTACGTTATCTACAAAAAAAAGCAAGATCTACTGAACCCCAACTAGTTAGCAAAAAAAAAAAAAAAAGCAAGATCTAAACCAACCACTGTCAGACTTGAAAAATAGGCAGTAAAAATTGAAATAACTAAATATTAAATTTTATCCTAACCCTGTTGTTGATGTCATTTGCCTCAGAGCCTCACTAAAAATGTATTTGCTACAGGTGGAATTCAACAATTGTATTCCTTGTACAAGATCTACATTCAAAGTTGTCTGTAGTATAAATGAAGATGATAATTTTGGTCCAATTATTTTCAGCTTAGAGCCACTATAACAAAATCCCAAATCATATATCCAAAAACACATAAAAAGATACATAAACACAAGCTTCTCAATGTTTTAAAGAGAAAATAGACCTTGGAGAGAAACTGAACCTTCCTGAGATCAGACAGAAAATCAGGGTCACTCTTCAAAGAGGCAAATGCTTAGGCCTGGTCTCATACTTACATTTTTTTTTTTTTTTTGCAACTCTATTTGAATGATCTTGGTTTGTTGACCTTGGCACAGTGGTTTGATTTGGTTAAATCAAACTTTCTTTGAACTTTGCTCTGTTTAAACAATATCTTTGTGTTCAGAGATTTTAAAAAGTAAATAATCTAATTGGTTAAATGAGGTTAAATGAACATAAATAACTTGCTAATAAGTAAACAATGCTTTTTCTAAAATTTATTCTACCCCTAAGTTTCCCTATTGCTATTATCCCCTCCAGGGCCAGCCATAGTGGCTTAAGCCTGTAATCATAGCACTTTGGGAGTCCTAGAGAACCTGTTTCTACCAAAAATAAAAAAAATTAGCAGGGCATGGTGGTATGTGCCTGTAACCCGAGCTACTTGGGAGGCTGAGGCAGGAGGATCACTTGAGCCCAGGAGTCTGAAGTTGCAGTGAGCTATGCTAATGCCACCACACTCTTGGCGTGCTAGCAACAGAAGAGGGCTCTGTCTCAAAAAACAAACAAACAACAACAAAAAAAAACCTTATGGTTAAGTCTTTCAAATGTTTTTTACACTTTGAATGTAATCAGCTTTAAAATATTGATATCAGATGCTTAAGTAATTGAGGTGAGACAACATAAAAAAACAGTTAAGTAATTTTCATATTAAATATTTACCTATATGTACACTACCATACACTGTTCTAAACTGATGTCAATAATATATTCTACTTTTTTTTTTATCTTTTCCAGAACAGGACCCTTCTGCCACATATATACAATTCATATGTCCATTATAAGATTTTCACATTATTTTCAGAGCCTTCAACCCTACTTAACAAAATCGTAAACAACAAAATAAGTGACAAGAAACTATTTCAGTAAGGAGATAACCACTATGCAAAGAATATTCCATTACATTTGATTATTTATTTTGGAAGGAGATAGCATTCCTAATAAAATTTGCTGATGCGCAGAAGTGCACTTAGGCTCACACCAGGGCCCCCTTTGCCTGCTTGCTCATTGTCAGGTGATAAGTAGGACCAATTCAGTTTACTTTTTGGGAAGGAGGAAAATATTTTAGGTCCTTCAATTGTTTTTTTAAAAAACTGATCTATTTCTATTTCAAACAAACAGTTTCAATTACATACAGGTTTATACAAACAACAGTTTCATTCACTGAAACTCTCCTGTGGCTGCATTTTAAGAACAGTTCTTTTGGTCTCATTTGCCTCTGACAGGACATCTGTTTGTCTCTACAGTCAGCAGCTCCGAAGCTATTAATACATCACAAGTACCCTCATCCCACACCAAGCCAGTAAATTGCTTTCTTTGAAAACTTTTTATCTTTATGTAGCTCTTAACATTCTCACTGCCCATTCTGGTTACTTTTCATCATCTTGCACTTGAACTAGTGGAATAGTTTTTCTGAATTCCTTCTCTAAATTCATCCTACATGTTGAATTGAGCTCCTAAAATACTGATTCCATTTTTTTATTTTCCTGTACCCCTAAATCTACAATTGCTCCCCCTGCTGCTCTGCCAAGTTGAAATTTCTCTGCATGACTTTTCTCATCTCATGCCAAGTAAAATCCAAAGTCCTACCCATAGCCTTCATGACCTGAACTTGCTACCTCTCTGACCTCGTCTTTTTCCACACTCCCTCTTACTCCCTCCACCCAGACACATTAGCTATCCAAGCACAAGCCTGCCTTTACACTTATTTCTGTTACTTGGGAAGCTCTTCCCCAAGACAACCAGGGAGCTCAATCTCACCCCTTCAGGCCTTTGTTCAAATGTTACCTTAATTGAAGAGGCCTTCCCTAAACAGCACACTCCCCTTGCTATTAATAATTCTCTCTCTCAGGCCGGGTGCGGTGGCTCACGCCTATAATCCTAGCACTCTGGGAGGCCGAGGCGGACGGATTGTTTGAGCTCAGGAGTTCAAGACCAGCCTGAACAAGAGCGAGACCCTGTCTCTACTAAAAATAGAAAGAAATCATAGAGACAGCTAAAAATACATATATAGAAAAAATTAGCCGGGCATGGTGGCGCATGCCTATAGTCCCAGCTACTTGGGAGGGTGAGGCAGTAGGATCACTTGAGCCCAGGAGTTTGAGGTTCCTGTGAGCTAGGCTGACGCCACGGCACTCACTCTAGCCCGGGCAGCAGAGCAAGACTCTGTCTCAAAACAAAAAAAATTAAAAGAAAATAATTCTCTCTCTCTCTTACCCTGCTTATCTTTCTTCATAACTCTTCTCATTATTGTTATATATGTGTTTATCTTTCTTCAATGGAATATGTCTACACATATCCTGATAATTATTTTTTATTTTGGCCAACTTAGTCTAATATATCTCATCCTGTCAATTCTAAGGTAATCATGCCTGTTTTCCTCTTGGAGAGTAGAGACCAGGAACTGTGTCTTATTCACCTGTGTATTCCCAGCACTTGGCTTGGGGTCTCACACTTATCAGGTACTATATTCAATAAACATTTTTCAATAAGTAAATTTAAAGTGTTATCTCTTCTATTCTGACTATTTTGACCCTCATTAATTCAGTACTGTGGGCTGGGCGCGGTGGCTCACGCCTGTAATCCTAGCACTCTGGGAGGCTGAGGCGGGAGAATCGCTCGAGGTCAGGAGTTCGAGACCAGCCTGAGCAAGAGTGAGACCCCGTCTCTACTAAAAATAGAAATTATCTGGCCAACTGAAAATATATATAGAAAAAATTAGCTGGGCATGGTGACGCATGCCTGTAGTCCCAGCTACTCGGGAAGCTAAGGCAGTAGGATCGCTTAAGCCCAGGAGTTTGAGGTTGCTGTGAGCTAGGCTGATGCCACAGCACTCACTGTAGCCTGGGCAACAAAGCAAGACTCTGTCTCAAAAAAAAAAAAAAAAATTCAGTACTGTGAGTTCCTACTGCCCTTACAGTCTAAACCACATCACTAGCACTTGTTTCCAAACTGTGTTGGTCTCTAGTTGTTTTAGGTTCTCAACTATTATGCTATTTATGACCCATCTGATACAAGCCTAATAGTATAGGGGAAATAATGTTAGCCTCTGGTCAGACCCCGTCCCTCTTGGGCAGGGCTGGAGATACAATATCAAATCCCAACTCTTTCTTTTTCCTTTTCTAACCCCAAGTAACTCCCTCTACCTCCACCCCCTCTACACATACTTTGACACCATAGTATTAGAGATAGAAAATGCAGCTTCCCCTCTAAGCCTACCTTTTCCTCATGACTCTTTCTGATGAAAGACCTCACCAGTCAAACTCCTTCATTCACTCATTCATTCATTCATTCATTCAAAAACTATTTCTTAGGATCCAGACATAGTGCCTTGTGCCTATAATTCCAATTACTCGAGAGGCTGAGGCAGGAGGATTGCTTGGACCCAGGAGTCGGAAGCTATAGTAAGCTCTGATCCCACTGCTACCCTCCAGCCTTGGTGACAGAGTGAGACCTCATCTCTTTAAAAAAAGAAAAAAATATATATATATACGTGCGTGTGTGTATGTGTGTGTGTGTGTGTGTGTGTATACCTTTCATGTGTCAGGCACCAAGCAAAACAGAACAGGACAGAGATAAGATCTCTTCCTTCTGGGTAGTTTACAGTTGGAGAAAACAAAGTAAAAATGTAAGGAAATACATTTTTTTTTTTGAGACAGAGTATCACTCCTTTGCCCTGGCTACAGTGCCGTGGCGTCAGCCTAGCTCACAGCAACCTCAGACTCTTGAGCTCAAGCGATCCATCTGCCTCAGCCCCCCAAGCAGCTGGGACTACAGGCATGCTCCACCATGCCCAGCTAATTTTTCTATATATTTTTAGTTGTCCAGCTAATTTCTCTCTATTTTTTTAGTAGAGATGGGGTCTTGCTTCTTGCTCAGGCTGGTTTCAAACTCCTGAGGTCAAAGGATCCATCCTCCTTGGCCTCCGAGAGTGCTAGGATTACAGGCGTGAGCCACCGTGCCCGGCTAAGAAATACATATTTTTAAGTTTCAAATTCTTTAAGAGATATTGAGGATTCAGTGCTGAGATAGAGAATAAGAAGCAGGATGCTAGTTTGGGTAGGATAGTTAGGACAGGAAGTGACATTTAAGCTATGATCCAAAGGATGAGAAAGCTAGCTATACAAAGAGACAAGATGGGGAGAACAAAGGCCCCAGGCATAGGAACAGCACCTACAAATGCCCAGGGGCAGGAATGATCTTGCTATGGTGAGCAAGGCAGAGTGGCATGAGACAGATTGGAGTAGTAGAGGGGGCCAGAGCAATGAGAGACTTAGAAGCCATTGATTGTAAGGAGTTTAGAGGCTTGGGCAGCAATTGAATTATGAACAGGGGGGTAATTTGATCCAATTCATGCTATAAGATGAATCCATTAAAAAAAATCAATCCAACCACTGTAAGGATAATTGATTGGAGGGAAAAGAATGAAGTTGTTGCTGTAACCCAGACCAGAAATGGTGGTGGCCTACAGTAAGGTGGTTACAATGAAGATAGAAGTGGATTTACTAATCCAAGTTAAAACTTTGGACTTTGATATCTCTTTTGCTTTTGCTAGCCACATACAATCAATCACGAAAGCTTATATATTCCAACCTTTGCTCATGACTCCCTATTTCTCATACATGACTCCCTGTTTCTCTGTCCCCACTGACCCAACCCAGGCCCTTGTTACCTCTCACCTGCATGATTGCATTAGCCTCATTACTGATTTCAGCTTTCAGTCTTAACTTGTTCCAATACAACCCATACACTGCAGCCAGAGGAAATTTTCAAAAACACAGTGGTGACTATGTTCCCATTCTGCTCAAAACCCTCAAAAGGCTCTACAGTTTGAGAGTAAGATCCCCGAAGTTCCAGGCCAAATCTAGCCAGTTAAACTATCATACTTGTCTGGTGCTTTTCTTATATCTATTCCTTTTTATATGTTACTCTTTCATTATGATATAGTATTCATTAGTGTCCATTTTATAGACGTAGGAAGTGAAACTTTGAGTGGCTAGTAGTGTTGGAACCAGTGTTTGAACTATAGTCTATAGCTAGATTGTTTTTAATTTTAACTGTTTTATAAAACTGTATAGTATATAATTTTATAAAACTGGTTATATCTGTGAGTTGCAAGTGAGGGTGATTTTTATTCCCATTATATTTTTCTGGATTTTCCAAACTTTGAATAATTACTGTGTATTACTTCTATAACAGCAACAACAATCATCAAAAAGATTGAGGGATTCAGCCTTAAAAGGAAGGAAATTCTGACATATGTCACAATATGGACGAACACTGTGAACATATTTCACTGGCTTGTCAAATAAGCCAGTCACAAAAAGACAAATACTGTATGATTCCATTTATCTGAACTACTTAGAGTAGTCAAAATCAGAGGTAGAGTAGAATGGTGGGTGCCAAAAGCTAGAATGAGTAGTTACCTGTTTAATTGGTACAGAGTTTGTTTCACAAGATGAAAAGAGTCACGGAGATAGATGGTAGTGATGGTCCTACAACATTATGAATGTATGTAATACCAGTGAACTGTACACTTAAAAATGGTTAAGATGGTAAATTTTATGTTATGTGTATTTTACCACAAAAAAAAAAATGAAAAAAAAGAACGGGGGAAAAAAATCCTATGTACCCTTTAAGGCTGGCCTCCAATACTAGCTTCTTCCACCTCTCCACTCACCACTCTCATCACTAATTTTGTTACCCTTTCTCTCCCCCTACCTTTTTTTTTTTGGACTATAGGCATGCGCCACCACGCCCAGCTATTTTTTTCTATTTTTTTGGTTATCTGGCTAATTTCTTTCTATTTTTAGTAGAGATGGTGGGGGGGGGGTCTCACTCTTGCTGAGGCTGGTCTTGAACTCCTGAGCTCAAGTGATTCTCCCGCCTCGGCCTCCCAAAGTGCTAGGATTACAGGCATGAGCCACCACGCCCAGCCCCACTACCTTCTTTTATAGTTAGCTGTGACCTAACATATCTCCCTGTATGAAGGGAAGAGACTATGGCTTGTTTATTGTCACATTTCTCCATTCCTAGTGGTTTTACAATTTGTTGCTGAAGCCAGCAGTAATCATAATTTAGATTTTTAAAAGGCTGACCATAATGCCACAGACGTCAGGAAAGAAAGCCTATCCAGAACCAACGATTGTAATCTTGAGGACCCTGGGAGGCCAAGGCGGGAGGACAAAAAAAAAAAAAAAGAACAAGTGAATTGTCTTAGGCCACTTAAGTGTTTATGAAACCAAACTGAACTCAAGAGAAGTGAATTCAAGTGAGTGGAGAGGGGGTTAAGGAAAACCCAGACTGAAACAACAGGCTCCTCCAACTCAGACCAATGAACTCTAAGAAAACCCTTCAACCCCTTGAGGATATAAATGTACAAATTAATCACTCAAGTTTGTTGAGTATCTTTTGTGTGTCAGGCACAAAAATGGGTTTGAGAGAGAAAAAGGCAGATATGGTTCATAATCTCAGGAAGTTTATAGAATGTCTGTTGGTGGTGTGATTATTTAAGCAAATAATCACACACATTTAATTGTATAACTTCAATGATAAGGCAAATTGTACAGCTGCTGTGGAAACCTGTAACAGAGGGCTCAGCCCAGTCTGGGAGGAAGGTCTTAATGAGAGTCGGTTATCTGAGCCAAGAGACCTGAAGAATGGGTAGGAGTTACCTGGTGAAAGCAGAGGTGGGAAGAAGCAGTTCTGGCAGAGGGAAACCCAAGTGCGAAGGGAGAACTCATGGAGTGAGGCACTTCTGAGGCTGGAGTGCAAAGGGGGAGATCCAATAAAGCCAGAGATAAGCTTTGTTGGGAATCCACCAACTAGCCTCAGCTTCAGTTCCCAAACAGCTTCCTCCTTCTGTCTCTGTCACCTAGAATCCTAGGTGTGAAAGCAGTTTTGTAAGCACTGATTTCACACTTCCATTCAACGAACTCAATTATTTCCATTTAAACACATTTAAAGAGGTTAACGTTAATCCATTAGCAAAGAACACTGGAGTCAAGACAGTCATATTTAAAGCTGAATACCCAGCATCCAACACAGTATGTGGCACCTAGTTACATTTTGTAAATCACTAGTGAATTCAAGAAACACATGTACTTTAAAAAAAAAAAAAATTTTTTTTTTTTTTTTGAGACAGAGTCTCACTCTCTTGCCTGGGCTAGAGTGCCGTGGCGTCATCATAGCTCACAGCAACCTCAAACTCCTGGGCTCAAGTGATCCTCCTGCCTCAGCCTCCTGAGTACCTGGGACTACAGGCGCATGTCACCATGCCCGGATAATTTTTTCTATTTTTTTGTAGGGGGCTGGAGGTCTTATTCAAGCTAGTCTCAAACTCCCGCCTCAGCCTTCCAGAGTGTTAGGATCACAGGTGAGCCACCGTGCCCTGCCCTAAAAATGTGTTTTTAAAAAACAGATGCCAAGGATAATTTCCCCAATCGAGGGACAAATGTTCCCTTCTCTTCTAGCCGGCGGGCCCCTAAAACCCCTCCGGGCAGCTGTGGAGAGGCGGAGAGCGAGTTGACCCAGGCAGGGCGTGTGGAGGGGGTGGGGTAGGGGGTACAGGCAAACGCTCTCTGCGGGGAAATTGGCGGCGGAACCGCTAGGAGGCGGAACTGTGGCCCCGCGGCGCTGTGGTCCTGCCGACCGTCGTTAGTGAGGCACCTGCCGGCCCGGAAGGACCTGATACGAACTGGGGCCTCGGCAGCCATCGCTCTTTGCAGTTTGGTCTCCGAGTGTAGGGTGGACGCGAAGCAGGGGATTGATTGCATTCTCTCCAGTCGCAGGTGAGTAGCAGCCCCTCCTTCTGGGTGGACCGGCGGGCGGCACCTGTGGATCCCCGGGAAGGCGCATTTTTAGGGCCTAGGCCCCCCGCCAGGGTCCCTGCCTGTGGCCCTGAGTGGTAGGGGCGTCTTGTTTTCCCCCCAGAGAGGGACAGGTCCCTTCCATGCTCCACGGGGCCTCTCCGATAGCCCTGGGAGCAGGACTTGGCTGCTGTCAGACGCTTGCTTGGTTATTCCAGGAAAGAACGAGGTGACTTAAGGCAAGCCCCTTCCTTCCCCTGGGCCTCATTTTCCTTACCTGGGAAGGTGACGGTGACGAGGCTCATTGACAGCTGAAGAGGCAGTGACGCGGCTTGGAGTTTTCAGCTCTCCCAATGAATGTGGAGGCAAACTGAGCTTCCTTACCAGTAGTGGTTAAAGTTTTGCAATAGCCCAAGACCCACTTGAGTGGGAAAAAGATACACTGTTGGAAAAATTGTAATGATTTATGAAGTGTTGAAGATATTCTAACAAGATAGAAATTTGTTTTAAAAGAGCTACAGCTCTGACTTCGTTAGCCAAAAGAACAAAGTTCGTCAGGAATTTAAGGTGTTTGGTACATTGGGCAAAATGAGGTGAAGAAATCCTTTTAACTTCAAAAATTAAACATAGTATTGTTTATTCGCAGTTCTTACATCAAGGTGTATATTACCAAGTGTCTTAATCTGAAGAAGCCCTACATTCAATGTTAAAATAGCAATTAAGAGTAAGTCTCATTGAAACAAATGAAAGAAGGAAAGGAAAGTAACATGTATTGCTATGTGTAAGGCGCTAGGTATACACACGACAATCCACCAAGGAAGAGAGTAGCATCATCTCTATTTTACTGATGACAAATAAAGATTTACAATTTGTCAATGATTAGTGGTACTGATACATTGAATCAATGTCTATATCTACTATTGTACCTTTCAGTAGATTTGTATTTTTCAAAATATTTTGAACTTAAAATTTTTAAGATAGTTCATTGGCATTTTTTGAGTTTGCAGAAAAGGAAAGTGGCATCTTTATTTTAGAAGTATTAGAAAAGTTGGGGTGTGGTGGCTCATGCTTGTAACCCTAGCACTCTGGGAAGCCGAGGCTGGAGGATCACTTGAGCTCAGGAGTTCAAGACCAGCCTGAGCAAGAGCGAGACCCCGTCTCTACTAAAAATAGAAAGAAATTATATGGACAACTAAAAATATATATATAGAAAAAAATTAGCCGGGCATAGTGGCGCATGCCTGTAGTCCCAGCTACTCAGGAGGTTGAGGCAGGAGGATTGCTTGAGCCCAGGAGTTTGAGGTTGCTGTGAGCTAGGCTGACGCCACGGCACTCACTCTAGCCTGGGCAACAAAGTGAGACTCTGTCTCAAAAAAAAAAAAAAAAAGAATTAGCTGGGCCTGGCAGTGGGGACCTGTAGTCCCAGCTACTAGGGAGGCTGAGGGAGGAGGATCGCTTGAGCCCAGGAGTTTGAGGTTGCAGTGAGCTATGATGATGCCACTGCACTCTAGCCAGGGTGACAGAGCAAGACCCTGTCTCCAAAAAAAATTAAAAAGTTAGAAAAGCATTGTCTGCAATTATGAACATTAGCAGTTTAAATAAGGTACATTTTAACCTTCCTTTGCTTTGCACTACTGTGCTGGAGTAGAAATTCAAGCAAGAAGTAGACGTAAAATTAGTCTAACAGAAATGAAAATTACTGCCATCATCTTTCGAATCTTACAAATTAGGATTCTATAGTAGTGAATTCTACAGTAGTAGTTCTCCACCCACTTCTTTACAAACTTGGCTGACACTCATTTAACTTATTTCTCTGCAAAACATTACTAAAGCAAATAATTTTTAAATCACAATGTTGAAAAGTTTCTTTTCCTTTGTGTAGCTTTTAGAACAACTTCAATCAGAGTATTGAATTTGTCATGTATGTCAGTTTTCATTTTCTTAGTTCAGTGTTGGCAATTTCAGTACTCAGATTCACAACCTTCTTTTAAAATAGGGTTTTTTTTTTCCTTTTTTCACTCTTAAAAAATTAATACTATTTATATGTGTTATGTTTTTAACTTTCTTTTAACCAAGCGTCTCTTTTCCCTTGAGGAAACAATTGTGAATTTTTTGTTGATTACATGAACCAAAAGGTTTAGTTCCCTTACTATAATTACTATATATTCAACCCTAAAATGTCTTCTTGAGTTTTTATTTGCATGACAGTTTTTCAAAACTTTAAAGACTGTAGAAAGACAATCTAATGACAATTTTAGGGGAAAATATTTGTAAAGCAGCATCATCTTGAAACATTTAACACTTTTTACTGTCTACTGTCCTTAGTAATATGCAAGGGCCTTTCTGAAATCCTACAGAACATGATCAAATATAGTTTGGCCTTCTTTATATTTCTAGTACTATTTGAATTTGGGAGGAGGATTCCTAAATTAGCTTACAGATTACATACTGATCTTATGGAATTTGTACTTGTTTTAATCATAAGCCTAATACAATTGAATAGAAAATTAGATTAATCTCTTCTAGTGAATTTTACCTGGATTACCTGGCTTTGAAGGAAACTGTTCTAGTGCCTTTTCTGGTGACAGTCAATCACAATGTGTTAACATTTAAAGTAAAATCAGAATATCATTAAAAATTTTTGTCATATTAAAATTTGTTAATATTGGCTGGGTGGCGAGGTGGCTCACTCCTACAATCCTAGCACTCTGGGAGGCTGAGGCGGGAGGATCGCTTGAACTCAGGAGTTTGAGACCAGCCTGAGCAAGAGTGAGACGCTGTCTCTACTAAAAATAGAAAAAATTAGCTGGGTGTGGTGGCACGTGCCTGTGGTCCCAGCTACTTGGGAGGCTGAGGCAGGAGGATTGCTTGAGCCCAGGAGTTTGAGGTTGCTGTGAGCGAGGCTGACGCCATGGCACTCTAGCCCAGGCAACAGAGTGAGACTCTGTCTCAAAAAAAAAAAAAAAAAAAAGGTTAATATTGAAGTTAATTTGCAAATTGGCATCTAAAATTTTAAGCTTTCAATTTCAATTTAGTCTGAATACTATTTTTAGTTGTGTCATATTCAAAGTATTAGTATTTTCATGTACATTATCATATTTAATCATTCTTCCAATTCTGTGAGGCAGGTGGTATTGTTCTATATAAGAAGGAACTAACTGGAGCTCAGAAAGATTGGCTTTCCCAGAATGACGTAATAGTATTTGAAAGGTGCACTTTATTTTATTTATATATTTTTTAAATTTCAGAATATTATGGGGGTACAAATGTTTTGGTTACATGAATTACTTTTGTATTGCTTAAGTTATAAGTGTGTCCATCATCCAGATAATGTACATTGTACCTGGTAGGTATGATTTCACCCATCCCGTCTTCAAAGATGCATTTTAAATCCAGATTTTTTTTTATTGTGGAATAGGTACTACATCCATTTCATTACGGCCCTATAGTGCTTTAGAGGTATTAATGCATTGCTGTTACAATAATACTGTAATGTCTTATTTGCCTCTTTAGACTGTTATGTCTCTTCTTTACTCCCAGAAGAACTTTTTAGATATTTGTATCTCGTCATTTTATTTGTATTTTTAAAGTTCATACATAGATGGTTATGCTTAGTTACTCATGTAAATCAGTTTTAAATATTGAATGTCTATGTAAGTTTTTAAAAATTTGCTTTTAATTTTTATAATGGCTTCTTTGAGATACAGTTGACACACCATAAAATTTACCCTTTTAAAGTATACAATTCAGTATTTTTAATATAGTCACAATGTTGTGCAACCATCACTACTATCTAATTCCAGAACATTTGATCACCCCAAAAAGAAACTCAGTGCCCATTAGCAATCACTCCTCATTTTCCCTTCTCCCAGTCTGACAACCAATAATCTATTTAATCTAAAGAATTGCTTGTTCTGGACAGTTCATGTAAATGGATTCATCCATATAAGTTTACTGGGACAAGGCTTTAAGAAGTGATTTGTAATCTGAGAAGTTCTGTTCCATTACATCCTTTGCACTGATTTCCATGTTACTTGAGTAGATCACTTTTCTAATCTGCATGGGCACTTCTCCTATTTGGTGTTCATGCAATAAATAAATCTGCTGACGTGTATATGTTTCCTTGTTCTTGACCTTTGCTTTTCACATGTCTTAATAGTGTGTTCATGGTGTTGTATAACCTGTTTTCAGGGCTCAGGTATCTGTTTGTAGCTAAGTAACTTTTATTCTTAGTTGGGCATTTTTACCTCTACTTAACAACAACCACCACCAAAAAATAGTTAATTGTTTCTGGTGACTCACTCCTGGCTTGTTTTAAGATTCTTAGAAACCACGACTTTAAAGAAATATAAATATCTCTTGTTATCTTCTGAAGCAGACTTTCTCCATTTCTGTTATTAGATTATTTCTCTTGGGACAAATTTTACAACAGCAAATTGGTGCCATTCTTATGCAAACAATCCTTTTTCCTTCAAGGCTTACCCCATTCCATCCTTTACCGTTCCTCATAGCTCTCACCTGCCAACAGTCATCTTCAGTGAGGACTTTGCCACTTGAGTCACAGTCTTGCTTTCTACAGCCATGCCTTCTGCTCTTCTAGGTGATTACACTGTCTTTCATTGTGTACAGTGTACCCTCTAGCCTGGCTTCCAACATATTTCACCTCGTTTTTCTTCATCTGTCCATGCCAGAGCCAGACCTGACTTTTCTTGAATTCTTGAACTCCATATCGTCCTCCACTTTGCTGGTACAGTTTCAGTCCACCTTTTACCTCTCTCACCCTTTTCTACTTTTTGGCTCACAGCCTTTTTCCCTAATCTCCCAGTTCTCTTTTTTCTTTTAGAGACGGGGTCTCACTATGTTGCCCAGGGTAGACTTGACCTCCTGGAGTCAAGCAATCTACACACCTCAGCCTCCTGAGTAACTGGTACTACAGGCCTGTGCCACTGCCCCCAACCTATTCTCCCAGTTCTATTCTGTGAGAAGCCTACCTTTGATCACCACCCCACCTCTATACACTATCACCCCAGGCAGAGTGCAGTGGTGTCATTGTATCTCACTGCAGCTCAAACTCCTGGGCTCAGACGATCCTCCCCTCTCCGCCTCCTGAGTAGCTGGGACTACAGGCATGCGCCACTACACCTGGCTAATTTTTCTATGTTCAATAGAGACGGTGTCTTGCTCTTGAGCAGGAGGCTGGTCCCGAACTCCTGAGCTCAGGTGATCCTCTTGCCGTGGCCTCCCAGAGTGCTAGGATTACAGGCATGAGCCATCTCACTCAGCCTCACCTTGAACTTCTGATCAGATCACTTCGGCCCCTCTCACTAGTACTCTCAAAGTCCCGTTTTCCTTGTCCTTTTCCATCCCTATCCTACAAATCCTTAATCTCCAGTCATTTCATGTTCTCTGAAGCTGAGCATTGCTAGTGGTGGGCGGGAGGTTGGAAATCAGTACAGAGTGGCGCTGCTTTGTGAATGGTTGCTTTTCAATTACAACTGAGTTCTCGCTCTCTTTGGCAATCTTTTAACTTGATCCATTCCCCACAGTATTTAATGCTTGCTCTGCTCCTCAAAATTTCTCTACACCCCTTCTTCACTTTTGGAGTCATATTCCTGCCACCTCCACAGATTTTCTGGCCTTCCTTTCCTCTAAGCTTAGAGGGAGAGATGCCCTCTCAGTCCAAGCTCCTCTGGCGGCTTTGTCTCTTCCTCTTATTTAATTCCTTCTTTCTCTCTTACCTTTAACCTCTCCCTTTCCACTAGCGCCTTCCCTTCAGTTTATCATCATACTCAAGCCTCACACTTCTTTGAGAAGAAAGTCTCACTTCCCTCATTCCATTTCAAACTTTCTGAAAGAGGAATTTCTCCTCACTATCCCATCTATTAACCTCTTGTCCCATTCACTTCTCAATAACAACAGCAACCAGGCTTACTTTGTGCATTTTATCTCATTCAATCTTTACATACCCTGAGAGATTTTTCAGAAGAAACTTACAGCTTGTCCAAGGTCACGCAGTTCATGAATCCTGGAATTAGGCTTTGCTCTGCTGTAAGCACTGGCCACAGGCTCTCCAACACCACTGCTCCACTGCAGGCTGCTCATGCTGTCAACAATCGGCTCCTTGTCACCACCAGCAGTGGCCTCACTGCAGCTGTATTTGATGTCACTAACTTCTTTGCTTCCCATTTTTGCCAATGTCTCTAGTAGTTCTTTTGCCCTTTCTTGGTTTCATTGGTTCTTCCACACCCATCTGTCCCTTAAAGACAGTAAAGAACTTAGTTTTTATGTAGCATTTTGGCATTGCTTGAGGCAGGAGGACTTCAGGCAGAGATGGTAGAACATTGTGATGTTGTAAAGGAGAATGGGCAAAGGTTTTAAGATGGCAAAATATGGGTCACCCGCAGTGAATGGCAAGCAGTTTACTTAGATCCAGAGAAAGCTACAAGTGTGGAAGTAGCATGTGCTAAGCTTGGGAAGGTAGCTAAGAGGTAGCTAGTGGACGTTCTAAGATATTAGATTAGGAGTTTGATTAAATAATTTCTCAGCTCAAAAAACCTTCAGTGGCTCTCCATCCACGCGTATAGGGTGGCCAAATAATTTGTCACCTAAATTAGGAGTCTTTTGAATGAAAGGAAGCACTGTTAATAATTACACTGAGATAACAAGTATAAGCTGAGATTGTCACCAGCAAACTTAGAATTATGGTCCCCCTGACTATGCAGTAAGTCAAGTCTAAGATCACTTCGGTAAAGCCACTCTGGAGGCAGTGTACAAGATGGGTAGAAACAAATTTTGAGGTTAAAATGGTAGTTTAGGAATATGACATGAGGTTCTTGACCAGGTGGTTCTTGTGAGAACCAAAGAAAACATGAGTCTGCTGCAAGAAATTGATAGGATTAGGGAGTAGCTGGATGTGGGATATAAGGGAGGGAAAGGAGTCTTGAGCTGGAGTGATTAAAAAATGGTACTTTTCTATAACTTGTTTGGCTTGAAAAAAAGTTTTTAAAAAAATAGTGCTTAATCATTTGAACAAATTTATACTTCTTAAGCTATTTGCTATAAAGCTTTAGGGAACCAGAGCAGTGCACACATGCAAGTCGGAAAGACCCGGGTGTGGAACACAGACGTGCCAGTCACTATCATCTGATGTTCAGTTATTGTAACATCATTTCTTCTCCCATAAAATGAGAATAGTAATTAATTACTTTTTTTAATTGTTTAAAATTTATTTTAGAATCCACCCTTGAGGAAATTATATTTACTCTGAAAGGTTGTTGGGATGTTTAGTGGTGATC